>NC_056732.1:1589497363-1589762363 GCF_019279795.1 Protopterus annectens | reverse complement strand
AAATGATGAGAGAGAGAAAAAAAAACATAGTACAAATCATTTGTTTTTTAGTCTCTTCTTCTTCTCTGAAGTCTTCCACGAAGTTTCAGTTGCCAGTCTCTTTAACGAAGGACTAGCTCATTCCATTTCTTCTATTTTTTCCAAAATCTTATTTTTTTAGATAAACAGTAAAGCAGAGTCTAAGTCATCGAAAATTTTAGGACCATCAGGAAGGAAGATTTTAAGCTTGGCAGGAAACAAAAGGTATGTTTTAAACTGTGCTTTTTAAGCTCCCTTATTAGTGGCAGAAAACTTTTCTTTAGCTAATACCATGGAAGAATAGTCATTGTCAAAATGCACAGTTGTTTCATTAATCTTAACAGGAGCTTTAGCCCAAGCAGATTTAAGAACCATCTCTTTATCAAAAGATGATAGAAATCTAACTATAACTGATCTAAGATAGTTTATGTTAGAGTTAGTATTAGCTATAGATCTATGTGCTCTTTCGATACCAAAAGAGAATGCTTCTGGTAAATCTAAAGTTTTAGGGAGCCATGTTGTTAAAAAGAAGTAATATTGTTACCTTCAATATTTTCTGGCAGTCCAAAAATCCTAATGTTATTGCGCCTAGATCTATTTTCCAGGTCATCCAGCTTTGTTTGTAAATGTGTATTTTGTTTCAGCAGAAACTCAATGTTGATTTCCTCTTCTTGTATTCTATTTTCCATGTCATTCACAGCTTCTTCTATGCCTGTCATCTGGATCTTCTGTTGTTGCAGGTCCATATGTAACAAGTCTATTTGTTTTGTAGTTTTTCTATGAAAGTGTCTATTTTAGTATCCATTTTATCCATCTTAGCAGTAAGTTGCTGGACTATAATTATCAGAGACTGAAGTTCTTTCTTGATGCTGGAGTCTTGAGAATTTGTCTTACTGGAACTCATTTCAGACTGATAAACTGACAGGAAAATTTCCAAAGTAATTTCTGACAGGAATATTATTAAGATTTCCTTTCTTTTTTAGATACAGTTCAAGAACTATATAAAACAAACATATTTAGAAAGAAAATTACTTCAAAAATTATTTTTTAAGTAATTAATTCCTGTCAATGTAATGAAATTGGTGGAGCTGAAGAAATCTGCTGCTATCCTGTGTTCATCCTTGGTCACGCCCCTGTAATTTGTTTTTCTGACTGCAGGCTGAACCTGAAAATGGTACAAGAAACCAGTGTTCTACTCTGGTTAACAAGTTTACACATTAAACTAAGTAAAAAATATCCACCTATGGCACACAAGCACAGACAAACACTACTTCTGTACATTTGTGTGATACTCTTATCAGAACCTCATATCACTATCACTGTATTATATATTCAGTAGATAACAGATGTACATAAAGGCATAATTGTGAGCAGCCTGCGGTGAGGACTCCTTAGCAGTTATGGGTTAAAGAAGGTTTTAAATAGTATGCATGGAGCATACAAAAATACTTAAATTAAAACACCATCATCATCATCAACCCCATTTTCCCATTTTGTACATGGCATCAAGGTGTGGGGTTAACTGTTGCCATTGATTCAATGCTACATTCCTGCCTTCTTCAACACTTATGCCTGACTGTAAAAGATCTTCTCTCACACAACCCATCCACCTCTTTGTTGGATGTCCCCACTTCCTCTTACCTTCTTCCTGTCTATCCCAAATCTTCTTCAACAGATTGTCTTCTGCTTTTCTGCCCATGTGCCTCAGCCACCGTAATCTGTTCTCTTTGATGAACCTTGATATGCACCCACACCCACTGGGAACCTCTCTGTGAGACCGAACACTGTTCGTACTTGAGTCATTAGGTCCTTGTACATAGCCTGCACTAATTCTACCAGTGTTTCTGGGACTTCAGACCACCACAGTACTTCCCAAATCAACTTTTTTTGTATCTTTTCATATGCTTTCTCAAAGTCTAGGAATGTCCGGTTGGACTCTTTCCTCATCTGTATCTTCTTCTCAACTATCTGTCTCACTGCAAATATCGGATCAGTTGTGCAGCATCCTGATCTGAATCTAAGTTACTCATCTCCCATCTTACATTCTACTGTGCTGCATATCTGTTTATTAGTCACCCACTCCAGAACTTTCATGCTATGTGACAGGAGTTTGATACCTCTGTACCACCCACAGCTGTGGATGTCCCCTTTGCTCTTGTACACTGACACTAGTATGTTTATTCTCCAGTCATCTGGGATATGCCTTTCTCTCCACACAGCTATGAGTACCCTCAGGAGCCATTTATCCCCCTATCTCACCCAGCATCTTTATCATATCTGCTGTAACCTCATCTGAGCCTGCTGCTTTCCCTGATGTCTTACTTCTTCTAGGGTGGGATCCTCTTCTACTCTCATTGTAGGCTGTGTCTGGGGCAGTAGAGCTTCTGTGGGGTCTTCTTCATTTAGTAGCTGCTGGGAGTAATCCTTCCATCTGATTTGATGTCATGTGAACTGGTAAGGAGGTTGTTGCTGGCATCCCTTATGTGGGGTGTCTGACTATTTTCTTTATCTGTCTGTCTTTGCCTTGCAACTTGATATCATTCCTTTGTGCCACTTTCTGAATAACTTTCCAGAAGCTGGTAGAGTGCCTGAGATGCCCTATTCTTTGCTATTTCCACTCCTTTTTTTAGCTTTTTTGTTAGCCAACCAGCACTCTTTCCTAGTCTGGTCCATCTTTTCTATCTCCCACTTTTTCCTGCACTCCTTCTTTCTTTTCATGACTTTCAGGACTTCTGCATTCCACCACCAGCTTTCTTTATGTACCTTATTTCCATACCTGACTCGGCCACATATCTGTTTTGTAGTCCTCACACATGCTGTTTTGAGGCACTGACATTATTCTTCAACTCCACCTATTTTCTCCTCTTCTTGGGGTGCTAGATCCCTTAGTAATTGCTTGAACTGTTGTTATTTCTCTCCAGTCAACTTCCAGATCTTCAGCCTGGTCTCTGTTGACCGCAGAGCCTTTTCCGACCACTAGAAGAAACAACACAAATTCCCCACAAATCAGTTTAATGTAGAAATCAGTCTTAGCGCCTCGGCCACAACAGCCTTCCAAGAGTACAAAAATAATAATGTACATACACTCCCTTTTATACCTGACACAATTAATTAACCAAAGTCAATTATCCACTTAATTAATCAATTGAAATCCAGATTTAAAATAACAAGACATAAAAAACTAACCAAATAAATAAATAACAATACATATAATACAAAAAATATACATTAAAGTAAACATCTCCAATTGACTTCTTTGTTAAGACCCATCGGTGACAACGTATTATATTTCAGTATGAAAATAGTTTCTTTATATAATAAAATATTCTTCAATAATTTATTATCCCCTTTTTTTAACAAAAACTTGTTCCAAAATAGTTCCCTCCAATAAATTAACATTGCAATTGTGTCTCTCCACAAAATGCAATGCTACCGGACTTTCCTTTTAATATCACGAATATGTTCCTGCAACCTTACTTTAAACTTTCTTTTTGTTTCACCAATATAAAAAAGGTTGCAGGGGCACCTGAGACAATAAATAACCCCAGAGGTATGACATGAAAAACAATTCTTTGGTATAAACCTTATACCATTTATTTTGGGAAAATATAGTTTAATATGAGAACATATATTGCAAGAACAACAAGGTATAGTACCATAGGTAAGCGATAAAGGACTAAATTGATTACTAGGGCAAACGTAGTAAGCTTTAACTAATTTGTCCCCTAAATTCTGTCCTCTTTTATATGCAACCTTAGGTATAATAGGAATAAGTTTACTCATAAATTCATCCTGTAGCAAAAATTTCCAATAATATTTAATATATTCCCAAATTTTATCACTTAATAAATTAAAAGTGGTCACAAAATAAATATCTTGTTGTTCTTTACTATTATTCTGTTGTTGCTTAATAGTTCTCCTACCAGACCATATATTTTTATTTTCCGCCCCATTAACAGAATATTTATTGTCAGTATTATAATCAATACCAACTTTTAATAATTTATCAATAGATTCTCTATTCAAATCAATACTGTAACCTCTTTGTAAAAACATATTAATGGAACCATTAATTTGTCTCTCTAAATCAACACCATCACTACATAATCTGGACAACCTAACTATTTCTCCATAAGGTAAAGATCTCAATGTATGAGGGGGATGGCAGCTCATACCAAATAAATATTGGTTGCCATCCAGAAACTTACGATGTACCATAGTAGAAATGCGGCCATCTATACCTCCTGTTAAACAAATATCTAAAAAAATTTACTTTATTTCCAAATTGTAAACCATCAAATTTAATATTATACTTAGTGTTATTAATATCTGAAACAAATTTAGGTAAAAAATCATAACCTCCCTTACATAAAAAAAATAAATCATCACTATAACAAAAATAAAGTAAAACATTATGTTGAAAAAATACATTAGTATAAATATATTCCAACTCAAATTTGGCCATAAATAAATTAGCATACATGGGGGCAAAAGGTGCCCCCATGGCTGTACCTCTCAACTGATGATAAATCACGTCATTAAAACTAAAAAAAATATTAGCTAAACAAAAATTTGTAAAATCCATAATATAATGTGAAGTGGGACTATCTCCCAAAAAATAATGTAATGCTTGCATTCCATCTTTATGACCAATATTTGTGCATAGACTGACCACATCTACACTAACCCAAAACATATTTTCTGTCCACAAAATCTGAGAGATCTTATCAATAAAATCAAAAGAGTCTTTTATATAGGAATCAAGTTTTTCCACAAAAGGCAACAAATAATTATGTATGACACTACCAACATTCTGTAAAAAATAGTTGGTAGCAGCTACAATAGGACGGCCTGGAGGACTCAATAAATTCTTATGTAATTTAGGAAGACAATAGAACGTGGCCAACCGACAATTATCCACACAAAATTTCTTGTCCAAATCATTTTTGGCAAAATAACCCAATCATATACCTCTTTCAATTAAAACAGTATATTCCTTCATAACATTTAGATATTTAGTTTGTTCACGTATTTCATGAGTCAAGGAATCACTCAGATGTTTCATACACATCTCATAATATTGGGTATAGTGAAGTAAGACAATTTTATTGCCTTTGTCAGAGGGCTTAATAACTAAATCACGTCTATTCATAAAATTTTTCAAAGCACACCATTCATTCTTTGTCATGTTATAACTCCAAGAACTTCTGTTACATGAATTCACAAGTTCCTGGATGGAAAAATAAACCATCTCAGAAAACTGAGTAACAGTCTGATTAGTATATGGAGGTATAAATTTACTATGAAACTCAATACCATCAGTATTTACAAAGAATAAGCATTAGGGGAAATAAAAAAATCAACATAAATCTGATAAACATGAAAAAAAACTATCTACACTATTGTCACTATCAGAACTATGAATAAGACTATTCCCATATGTGCATTCATTCCCTTGTGCAAAAAAGCATTTTAGATATAATTTTCTAACAAACTTAAATACTTCTTGTTTAATCAAATAATACCTTGGTGTAACAGCAGGTACAAATTTTAAACCTAACTGAAGAACAGCTGCTTCTTCATTAGTTAAAACAGAACCAGATAAATTAATAACATTAGAAACAGGAAAAGAAACAGTGTCTGATATTTCAGTTCCATCTATCTCGTTTAAATGTTTGTTTAACTTGTCCTTCATGCGTTGGAGAACAGAAACCAGTTCCCTTCTTCTTATTTCCTCTCTTGGCATTGTCTTCATTGTAACGAAAATGTTGTTGATGTGCTACAGGATCCTGAGCACCAGGTAAAGGGGGAAATTCATGAATTTCACCCTCAGAGTCCGTAGTAAGACATAAACCATCCGAAGAAGCAAAAGAAACAGAAAATTGTTTTTTACTAGCCTTCGCCATTTGCCCTGAGTGGAAACTTTGTTTCTTTTTCCACAAAAAGGCACGCCCATTAGTGTAATCACGTATGTCTCTTTTAATTTTAGTAGATTTAAGGTGGACCTGTTCATTCTCATATTTATTTAATTTTTCTTTAATGTTTTTAAAGATATCAGCAATTTTCTGGTCTCCTATCTCATTCAATAACTTCAAATGCATATTGTGTAGTTGATCCTGAAGTTTTTTGTACAATAACTGCTCCCTTTCTACTAGTATGTTAACCCATTCCATAGCACAAGTATGTGCTGCAGCTAACCAATGGTCTTTAAATGCTAAATCAACATTATCAGAAGAATCAAAGGGAGTCGCTGGGCTTTTAAAAGCCCTTAAACCTCGTGGAGCAATAGCTAGCTCAACATATTTGGTTAAACCTAATAAATTAAAGTGACAGCGTGTTTCTCTAAAAATAAGTTTTTCAAAATCATCCACACTGTCCTGAATTTCTTGAGGAAACATATCAGAGGAGCGCCCACCAAGAGCTCCGAATGGATTATGAAATTTCTGCCTTCTATCCTCCATATATTTAAATACATGATCAGCTGGAATGGGCTCACCATTAGAAATAGAAGTAGGCAAAACAGTTCTCATACCAACTGGAGCATCCACAACTACAGGAGGAGCCAACGAAGTTTGCACGACAACTGGAACATTAGCCACACTAGGAACATTAGAAGCAGCAGTCGAAACAGGTACTGGTAAACCATGAATAAGGAAATTATCCATAGTTTTTTGTGAAGTCATACCCGATGCACCTAGGATTCCTAAACCACCAGGAACCAGAGGGGTAGCTAAACCATTCACAATAGGAACAGAATTTTGCCAAAAAACTCTGGGAGTGTTCAACAGGGAATTCAAATCCATAAATCCAAAAACAACCAAAATAAGTCTTTTCTGACCACTGCTTGTAGCTGATTATAACAACCAGTGGTTTATGCTGTGGGCCGACTGTTTCACTGGGAATGACTTTGCAATCCTTGATTCTAACCCAGTGCCCTTTCCTCACCAGGAGGAAGTCTACCTGAGTTCCATGTTGGCCACTCTTATATGTGATTTTGTGGCTGTCTCTGTTTCTGAACCCCTTTCTGTTGGCTACTATCAAGCCATTTACCTGACAGAAGTCTAGAATGGCCCGTCCTTCTTTACTCCTGTTGTCCCACCCATGTGGACCTTGTCAATACTCATATCCTGATCTGTCTGTATTGAAAAGTGCATTCAAGTCACCTATTATCAACACCAATTCATGTTGTCGTGTTTTATCTAGCAGGTCCTGCAACTGCTGTCTGAATGCACTCTTCCTCATGATCACAACCCTGCTGTGGGGCATAGGCTGAGATTAGGAATATTATCCTATCGTTACACTGGAGTATTATTGCCATGATTCTGTCACTAATTCTGATGACATTCCTCACTACCTTCTGAAGCCTCTCTCTCACTACAATCCTAATGCCATTTCTAGCCTATCCTCCTCCTGAGCAGTAGACTCTGGATCCCAAGCCAAGGGGCTTTGCTGCATTGCCCATCCATCTTGTCTCCTGAATAAATAGGATGTCCAGCCTCCTTTGTACCATCATGTCATCCACTTCCAAGTTCCATCCTGTCAATGAACCTACATTGAGTGTAGCAATTCTTAGTTCATGTTTGGCATATTAATTGGTTTTACATCCAGCATTCGCTCAAAAGAGCTATCTCAGGTAACCCAGGCTAGGCAAATTAGAAGCAGTGGCCAGTAGCTTATTGACCCAGGGCTGCTGGGCTTTATGGCGGGAACACATTGGCAAATAAGGATACATACACCCCTCCCACCATTAACATGGGTCCCTCGCACAGGTTGGAGTAGGCCGTGTCCTCAATCCCCTTATCAGCGGTAACTACCCATGCCCATTTGGCAACATTAAGCTACATGATTGAATCACCCAGAACCGTATTTTACACTGTCAAGTGGCTAGCCCTGCCACGGTGTCCAGACTGTGATCCATGTTCTCCTATTTTGAGGACACTGCTCATGACAGTAAATGCCCAAAGTGGTTGGTCTGGACAATTCTTCCCCCATAGGACACCATGTGCTGCTCCACTGAGGTCCATTTATCAGTGAGTTTGAGATGGAAATGCTCAGCATGTTTTTCAGAGGTGGGAGGAACCCACAGAAACACAGGGAGAACATGTAAAGTCCAAACAGACATTGGCTGGTGGTCAGGATTGAACTCTTGTACCTTGTGCATGGGAGGCAAAGACCTTAACCATTATGCCAATGAAATAAAAAAAAAAAACTTTGGTGAAGAACAATGTGCTGACTCAGAAAGCATGGTCACATTGTGCTAAGCGACTATGCACAATTAGCAGTTGGGAAAAGGGTGTGTGCAATTCAGAAACAAAGTAGCTGCAAGACATGGGCAGCCCAAGTAGCTTGATCAGACATGGTGTATGGTAATGCCTATATAATGAGGTGCTTATGTATAATAATGAGTTAAAACAAAATAGTTGAACAGTTCAGAAATGTATAAATGTCGCTCAATGGAGCTCTGTCCACTGTATATTTGAGCATGGTTGAATGCTCATACTCAAACTGATTAAATTACAACTAACGCTAGGGATTGCTGCACCTGTGGAAAATGTGTACCTGCAATGGGCTCTTACTGCTGCTGCCCTGCAAGAAGGGAAGAAGGTATACAACATCACTTTTGAAAGAGTAGGGTCATCCATCCACACTTGCCATTTCATGGACTGATACCACGTTGACAGGGACACTATTCAGAATTTCTGGATATATGTTGGCCTTATCTGCAGCCCCTGGGAGTAGTGGAGTACCTGTCCCTGTGAATACTAAGGCATGTGTGGCTTTACAGGTATTATCTACAAGGAACTCTCAGTCACCAGCTGGGGACACATTGGAGATATCTCAGGCATCTTCCTTCAGAATACTCTATCATTCTTTTAATGGCATGCTTTAGCTTGTGGGGGAACATATATGTGTTTTCCATGGGTCTATATCAGTTTATCGAAAGCTGCTAAGAGTGAACACTCTTTGATAGACTCGTAAACGTCAATCACACTATATAGCGAAGACATGGAACAGCGATTTTTTTTCCCAGGGAAATAAATTGCTGGGCCATTTTCGGGAGTTTGCCATTTCCTCCACTGTGGTGTGATCTCAAAGTTGTATATTTAAGTAGGGGGTTGTGGGGGGCAAAGGCCCCACTTAATGTTGTGGTTGGATTTGTTTTTTATTTATTTATTTATTTTTGTGGAACAGCGATTTTTTTCCCCTGGGAAAAAAATCGCTGTTCCGTGTCTTCACTATTTAGTGTGTTCGATGTTAAGGGGTTGATCTAAGACCATTCGCTCTTATCAGCTTTCGATAAGCTGATATACATCCGTTTCCCATGTACCCTAGAGGATTCAGCCAACACCATATGGAAGTTCTGTGATATAGCCTGTTTCTCTAACTAACTGTGACAATAGACTGCATTGAATAAGGGACCCCATCGTATGAACTGGAATGGAGGTATGTGAACCCTAATGGGTATCACTCCAACAACTGTCAGCTGGTCTGAAATGCAAAGGGCATCATCTATAATGTCTTTTCAGGATGCCCAACCAGTTATAATGATTCCTTCATATGACACATCTCTGACCTGTGCCAATGATTAGCAAGGGGTGACTTCCCACAGGGTTATCTTGTTGGTGATGCTGGATATGTCCATGAAACCTAGCTCAAGACATCCATATGAAATCCACAAATTCAAAGAAACTACAGTTAGAACCATGCGCAATTGCAAACAAGAACTATTATTGAGTGTGTGTTTGGGCAGATGAAGGCACACTTTTGCTGTATGGATTTGCCAGGTGGTAATTCGCAGAATGACCTACTAGCTGTGCAAAAATAGTGACTGCATATGTGTGTGTGTGTGTGCGTGTGTGTGTGTGTGTGTGTGTGTGTGTGTGTGTGTGTGTGTGTGTGTGTGTGTGTGTGTGTGTGTGTGTGTGCAATATTACATAATATTATACTTTGCAAGCAGTTACAACAGGTTGGGCATTTGCAGGGCCAGCAGTTCCCAGCACAAAAGGCAGCAGAGTCTGAGTGAGATGAGGAGTGAGGGTAGGAGTCAGCAGCAGTGGATGATCATGTCAGGTGAAGAGAGGCACAGCATGCCAGGGCACTGGTAAAGGGACAGCAGATTGTACACAGCTTTACAATGCGTTTTACAAGAGTTAGGCAGATGATGCTTGTAAATCCTACAACATTCTGCTCTTACCCATACATAGGATGGTCACACTGTGCATCAGACATAGGTAACTTTAGTAACAATGTGCAAAGAGCAGGACACAGTTATCATATTCACAGACAGAAGAGGTAATACAGGAGTGCAAGTCTTTCACAGGGAAGTGTGTGAGCATGAGTGCTGAAGAATAAGAATGTAAAAGGTGCTTTTATATGAAATGTCAGTATTAGTGTGTGGGAGCCTTTAATATTGAGAAGGGCTGGTATCATACCTCTCAACCTCTTAGACCAAAAAATCTGGTCAAAGCCATCAATGATGGGGAGACAAAGGCCCAAAAATAGGGACACTTTTTAAATGTTTTTCTTACAAACTTAGAAAATTGATAGAATAACATGTTTTGCATTAGCATGAATTTTCTGAAGTGTATGAAGTCTGAAACTCAAATGACTGTCATTATTTTCTGTCTTTAACCATGAATAATATGCTAGTGACTTACCAGAAAAGCATAATTTTATGAGAAATGGACCAAAAATATGAGGCAAAGATCTGGACAGTCTGTAAACATCTGTAAAGTTGAGAGGTATGGCTGGTATCCAAGGAGATGTATGATGTGCTTGAGGCTGTGGTGATGTAAGTGTGGGTCTGAAGTGACACATCCTTAGCCATAGTTGTAGCACTGTGGCTTGATCTGCTGGACAGGTCGAGAGCATGCATGGCAGAAAGTTCAGTACCCCATACATGCCCTTGTCCAAGAGAGCTGGCTGTACCAGGAGTTTCACTCGATGTACCACAACCCTGGTTAGATGTTGTTGTGCTTAATGGCCTTGGGTGATGCCTGGAAGGAGATGTCCCAGTATGATGATGGCCACATCCATTGGATGACCTCTCTTGGGTGTAGATGCTGCTGAGAAAATTCAAGCACTGCAAGAAAGGGATCTCTGCCATCCTCAGACACTTGTGCTAGCATCTGTAGATGTAGCAGATGACTGGGTCCATGGAAGCATCCCCCTGAGTCAGAGAAGGTACTACATGTTCCAGTGTGTGTGATTCAGTCTGTCTAAGGAATCACACATACAGGACATGTTGTCCCATAGATCATCACGTGTGCTCTCTAGATCACCCTCAGTATCTCTGCCATGGCTGTGGTGGAACTAGTCTGTGCCTCCATGATAGCCCTGCACTTGCACTTGGATGCAGCCAATGACACATCAACCTCAGTGACAGGGCATAACCATGTCTCCAGTGAGCACCATTACCAACCTCCCTGTCTGGACCTCTGTGTCCATGAGTGCTAAAGGCAGATTCAGTTATCTGTCTACTGGGAGATATCACACTTTTCTAATTGATAGTGTCCCCATCAACTTTTCCTGTCTGTGATGTCTGCGTCGCCTGTGTTTCCACAGGCATAGAGTCTGTGTCCATGTTCTATGTTTGAGATGCACTGGTCATATTCTCTTTGTCCATCACACACTCTGTGCCCCCTGACTGTGTCAGCTCATCTCTGCCATCACTGTTAGAGACTGCATATTGTCCTATAATATACGGGGCCAGTTCCAGGTGCTGGAAAAAGTATCACCTGTGATTCACATATCCACAACTATATATGCAACTGAGAGTTTTACAACTATGAACATGATGAAAATAAATACTGTATGACCAGATGCTATGTAGAAGGATGTCTGTTGAATCCCCAATGTACCATATATACTATAAGTTAGGCAGTTTAATTAAGCTTTATAGTGACTAAGGGCTATAGAAGACTTGCTTACTAATACACTGAAATAGGACTACATATCCAAAGCATCTGCAGTGGATACTCGCTGGGAGTTGTCTGGCAATACTCCATCACCCAGCACCACACTGGAAGCACTGTAGGGATAATACTCCTTTTAAGAGGGGTCAGGAACTCCTCCACGTCGATGTGAGGTGTGCACTCCATGGACTCCCACTTGTTACCCCATATTCTTGTGACACAACTTCTGCTGTTTTAGTGACACCATAGATCATATTGGTGGCCCTGCTGTGCAACATTTCATAACTGTGGTTATGTCCACTAATGAAAATCTCAGATCAAGCACATTCATGGTAGGGTTGGCCAGCTATATACATGTCAAAGAGCTATCACCCATGGAGACAGCAAATCTAGAGTTTTTAGCCTTATGTGTGGACATTGATGTCCCAGCAATTGCATTACTCTTTTTTTTTGCCTGCTGGCATTGCTCTGTCAGCATGGGAAAAATGGAATTAACAACCTTCTTCCTGTATGCCTCTTAGAAATCCTATCACTGGCACTACCGTCCTTAGTCTGCTATTTTTGTGCATATCTGTATCCACACTCTTCAACTGTTAGGCATCTAGGTTTACTGAGCAAACGCCTCCATAAAACAGTCACATAATTGCAACTATCCAAGGACACATGCCTGTTACTAGCACTGTTACAAATATTTTGGCAAGAGACATATGTGCATGAAACCTGCATTCAGCAGTGCTTTGACTATGAGTTCAGGAGAGTGCTTCCCTTCTAGTTTAACAATCCTGCAGACCAGTAACTGCTGTATTCATGCAATCCACCTCTAAATACACCATGGCCAACATATTTAAAAGTGCTGGCAAACGTATATCCCTTATTCTCAAAAAAAATGAAAAAGAGTTGATAGCACAAATGAATGAAATAGTAAAAAACAGCACTTATCTTAAACAAGCAGATATATTTTGAATAAAGATTTTTTTTCTAAGTCAGGTTATGTAGGAATCAAACTCTATCAGTATTTTCTTCTGTTGCACAATATGGCTTTGTGCTTCTTGACACACTTAGGTTCATAGGTTCATAGGTAAGTACTAGGCTATCTGCCCGAGGGCATCTATAAGCCTAGCCAGAATGTGTTGGCTTTCGCCATCCCCTTAGATTAGTTCCCTGTGCCTCTGTCCAGCAGAGCCACTGCAGTGATCCCCGGGGTAAACTTTCTGTTTCCAATCCACTCATCAAGGTTTTTCTTGAAGAGTGTTAGTGAGGGGCTCTGCCTAATGTAGATTGGAATCTTGTTCCAAAGCATGGGGAGTCTCTGGGACAGGAATCTATCCCTCCAGCATGTCCTATTTATCATTGTGGTGAGGTTTAGATCCCTAGATCGTGTGGCTCTCGGGGAGTTGTTTTTTTTTAGGTGGAGCATGTCCATCAATTCTGGGTTGGACATGGCCTTGTATGACAGGCAGAGATCACCTCTGAGTAAGCGGTATGCAACCGAGTACAGCTGGAGTTTCTTCAGTCGGGCTGCATAGGGCATCTGTTTGAGGCCAGTAGTTCTCTTGATGAGGTACTTCTGTGGTCTTTCCAGCTGTTGCAGATGTCTTCTAAGGTACATCCCAGATGGGGCATTGTACTCTATGATGGGTCTGATGAGTGATGAGTAGAGGGGCACAATAACCTCTTTTGTTCTAGATGTGAACCCTTTTGTGATTAGGTGGGCCACATAGAAGGATTTTCTAACCACCTTGGCAATATGATTATCAAAGGAGAGATTACTATCTTCTTGGGTCACCAAATCCCTTATGACATTTTCTGTATTTAGGGGACTACGTATGTGGCAGTTCGTGGGTGCTTTGTTTTTTTTCTAAAGGGGATGACTATGCACTTTTTGGCATTTAGCTTGAGGCCATGATTTTGACACCAGGTATCCATCTCATTGAGACCCTTCTGTAGGATGTCTGTATCAGCCGGAGAGTCAATTATGGCCCCCAGTTTGCAGTCGTCTGTGAACTTGGTCAGCCATAGTCCTGTGCTTGCCTATACCTCTGAGAAGTATATACCAAACAGGAGGGATCCCAGGACTGAGCCCGGGGGGACGCCACTTATAACCAGTTTAGAGTCAGACCTAGAGCCTGCAACTCTCACCATGTGGGGTCTATCTTATAGGGCAATAGTTCCTGGGGTCCGTTGTGGCGCCACCTTTTTAGAGTGGGATAACTGTAGCTGTGCGCCACTCTATGGGTACATAGCCTGTAGAGAGCCTGAGTTTGAACAGTGTGTTTAGGTGAGGGGTTAGTTCATTTTGGAGCTTATGTAAGACACAGCCTGGGACACTGTCCGGTCCCATTGAAGCTGTATTTTTGGCTTTGGATAGGGCTGTTTTAGCCTGTGTGCCAGTGATTGCAGGGGCTCTACATTCCTCTGGTATGTTTATGGGCCCTTTAGGGGGTGAGAGGGGGGTGAAGTTTGCACTAAACATGTCCTCTAGAATGTTGGCAGTATCAGTCAGTTCAGTGTATTTTGTGCCATTTTGCACTAACTCAGAGCAGATCTCAGAGTTTCCACTTAGGTTCTTGATATAGCTAAAAAAACACTTTGTGGTTATCTTTGGAGTCCTTGGCAATTTTTCTTTCAAAGCTAGCCTTAGATGATTTTATGAGGGATCGTAGTTTCTTGCTGATACTGATCAGGGATGTCTTTCCTTCTTGGGATTTTACTCTTTTCTGTACTAGTTTCCTCCTTCTATTGTATAGCTTGTTTATGGCAGGGGACCACCAGACTGGTTTCCTTTTCTTGGAGGAGTGAGTCTTGGTTTTGCTGGGGGTGGCATGATCCATGCATTCTTGCAGGTGCTCATAGAGTGCCTTTGTAAGGGATTCAGCAGCTTGGACATGGTTGTCCTTTAGCATGGGGGCTGTGAACCTTTCCACCTCGGTCTTAAGTAAAGTGAAGTTTGCTTTTGAAAATTTTTTCACAGTGGTTTCCTTGACTGGGGGTGGGGGTAGAATTCAGATATCCAGAGTGATTTGTCTATGGTCTGATCTAAACAGTGAGGGGTTGACCTCTGGTGTAGAACACCGGTCGCCCATGTTGGTGATGACCAGGTCCAGTGTGTTGTCACCTCTGGTGGGGGTGTTGACCAGTTAATCTAGGGCATTCAAGTTTATAAATTCTAGGAAGTGATGGGCAAGGGAGTTAGTATTTGAGTAGTTCTCCCAGTTGATGTTTGGGTAATTGAAATCACCCGATATTAGGGCATTTGGTAGGACCCTCATATTTTTTAGTGTCGCCAGAAATGCAGAATGGGAGTCCTGGGTCATGGTGGATGATCTGTAGCAAGCTACAATTTGAATTGCAGTTTTGCCCATTGTTAGTTGTACATGGATGAACTCTGAGGCATTGTGCTGTGCCAGTAACTTGGAGGTGTGGGTATCCTTGATGAATATGGATACACCCCCACCTTTTGTGTTTCAGTCCGGGTTCTGTGGCCGAAAAGTATGGTATGAGTTATAGCCTGGTAGTGCTGGGGTGCTCTCTGGAGCCTTAAACCAGGTTTCTGTTACTGAACAGATATCAATGTTCTCCATACTGAGGAGTGCTTCGAGTGCATGCATTTTGAGGTTTAGACTTCTCTCGTTGAGTAGCATTACCCTCAGTTTTTGGTTACTTGTGCTATTTATGGTGGCGGGTTTGTCTTTTGAGCCTTGCCTAAAAAAGGCACTATGGGGGTGGCAAAAGCCTTGGCCAGTATTCAAAAGTCTAAGGGTGACAGGTACAAGCCATCTCTTGCAAAGCAACGTGGCTTGTCGAGCATGTCATCCCAGGCAGACAGATACTGGATCCCCTTTGAATGACACCAGAAAATTAGCCAATTGTTGAAATTGATAATTTTTTCTTTACACTGTGGCATCATTCTTGGTGAGGGCAGGATGCTATTCAGGGTCAGGGTCATACCGGCCTGGGTTACATGATCATCGAGCTCTTCCATGTCTCTTTTCATGTAGTCCAGGGAGGTACATCTCAGGTCATTCACACCAACATGGACAATGACAGAGTCATATTTGTACTTGTTCTGTAGTGACCTGAGTGCTTGTGTTATGTGGCGGATCCTGGCACCTGACAGACAGCTAACTGTAACCTTCTCCTTGTCCAGCCTAGTTAGTGGGCCATCAGTGTGCCTGACTATAGATTCACCTATTACTAGTGTGTTGGGTATGTTATTTTGTCTTAAGGGCTGTGATTGCGTGGCACACTGAATATGTGAAGTATGTGTTTCGTGGTTTGTGATGTGGTGTGGAGGTTGCTTGGGTGTCTGCTTTGGAGGTGTCTGTTGCTTTTGCAGATTTTAATTTAGAGTCTCCAAGTATGTTTTCATATATTTATGTGTGTTATTTGCCGATGTTGGTTTAGTAGGTCTATGTGAGACTGGTGGTGTGTTGCAAGTATTTTTCTTCTCCTCTTGACTGTCAGTTCCAGTCTTGGGTTGAGAGAGCTTTGCCTCCAGTTTGACTTGCATCTCTCGTATATATTAGTGTTTGGTGGTAGGAGGAGAGGGTTGTCTGTGTACATGAGGCAGTTGTAACATTGCTTCAAAATGCCCAGATTCACCAGTTGGACTGGAGAGTACACCTGAAACTGCCCTTTGGACATGCCTGAATAGGTAAAGTGAGCTGTTTTACTAATTGTCTGGTAGGGACGAATAGAGAGCCTTGCCCTTCTGGACAGTATAGGGGGTCTAGTGCTAGGGTTAATTAGTGCTTGTTATGAGTTTTGAGCAAGTGCTGGGCTGTGAAATGAATGGTTTGAGTGCTTAAGTTGAAAGTTTGCCTAGTTCCAAGGGAAAAATTGAAGAGTAGACTTTATGGAGCCAGGAATAGTTTAACCCTACCTAACCGGCGTGCAAAACCGCGCAAATGCAGTTTTTATAGCAGGGAAATGAAAGACATAGAAATTAGCCCAAAATGCCAATAAACTACTAACTTATGGGCTACAGCAAACAAGGCGCACAAATTTCAGAAAGAAACAGATCAAATAAGCAGGCACAATAAGCCTTTAACAATAAATTCCCAGTTCAGAAGGGCAGAATCTAGCCTCTCCTCCCACAAGAGAGCAGACCACAAACCTTCTTAATGTAAAATAACTGGCCTGAAGCCCAAGTGCTTAAACCAGAACTAATGCGTTTTTAAAATAACAGACACTGAGCCTTCAATCAGCAATTCCCAACTTAGAAGGATGTAAGCTACCTGTCCTGCCACAACAATGCAGTCCACAAACATTCTTAATGTAAAACAACTGATCTGAAGCCCAAGTGCTTAAACCAAAAGGCTTAGAATAACAGTTACAATTTAATCAGGCTACTACCAAGCAGTAATAACTGCAGCAGAATAATACAACTGAGTACTTTAAAAAAGAAACACAAGCAAAATAAGGTAATAGCGTGGGAAGAAACACAATTACAGTAAAAGCAGATTAATAAAGTGCAATTTTTTTATAACAATAGAAAACAAGCAAACTGATTTAAACAAATTACCCAATTAATCAGTAAAACTCAAAAAAAAGCCCTGTTCAGCGGGTCTCTTCAATGATGAGTTCTAACCACACACACACTCGCCTAGGGGGTGCAGGACCTTCTCCAAAAAGATGGCCTGGATAAGTGCTCAAGTTTATACAAACAAAGCTACCAATATCAGAAAAACAGTTCAAATAAGCAGGCACAGTAAGCCTTTAACCAGAAATTCCCAGCTCAGAAGGGCAGAATCTAGCCTCTCCTCCCACAAAAGTGCATACCACAAACCTTCTTAATGTAAAATAACTGGCCTGAAGCCCAAGTGCTTAAACCAGAACTAATACACTTTTAGAATAACAGACAGTGAGCCTTCAATCAGCAATTATCAACTTAGAATTATGTAAGCCACCTGCCCTGCCACAACAGTGCAGACCACAAACCTTCTTAATGTAAAACAACTGGTCTGAAGCCCAAGTGCTTTAACCAAAAGGCTTAGAATAACAGTTACAATTTAATCAGGCTACTACCAAGCAGTAATAAAGGCAGCAGAATAAACACAATTGAGTACTTTTAAGAAGAGGCTAAAGTAAAATAAGGTAATAAAGTAGGAAGAAACACAAATACAGTAAAAGCAGATAAAGTGCATTTTTTTATATATATAACAATAGAAAGCAAGCAAACTGATTTAAACAAATTACCCAATTAACCTGTAAAAAACCTTAGAACTGAGCCCTCTTCCAACAGTCTTCAATTAGACAAGTTCAGGGCCTAAGTGGGTATGCCTACTCAGATGTTCTCTCTGTATTAGGCAGGATGAGCTAATGAGACTAGACTAGGATAGACCTGGGACATGGCTGAACAGATGGGAATGGTAGGAGTGTCTGAAATCAAAATATGACCTCACTGTACTCGGTTGAGTGAGCAAATGAGATAGGCCCAGAAGGGGTATTCAAACATAAATTTACAGGAGGGGTGGTCAAGTCCAAAGCCACCAAGATTAATACCACATGAACAGGGAGGGTGGGTGTGGAAAACTAACCGCAGATAGAGAGAGAGCTCACAATTTTCAGTGAACACATAAATAAGCAGATAAGTGCGGTACTATTTTTAACACATTATTCAATGAAACAATAAACAGAAAAAATAAAATGCGGTACTATTTTATAACACTGCAAGTTTGTACTTATCTCAGCTTGTATTAAAGTTGACGTAGGGTATGTAAAAGCTAACCAAACAGCTCAAGCATGCAACTATTCAGCAGAAATAATTTCAGAGATAAGGGACTAAGACTCTAAGGCACAGAAAAACCCTCTAGGCTAAGACTTCTACACTGAATATCAATGAAGTGAGAAGAATAAACTAATTGCAGACAGAGAGAGAGGGGGGGGACTCACAATTTTCAGTGAACAAATAAGCAGATAAATGCAGTACTATTTTAACGCAATATTCAATGAAACAATAAAAAGAAAAAAAAATAAAATGCAGTACTATCTTATAACACTGCAAGTATGTACTTATCTCAGCTTGTAATAAAGTTGATGTAGCTATGTGAAAGCTAACCAAACAGCTCAAGTATGCAACTATTCAGCAGAAAATCAAATTACGCAGAACTTCTATTGGCCTGGAATTTCTTATTTCATGTAAAGTCACCTGGCTGCGCAGGGTGATTATGCTGATTAGGACTCAGCTCATCATTCTTTCTGAATCACTCAATTTGCATGATTTGAAAACCTGATAAACATTTTGCAGACTTCTCCTCGATGCTCTACACATGCCTGGGCTCTATGGTCAGCACTGGGCATGTACAGGCCTTGCTTTCCTGGGGAAACTGCAATTCTATATTTAACTGTTGCACAGAGTTACAGTAGTGCCTGATTACTTTACATCATACATAGGAATTGCAGACTGCCATGTTTCATACCTTAAAGTGTTATTATGAAGTATAATAATGCAATACCTATATTTTCTGATTTTTTCCATACAACGCACAAATGAAGTGCCCATCTGTTGATGCACATCAGTGCATGACAGATGGGACACGAGACCTAATTTGGATGCCAGGTTTCTGCCATTTTTCCTGAGATTCTTCAAGGTAAGATATCATGGATGGAGAAGGAGAGGATAGTGCTCCTTTTAGAGGGCAAAGGTGGCATGCGGAGGAGTCAAAGATATTTCTCTTTCATCCAGAGGCTTATGTAGGAGGGCCATAAAGGCCTCAGCATAAGCTTGAAGTCCAGAATAGTTTATCCCAGCCTGTCACCCAATCCTGGCCTTCTTGGTCAATTGAAGGATGAAGTTAAAGAGCAAACACCACCTCTGTGCTGTAAGTAGACCTCTTATGTTAGCTACACTTCTAAGATGGCACTGCATACCAGCCATAAATATTGCACAGTGCTCTTTTTATGTCTATAGCCCCACAGATATTGAAAGGGATAGACAGCTGCACAGGAGAAGATTAGAACACCTAAGAGAGCACCAGGGTGTCTTGTTTTTAATGGCAGTAGTAATAGGGATTAATTCCAAAAATCCATAACTTTCATATACCATCCCACTTCTGTCAATATTGCCATAGCTCACAGGTAGCTGTATGACTGCTCAGTATTAATAGTGTGTTTGTTTATGCTTCCTCTTGTATATGTGGGCCAGTACATCAGACCAGTAAGTTAGGCAGTTAAGGCTGTGTTCCCATTTGAGGATGCCTGTGGGTTCACTACTCCTACCACAGTTGTGTTACCATGAAAAATATTTAAGGTTTATTTTCTCTTTTTCTTTTAACTGCAGTGTTACACAAGGCAGATATATAAGGTTATTATTATTAGTTGAGTGGACATGTTTCAGTATAAAATTGAAGGTTGTTTTCTTTACCTATTACATGTGAGTGAAATGTCTGTCTAAGCAGCCTGTTTTCTTTGTGTGTGTACATTTGTTTCAGACATCATTACTGCATCTCTGACTAAACACATCTGCTTGCATGTCTATTGCTCATCATGTTGACCTTCTGTCTGTTAGGCTGCACATGATGATAGCTGTTGGTTTAGGACCCCTCTCAGTTCTATATACTAACAGCCTCATTAATTTCATAAGTGTTTTTTGATCCAACAACTATATTATGTTTAACTGCATCATTTTCATCATAGTAAGAATTTCTCTGTCTCCTGTTTTTGTCAGTCCTCTCTCTTGTATACTTTTATTTTGTTTGTTTGTTTTTTGTTTCTCTCCCTTTCTATTATTATTATTATTATTATTATTTACAGCAGGACAATGACCTCCACTTATCCCTGTGACAATGCTTGTTACCCCCCCACTAGCGGTAGCAGTAGCAGTGCCACCACCACCACCACTAAAATTACCCAAGCACCCATCTGGGTCTCAGTCTGCCACAGTTTCCTCCACACCTCCTGCCCTACCTGCACAACCTGCTTCAGGAAGCTCATGACCAGGTGCTGGTACAGTAAAAGTATAAATGGGGGTGACACCTTTGTCATCTATTGGCAGCTGGCAGAATTTATGAGGGATAGTATAGACCAGACACTGGATGCCTGATTTGCTCAAATGAAGAACCTTGTTCGGTGACTCGTTGAACTGTGTCCCTGTCCAGCAATGACAACACCATCTGATTCAGGGCTCAGTTGTGATGGAACCCAGAGTGGTGAGTAATTTTGCACTAGATCTCAGCTGGCAGAGACTGCAGCTGCAAGCACCCCATCCTATCCACAACCTGGTGGTTGCCCTCCTTTTTGTGTCCATGCCCACTCCTGTTTTTCTAAGGTCTCCTTCATCATTGCATTTCCCTTCCTTCAGTTTGTTCATAGGTTCATAGGTTCATAGGTTCATACTAGGCTATCTGCCCAAGGGCATTTATAAGCCTAGCCCATAGTTATGTGGCTTTCGCCACCCCTTTAGTTTGAATAAAACTATGCCTATTATTTTGCTGTGCCTCTGTCAAGCAGCGACACTGAAGTAATCCCTGGGGTATATCTGCGATATCCCATCCATTGGTCAAGATTCCTCTTGAACAAGGCCAGCGAGGTGCTCTGCCTCACATGTACCGGGATTTTGTTCCACAGCATAGGGAGTCTCTGGGTGATGAATTTGTCCCTCCAGCACGTTCTATTAATAACCGTGTCAAGGTTTAAGTCTCCCGCCCTTGTGGTTCTGAGGGATCTAGATTTTTGAGGTGAAGCATATTCATCAAATCTGGGTTTGACATGGCCTTATATGTCAGGCACAGGTCACCTCTGAGCAAGCGGTATGAGACTGAATAGAGCTGGAGTTCTTTCAGTCGGGCAGCATAAGACATATTTTTGAGACCCTTTA
Organism: Protopterus annectens; assembly: GCF_019279795.1. Taxonomy (NCBI): domain Eukaryota; kingdom Metazoa; phylum Chordata; order Ceratodontiformes; family Protopteridae; genus Protopterus; species Protopterus annectens. The sequence continues at coordinate 1,589,740,613 of NC_056732.1, read as the reverse complement.
TCCTTTTGGTGAGGAACTTTTGGGGCCTTTCCAGCTGCTGCAGGTGTCGGGTCAGATACATTCCGAATGGGGCATTGTACTCAATCATAGGTCTAATGAGTGATGAGTACAAGGGGACGATGACCTCCCTTGATCTAGATGTGAATCCCTTCATGATCAGGTGGGCAATGTAGAAGGTTTTCCTAACTACTTTAGCAACATGAGTGTCAAACGAAAGGCTACTGTCAACCTGGGTCCCCATTGTTTGCTAAGAAATGAACAGGATGGAGGTGGTGAAGGGGAATTCTTTTCTCATCAGTCAGTGTCTGTCCTTCCCTGCTGTGTAACCTAACCCTGTTATCTTCCTCTTACTTCCCTGACTTCCTTCCCCAACTTAACCTTCTCTCCTTCTCTTCATAAATATAAAAAGGGCACCTGTCCCAGCAAAAAAAAAAAAAAATTCCCCTTCACCACCTCCATCCTGTTCATTTCTTATTTGCTCTCCTGTTCTACTCTCTGCTTACTTGTCCTTTCATTTCTTTCCTATACTCCCATTTCCGACCTTTAATCTAGTCAAAAACTAAATAAACACACCACACTTGTGAAAATTGGAAAATGTATCTCCAAAGCAGTACACAGTTGAGATACTACTCTTCTTGTTTTTAGTGGTACATTTCCCCAACTTTCAGCTAACAGTTAGAGAAGCTTACATTTTTCTTTTCTTTTTTGTGCGTCACAAGTCATGATGGGTGACACAATTGGAGGTGTCACGCAAGATCTTAGGATATCACAGGACCTGCAACTGCATCTCCCATCATAGCTGAGAAAGAGCTGTATGAGGGAAACTGAGAGGAACTTTTCTCATTCAAAAACATGGTAATGAATGTTAGGCAAAACAAAGCAAAAGTCTGCTTTATTCTTAATAAATGCTTAATGGCTGCTAAAACACAATGATTACATGGAAAAGTCACAATCGATTACTCATATGCAAACTATACACAGCTTTAATGAGTAGAGGCTATTACCAGAAGTAACCCCCTACTCTGATGTCATGTAGCTATAGATCAAACAGCTCAGCCCTACAAATGTAAAACAATAGAAGCAGAGCACACCTGCCCAGCACAGCAAGCCTATAGCAGCTATTTAGGCAATTGCACAATATGCACTGCTGATTAACATACGGTATAGTAATTGCACTGTACAAAGGCAAGGAAATCTATTTCAGACTGAAACCATGCAGTGGTTGTACAGAAGGAAGGTCAGTCCTAAAAGTGAACAAATATTGCAGTTTTTATCATTGCTGACTAAATATACATCTATGCACAAGAGTGCCTGGCTTTGGAATTAAGCTTAACAGTCAACTGTCCCTAATTTTGCAGAATGTCCACAATTTTCCCTGTCACTAGTAAAGTTTTTGATTTGCTGGTTAATCACTGAGGATTACAAGCAGTCAGTACTGACACACATTAGAGTTTTGTATTTTTTATTGTGCAGAAAATTGATGCTTTTGCAAAACTTGTTCTATTTTTTTCAACTGATTTAGAACAATATTTTAAAAAAATGTTCTGTACTTTGGGCCTTTGCCCCCCCCCCCAAATTAATTTTGGTTGAGAGACATATCAGTATCCAGTTTGTTTGCGAATGTCTCCAGTACAGTCAGTACAAAGAAAGAGCCAATATGTTCTACTGCAAGTCCAAAGGCAAATGCAGGCCAAAGTAAATCCTTATTGCTCTACTGTTGTATACATCTTTCCCATGGCAGCTTCACTTCTTCTTTACATGGTACATAAACACAACATCCACTCCAGATAAAATCCATCAAAAGACAGTCTTATTCACTTAATGAGCATTATGTCATTTATATTATCGTTACTGAAGGATGTTTCCCCTTAAGTGGTCCTTGCTTGTGTAAATTGCAAAATACCAGTTACAACTACAATGTTGCAGAGTTCGCTCAATATTTAGCAGTCAAAGTCCACCTTGTGGCCTTCCAGACATAGATATCTCTGGGAAAACGATGGGGTTGAAGCTACTGCATGGCCTGTTAGTTGAGTATTATGTAGCCACTTGGAAGCCCATGACATTGCAGAAGTTAAAGAGGGAATTATGGGATTTTATGAAAGCTAAGAGCTAAAACGAGAAGGCAGCAAGGAATTCACTCATGTTTACTGAAATTATAACTGTCACTAAATCAGTACTTAAAGCTATAGATACTAACCATTAGAAGGACAATCAGCTACCACTCAAGCATGCTAAAGCTTGGGACCCATATTGAATGATAGCATGACAAAGCAGGGCTCATTCTAAGGGTCTCCCTTATTGGGGAGAAATTATTAAAGATAGGAAAGCAAGAAGCAGACAGAATTTCATTTAGGAGTTTGAGGATAGGGAACAATATTACATGTTAAATATTAAACATATTAAATGTTACAAAGACATGAATCTGGAGCATTTCTCCCCAGGCGTCTGCTGAAAATTGGCTTTGTTCCAAGTCGGACTTTCCTGGTAAACAAATGTTAAATTAAATAAATAAATAAAAATATTAGAATCTCTGTAAACATTTAACAGAGGAGCTTAAGAATGCTAAGCTCTTCATAGTTGAAAGGGATATATGGCCTTTATAGGTAAACTGGATAGTAGAAAACAGGGGGCAGGAGTATACCAAAAGACGTACAGTCAGCAACATATATAAACTGTCAGTTTCTGGAAGAATCAGAAAGACTGAAAAGTATAAGTTAATGTGGGAGTCAGACTTAAATATTCATACAGAATTATGTAATTTCCCAGAATTGCCGTGTGGTCAAGAGACATCTGCTTTTTGGTTGGCAGTGATTATTTGAGTAGTTGTGTACTTTGGCTAGACTCGTGAGAATGTTTTCAACATCCAGTTCCAGTTACTGGTGTTGTAAGAGATGTTTAGCTCTGAATCCATATGTGTGTGACTTCCTCTGGCTGGAACAGGTAGTCCTGACTCTGCAGTTGTTGGATTTAGAATGATTTTAACTTTGATGTACTTAACAACTGTAATCACATTTTCCTGTTAATGGCTAAAAAGTGCATTACTTCCAGATAGAAGTAAGGAAAACTACTGTCCAAGAACGATATCATATGGAAGATGAAAGACTTTTGTTCCCTGGATCTTGCCTCAGATGAAGAAAATACTGGGATCATATGTAATGTAAATGGACCTGCAATATGTCAGAAAAAAAAGGGAAAAACAAATGACTGATTACCATGTATGTCTATGTACACTGCGTAGAAAGAAACTCTGATTTAAAAAAAAAAAAAAAGAAAAAAAAAGCATAGTGGAATAATACAGGAAGACATTTATTAAAAGTTTAGCACATTTGCACCAATAACGCATGGGAGCTTCATCAGAACTGAACTCAAAAGTCAATAAGGCATTTCAGTGCATTTAATAGTATAATGTGTCTCATTTCTGTGAATTAAACACAGTTGTTTTGAGTAGAGGACTATAAGCTGTATTTGTGTGCAGAAAATGAAGGAACTTTAAAGATAAATTGGAAAAGAATGACTGAAGTATCATTGTATCATATCACTAAATCTAAGGATATCTTTACATGAGTACTGTAGATTTATTGACAATAGTCCTTTCCTGTATCTACTTCATATGAATAAAACATATAGAGTGGATTGACTCTGATTGTAATTCTATCAATATTGTTTACATTGCTTAATATTTTTCATGCAAGAGCTTCCATATGGGTAAAAACATGTGGAAGTTCTCCAAAAGAATATATGTATGCTGTTTAAATGAAGGATGGCTTTGTGTAAGAACTCTACTGTCTGTAATAACTATAAAACGTTCCTGTTTTTTGTTGTTGAGTATGTCTGTTTGGACCTTAGAAAAGGTGATTTAAATAATATCTTAGAGGATAAGGAGTTACACTGACAATATTTAAATGTAGGCAAATAACCTAGTTTAAATTATTCACTAGCATCAAACGTTATTTAAAGTCTTTGCTGGATATTAAATGGCAATGTTACTGTTTTGTATGTGTTTACATGGGGCTGGATTCCGTAAAGTTCACTGAAGATATTTAAGAACAGCACAGCATGCCAAAGGAAGACTTCAGCGCACCAGATGTGAATGTAATTTCAGAAACATGCGGAAAGCATACTGACTGCTTAACTATTCAGTGTGCAGGGCAGTTATGGATTCCATGCACGACTATCTGATTTCAAAACACATTGTGTGCACCCAATGCAACTTAAATGTGACAAACTGCAACACCAACTCTGTTTCTGAAATCTTTGTTATATGCTTCACAGACCACAATGAACAGAAGCTACTATTATGGATTCTGCTGAATTCTGTAACAATAGAAAAAAAACATAAAAATGCACCCTGCATTTAAATGAACTGCAACAGGCTGCAGTGATAGTGATACAAGCTATAAATAAGGATGTGGCTTTGCTCTCTAGATGGCAGCAAGCCAGAGTCACTGCAAGGGTGCAACTAAAGCAGTTGCCTGAGCAGCAAATGATTGGCAGGTACCAGCTAGACAGACAACTGGTGCAGACTGTCTGTAACATGTGTGCTCCACACATGTCTGTGTGGACCCTGCGAAGAAACCCCATCCCCCTTGAAACCAAAGTGTGTCTCAGCCTGGGTGTACTTACATCCGAGTCATTCCAGAGACACATAGGGGATGTTGTGGGAGTGTCACAGATGGCTGCCAGCCATATCATGGTAAAATTCCTGGAAGCAATGTGTAGCAATGGAATACATCCATTTTCAATCCACCCCCATAGAGTGGGGAAGTGTAAAGCACAAGTTTTGCACCAGTGCAAACTTCCCCCATGCACTCTGCCCAACAGATTGCACACCCATACCTATCAAGACACAGTACATCCTAAAGCAGACAAATACATAAACAGAAAGAGATGGCCATCCCTGAACTGCCAGATTTTGTGTGCAGAAGTTGGCAGCATAACAAAAATCTTGGCAACACACCCTGGAAGTATTCATGATGCTGCCATATGGAAGAAAGTGAACTGCAGGCTGCATTCCAGCATGGCGAAATACCTGAGGACTACTACTGGTAAGTACAGGAACACGGCTGGGATGTACGCTATGGACATTCCAGCATGGTGAAATACCTGAGGACTACTACTGGTAAGGACAGGAACACGGCTGGGATGTACGCTATGGACATTCCAGCATGGTGAAATACCCGAGGACTACTACTGGTAAGTACAGGAACACCGCTGGGATGTACGCTATGGACATTCCAGCATGGCGAAATACCTGAGGACTACTACTGGTAAGTACAGGAACACCGCTGGGATGTACGCTATGGACATTCCAGCATGGTGAAATACCTGAGGAATACTACTGGTAAGTACAGGAACACAGCTGGGATGTACGCTATGGACATTCCAGCATGGTGAAATACCTGAGGACTACTACTGGTAAGTACAGGAACACCGCTGGGATGTACGCTATGGACATTCCAGCATGGTGAAATACCTGAGGACTACTACTGGTAAGTACAGGAACAAAGCTGGGATGTACGCTATGGACATTCCAGCATGGTGAAATACCTAAGGAATACTACTGGTAAGTACAGGAACACCGCTGGGATGTACGCTATGGACATTCCAGCATGGTGAAATACCTGAGGACTACTACTGGTAAGTACAGGAACACCGCTGGGATGTACGCTATGGACATTCCAGCATGGTGAAATACCTGAGGACTACTACTGGTAAGTACAGGAACACCGCTGGGATGTACGCTATGGACATTCCAGCATGGTGAAATACCTGAGGACTACTACTGGTAAGTACAGGAACAAAGCTGATGGACATTCCAGCATGGTGAAATACCTAAGGAATACTACTGGTAAGTACAGGAACATGGACATTCCAGCATGGTGAAATACCTGAGGACTACTACTGGTAAGTACAGGAACACCGCTGGGATGTACGCTATGGACATTCCAGCATGGTGAAATACCTGAGGACTACTACTGGTAAGTACAGGAACACCGCTGGGATGTACGCTATGGACATTCCAGCATGGTTAAATACCTGAGGACTACTACTGGTAAGTACAGGAACACCGCTGGGATGTGCGCTATGGACATTCCAGCATGCGAAATACCTGAGGACTACTACTGGTAAGTACAGGAACACCGCTGGGATGTACGCTATGGACATTCCAGCATGGCGAAATACCTGAGGAATACTACTGGTAAGTACAGGAACACCGCTGGGATGTACGCTATGGACATTCCAGCATGGCGAAATACCTGAGGACTGCTACTGGTAAGTACAGGAACACCGCTGGGATCTACGCTATGGACATTCCAGCATGGTGAAATACCTGAGGACTACTATTGGTAAGTACAGGAACACAGCTGGGATGTACGCTATGGACATTCCAGCATGGTGAAATACCTGAGGACTACTACTGGTAAGTACAGGAACACCGCTAGGATGTACGCTATGGACATTCCAGCATGGTGAAATACCTGAGGAATACTACTGGTAAGTACAGGAACACAGCTGGGATGTACGCTATGGACATTCAGCATGGTGAAATACCTGAGGAATACTACTGGTAAGTACAGGAACACCGCTGGGATGTACGCTATGGACATTCCAGCATGGTGAAATACCTAAGGAATACTACTGGTAAGTACAGGAACACCGCTGGGATGTACGCTATGGACATTCCAGCATGGTGAAATACCTGAGGACTACTACTGGTAAGTACAGGAACACCGCTGGGATGTACGCTATGGACATTCCAGCATGGTGAAATACCTGAGGACTACTACTGGTAAGTACAGGAACACCGCTGGGATGTACGCTATGGACATTCCAGCATGGCGAAATACCTGAGGACTACTACTGGTAAGTACAGGAACACCGCTGGGATGTACGCTATGGACATTCCAGCATGGCGAAATACCTGAGGACTACTACTGGTAAGTACAGGAACACCGCTGGGATGTACGCTATGGACATTCCAGCATGGCGAAATACCTGAGGAATACTACTGGTAAGTACAGGAACACCGCTGGGATGTACGCTATGGACATTCCAGCATGGTGAAATACCTGAGGACTGCTACTGGTAAGTACAGGAACACCGCTGGGATCTACGCTATGGACATTCCAGCATGGTGAAATACCTGAGGACTACTATTGGTAAGTACAGGAACACAGCTGGGATGTACGCTATGGACATTCCAGCATGGTGAAATACCTGAGGACTACTACTGGTAAGTACAGGAACACCGCTAGGATGTACGCTATGGACATTCCAGCATGGTGAAATACCTGAGGAATACTACTGGTAAGTACAGGAACACAGCTGGGATGTACGCTATGGACATTCAGCATGGTGAAATACCTGAGGAATACTACTGGTAAGTACAGGAACACCGCTGGGATGTACGCTATGGACATTCCAGCATGGTGAAATACCTGAGGACTACTACTGGTAAGTACAGGAACACCGCTGGGATGTACGCTATGGACATTCCAGCATGGTGAAATACCTGAGGACTACTACTTTTAAGTACAGGAACACCGCTAGGATGTACGCTATGGACATTCCAGCATGGTGAAATACCTGAGGACTACTACTGGTAAGTATAGGAACACCGCTGGGATGTACGCTATGGACATTCCAGCATGGTGAAATACCTGAGGACTACTACTGGTAAGTACAGGAACACCGCTAGGATGTACGCTATGGACATTCCAGCCTGGTGAAATACCTGAGGACTACTACTGGTAAGTACAGGAACACAGCTGGGATGTACGCTATGGACATTCCAGCCTGGTGAAATACCTGAGGACTACTACTGGTAAGTACAGGAACACCGCTGGGATGTACGCTATGGACATTCCAGCCTGGTGAAATACCTGAGGACTACTACTGGTAAGTACAGGAACACCGCTGGGATGTACGCTATGGACATTCCAGCATGGTGAAATACCTGAGGACTACTACTGGTAAGTACAGGAACACCGCTGGGATGTACGCTATGGACATTCCAGCATGGTGAAATACCTGAGGACTACTACTGGTAAGTACAGCAACACCACTGGGATGTACGCTATGGACATTCCAGCCTGGTGAAATACCTGAGGACTACTACTGGTAAGTACAGGAACACCGCTGGGATGTACGCTATGGACATTCCAGCCTGGTGAAATACCTGAAGACTACTACTGGTAAGTACAGGAACACAGCTGGGATGTGCGCTATGGACATTCCAGCCTGGTGAAATACCTGAGGACTACTACTGGTAAGTACAGGAACACCGCTGGGATGTACGCTATGGACATTCCAGCCTGGTGAAATACCTGAGGACTACTACTGGTAAGTACAGGAACACAGCTGGGATGTACGCTATGGACATTCCAGCATGTTGAAATACATGAGGAATACTACTGGTAAGTACAGGAACACCGCTGGGATGTACGCTATGGACATTCCAGCATGGTGAAATACCTGAGGACTACTACTGGTAAGTACAGGAACACCGCTGGGATGTACGCTATGGACATTCCAGCATGGTGAAATACCTGAGGACTACTACTGGTAAGTACAGGAACACAGCTGGGATGTACGCTATGGACATTCCAGCATGGTGAAATACCTGAGAACTACTACTGGAAAGTACAGGAACACCGCTGGGATGTACGCTATGGACATTCCAGCCTGGTGAAATACCTGAGGACTACTACTGGTAAGTACAGGAACACCGCTGGGATATACGCTATGGACATTCCAGCCTGGTGAAATACCTGAGGACTACTACTGGTAAGTACAGGAACACCGCTGGGATGTACGCTATGGACATTCCAGCATGGTGAAATACCTGAGGACTACTACTGGTAAGTACAGGAACACCGTTGGGATGTACGCTATGGACATTCCAGCCTGGTGAAATACCTGAGGACTACTACTGGTAAGTACAGGAACACCGCTAGGATGTACGCTATGGACATTCCAGCATGGTGAAATACCTGAGGACTACTACTGGTAAGTACAGGAACACCGCTAGGATGTACGCTATGGACATTCCAGCCTGGTGAAATACCTGAGGACTACTACTGGTAAGTACAGGAACACCGCTGGGATGTACGCTATGGACATTCCAGCCTGGTGAAATACCTGAGGACTACTACTGGTAAGTACAGGAACACCGCTGGGATGTACGCTATGGACATTCCAGCATGGTGAAATACCTGAGGACTACTACTGGTAAGTACAGGAACACCGCTGGGATGTACGCTATGGACATTCCAGCATGGTGAAATACCTGAGGAATACGACTGGTAAGTACAGGAACACCGCTGGGATGTACGCTATGGACATTCCAGCATGGTGAAATACCTGAGGACTACTACTGGTAAGTACAGGAACACCGCTGGGATGTACGCTATGGACATTCCAGCATGGTGAAATACCTGAGGAATACTACTGGTAAGTACAGGAACACCGCTGGGATGTACGCTATGGACATTCCAGCATGGTGAAATACCTGAGGACTACTACTGGTAAGTACAGGAACACCGCTGGGATGTACGCTATGGACATTCCAGCATGGTGAAATACCTGAGGAATACTACTGGTAAGTACAGGAACACAGCTGGGATGTACGCTATGGACATTCCAGCATGGTGAAATACCTGAGGACTACTACTGGTAAGTACAGGAACACCGCTGGGATGTACGCTATGGACATTCCAGCATGGTGAAATACCTGAGGACTACTACTGGTAAGTACAGGAACACCGCTGGGATGTACGCTATGGACATTCCAGCATGGTGAAATACCTGAGGACTACTACTGGTAAGTACAGGAACACCGCTGGGATGTACGCTATGGACATTCCAGCATGGTGAAATACCTGAGGACTACTACTGGTAAGTACAGGAACACCGCTGGGATGTACGCTATGGACATTCCAGCATGGTGAAATACCTGAGGACTACTACTGGTAAGTACAGGAACACCGCTAGGATGTACGCTATGGACATTCCAGCATGGTGAAATACCTGAGGACTACTACTGGTAAGTACAGGAACACCGCTGGGATGTACGCTATGGACATTCCAGCATGGTGAAATACCTGAGGACTACTACTGGTAAGTACAGGAACACCGCTGGGATGTACGCTATGGACATTCCAGCATGGTGAAATACCTGAGGACTACTACTGGTAAGTACAGGAACACCGCTGGGATGTACGCTATGGACATTCCAGCATGGTGAAATACCTGAGGACTACTACTGGTAAGTACAGGAACACCGCTGGGATGTACGCTATGGACATTCCAGCATGGTGAAATACCTGAGGACTACTACTGGTAAGTACAGGAACACCGCTGGGATGTACGCTATGGACATTCCAGCATGGTGAAATACCTGAGGACTACTACTGGTAAGTACAGGAACACCGCTGGGATGTACGCTATGGACATTCCAGCATGGTGAAATACCTGAGGACTACTACTGGTAAGTACAGGAACACCGCTGGGATGTACGCTATGGACATTCCAGCATGGTGAAATACCTGAGGACTACTACTGGTAAGTACAGGAACACCGCTGGGATGTACGCTATGGACATTCCAGCATGGTGAAATACCTGAGGACTACTACTGGTAACTACAGGAACACCGCTGGGATGTACGCTATGGACATTCCAGCCTGGTGAAATACCTGAGGACTACTACTGGTAAGTACAGGAACACCGCTGGGATGTACGCTATGGACATTCCAGCATGGTGAAATACCTGAGGACTACTACTGGTAAGTACAGGAACACAGCTGGGATGTACGCTATGGACATTCCAGCATGGTGAAATACCTGAGGAATACTACTGGTAAGTACAGGAACACCGCTGGGATGTACGCTATGGACATTCCAGCATGGTGAAATACCTGAGGACTACTACTGGTAAGTACAGGAACACCGCTGGGATGTACGCTATGGACATTCCAGCATGGTGAAATACCTGAGGACTACTACTGGTAAGTACAGGAACACCGCTGGGATGTACGCTATGGACATTCCAGCATGGTGAAATACCTGAGGACTACTACTGCTAAGTACAGGAACACCGCTGGGATGTATGCTATGGACATTCCAGCCTGGTGAAATACCTGAGGACTACTACTGGTAAGTACAGGAACACCGCTGGGATGTACGCTATGGACATTCCAGCCTGGTGAAATACCTGAGGACTACTACTGGTAAGTACAGGAACACCGCTAGGATGTACGCTATGGACATTCCAGCATGGTGAAATACCTGAGGACTACTACTGGTAAGTACAGGAACACTGCTAGGATGTACGCTATGGACATTCCAGCCTGGTGAAATACCTGAGGACTACTACTGGTAAGTACAGGAACACAGCTGGGATGTACGCTATGGACATTCCAGCCTGGTGAAATACCTGAGGACTACTACTGGTAAGTACAGGAACACAGCTGGGATGTACGCTATGGACATTCCAGCATGTTGAAATACCTGAGGAATACTACTGGTAAGTACAGGAACACCGCTGGGATGTACGCTATGGACATTCCAGCATGGTGAAATACCTGAGGACTACTACTGGTAAGCACAGGAACACCGCTGGGATGTACGCTATGGACATTCCAGCATGGTGAAATACCTGAGGACTGCTACTGGTAAGTACAGGAACACCGCTGGGATCTACGCTATGGACATTCCAGCATGGTGAAATACCTGAGGACTACTATTGGTAAGTACAGGAACACAGCTGGGATGTACGCTATGGACATTCCAGCATGGTGAAATACCTGAGGACTACTACTGGTAAGTACAGGAACACCGCTAGGATGTACGCTATGGACATTCCAGCATGGTGAAATACCTGAGGAATACTACTGGTAAGTACAGGAACACAGCTGGGATGTACGCTATGGGCATTCAGCATGGTGAAATACCTGAGGAATACTACTGGTAAGTACAGGAACACCGCTGGGATGTACGCTATGGACATTCCAGCATGGTGAAATACCTGAGGACTACTACTGGTAAGTACAGGAACACCGCTGGGATGTACGCTATGGACATTCCAGCATGGTGAAATACCTGAGGACTACTACTGGTAAGTACAGGAACACCGCTGGGATGTACGCTATGGACATTCCAGCATGGTGAAATACCTGAGGACTACTACTGGTAAGTACAGGAACACCGCTGGGATGTACGCTATGGACATTCCAGCATGGTGAAATACCTGAGGACTACTACTGGTAAGTACAGGAACACCGCTGGGATGTACGCTATGGACATTCCAGCATGGTGAAATACCTGAGGACTACTACTGGTAAGTACAGGAACACCGCTGGGATGTGCGCTATGGACATTCCAGCATGGCGAAATACCTGAGGACTGCTACTGGTAAGTACAGGAACACCGCTGGGATACGCTATGGACATTCCAGCATGGTGAAATACCTGAGGACTACTATTGGTAAGTACAGGAACACAGCTGGGATGTACGCTATGGACATTCCAGCATGGTGAAATACCTGAGGACTACTACTGGTAAGTACAGGAACACCGCTGGGATGTACGCTATGGACATTCCAGCATGGTGAAATACCTGAGGAATACTACTGGTAAGTACAGGAACACAGCTGGGATGTACGCTATGGACATTCAGCATGGTGAAATACCTGAGGAATACTACTGGTAAGTACAGGAACACCGCTGGGATGTACGCTATGGACATTCCAGCATGGTGAAATACCTGAGGACTACTACTGGTAAGTACAGGAACACCGCTGGGATGTACGCTATGGACATTCCAGCATGGTGAAATACCTGAGGACTACTACTTTTAAGTACAGGAACACCGCTAGGATGTACGCTATGGACATTCCAGCATGGTGAAATACCTGAGGACTACTACTGGTAAGTACAGGAACACCGTTGGGATGTACGCTATGGACATTCCAGCATGGTGAAATACCTGAGGACTACTACTGGTAAGTACAGGAACACCGCTAGGATGTACGCTATGGACATTCCAGCCTGGTGAAATACCTGAGGACTACTACTGGTAAGTACAGGAACACAGCTGGGATGTACGCTATGGACATTCCAGCCTGGTGAAATACCTGAGGACTACTACTGGTAAGTACAGGAACACCGCTGGGATATACGCTATGGACATTCCAGCCTGGTGAAATACCTGAGGACTACTACTGGTAAGTACAGGAACACCGCTGGGATGTACGCTATGGACATTCCAGCATGGTGAAATACCTGAGGACTACTACTGGTAAGTACAGGAACACCGCTGGGATGTACGCTATGGACATTCCAGCATGGTGAAATACCTGAGGACTACTACTGGTAAGTACAGCAACACCGCTGGGATGTACGCTATGGACATTCCAGCCTGGTGAAATACCTGAGGACTACTACTGGTAAGTACAGGAACACCGCTGGGATGTACGCTATGGACATTCCAGCCTGGTGAAATACCTGAAGACTACTACTGGTAAGTACAGGAACACAGCTGGGATGTGCGCTATGGACATTCCAGCCTGGTGAAATACCTGAGGACTACTACTGGTAAGTACAGGAACACCGCTGGGATGTACGCTATGGACATTCCAGCATGGTGAAATACCTGAGGAATACTACTGGTAAGTACAGGAACACCGCTGGGATGTACGCTATGGACATTCCAGCATGGTGAAATACCTGAGGACTACTACTGGTAAGTACAGGAACACCGCTGGGATGTACGCTATGGACTACTAGGTTCATAGGTTCATAGGTTTATACTAGGCTATCTGCCCTAAGGCATTTATAAGCCTAGCCCAAATTTTTGTGGCTTACGCCACCCCTTTTGTGGCTTACGCAACCATTACCTACTATTGGTAAGTACAGGAACACAGCTGGGATGTACGCTATGGACATTCCAGCATGGTGAAATACCTGAGGACTACTACTGTTAAGTACAGGAACACCGCTAGGATGTACGCTATGGACATTCCAGCATGGTGAAATACCTGAGGAATACTACTGGTAAGTACAGGAACACAGCTGGGATGTACGCTATGGACATTCAGCATGGTGAAATACCTGAGGAATACTACTGGTAAGTACAGGAACATCGCTGGGATGTACGCTATGGACATTCCAGCATGGTGAAATACCTGAGGACTACTACTGGTAAGTACAGGAACACCGCTGGGATGTACGCTATGGACATTCCAGCATGGTGAATCACCTGAAGACTACTACTGGTAAGTACAGGAACACCACTAGGATGTACGCTATGGACATTCCAGCATGGTGAAATACCTGAGGACTACTACTGGTAAGTACAGGGACACCGCTGGGATGTACGCTATGGACATTCCAGCATGGTGAAATACCTGAGGACTACTACTGGTAAGTACAGGAACACCGCTAGGATGTACGCTATGGACATTCCAGCATGGTGAAATACCTGAGGACTACTACTGATAAGTACAGGAACACAGCTGGGATGTACGCCATGGACATTCCAGCATGGTGAAATACCTGAGGACTACTACTGGTAAGTACAGGAACACCGCTGGGATGTACGCTATGGACATTCCAGCATGGTGAAATACCTGAGGACTACTACTGGTAAGTACAGGAACACGGCTGGGATGTACGCTATGGACATTCCAGCATGGTGAAATACCTGAGGACTACTACTGGTAAGTACAGGAACACGGCTGGGATGTACGCTATGGACATTCCAGCATGGTGAAATACCTGAGGACTACTTCTGGTAAGTACAGGAACACCGCTGGGATGTACGCTATGGACATTCCAGCCTGGTGAAATACCTGAGGACTACTACTGGTAAGTACAGGAACACCGCTGGGATGTACGGTATGGACATTCCAGCCTGGTGAAATACCTGAGGACTAGTACTGGTAAGTACAGGAACACCGCTGGGATGTACGCTATGGACATTCCAGCATGGTGAAATACCTGAGGACTACTACTGGTAAGTACAGGAACACCGCTGGGATGTGCGCTATGGACATTCCAGCATGGTGAAATACCTGAGGACTACTACTGGTAAGTACAGGAACACCGCTGGGATGTACGCTATGGACATTCCAGCATGGTGAAATACCTGAGGACTACTACTGGTAAGTACAGGGACACCGCTGGGATGTACGCTATGGACATTCCAGCCTGGTGAAATACCCGAGGACTACTACTGGTAAGTACAGGAACACCGCTAGGATGTACGCTATGGACATTCCAGCATGGTGAAATACCTGAGGACTACTACTGGTAAGTACAGGAACACCGCTGGGATGTACGCTATGGACATTCCAGCATGGTGAAATACCTGAGGACTACTACTGGCAAGTACAGGAACACCGCTGGGATGTACGCTATGGACATTCCAGCCTGGTGAAATACCTGAGGACTACTACTGGTAACTACAGGAACACAGCTGGGATGTACGCTATGGACATTCCAGCCTGGTGAAATACCTGAGGACTACTACTGGTAAGTACAGGAACACCGCTGGGATGTACGCTATTGACATTCCAGCATGGTGAAATACCTGAGGACAACTACTGGTAAGTACAGGAACACAGCTGGGATGTACGCTATGGACATTCCAGCATGTTGAAATACCTGAGGAATACTATTGGTAAGTACAGGAACACCGCTGGGATGTACGCTATGGACATTCCAGCATGGTGAAATACCTGAGGACTACTACTGGTAAGTACAGGAACACCGCTGGGATGTACGCTATGGACATTCCAGCATGGTGAAATACCTGAGGACTACTACTGGTAAGTACAGGAACACCGCTGGGATGTACGCTATGGACATTCCAGCATGGTGAAATACCTGAGGACTACTACTGCTAAGTACAGGAACACCGCTGGGATGTATGCTATGGACATTCCAGCCTGGTGAAATACCTGAGGACTACTACTGGTAAGTACAGGAACACCGCTAGGATGTACGCTATGGACATTCCAGCCTGGTGAAATACCTGAGGACTACTACTGGTAAGTACAGGAACACCGCTAGGATGTACGCTATGGACATTCCAGCATGGTGAAATACCTGAGGACTACTACTGGTAAGTACAGGAACACCGCTAGGATGTACGCTATGGACATTCCAGCCTGGTGAAATACCTGAGGACTACTACTGGTAAGTACAGGAACACAGCTGGGATGTACGCTATGGACATTCCAGCCTGGTGAAATACCTGAGGACTACTACTGGTAAGTACAGGAACACAGCTGGGATGTACGCTATGGACATTCCAGCATGTTGAAATACCTGAGGAATACTACTGGTAAGTACAGGAACACCGCTGGGATGTACGCTATGGACATTCCAGCATGGTGAAATACCTGAGGACTACTACTGGTAAGCACAGGAACACTGCTGGGATGTACGCTATGGACTACTAGGTTCATAGGTTCATAGGTTTATACTAGGCTATCTGCCCTAAGGCATTTATAAGCCTAGCCCAAATTTTTGTGGCTTACGCCACCCCTTTTGTGGCTTACGCAACCATTACCTACTATTGGTAAGTACAGGAACACAGCTAGGATGTACGCTATGGACATTCCAGCATGGTGAAATACCTGAGGACTACTACTGTTAAGTACAGGAACACCGCTAGGATGTACGCTATGGATATTCCAGCATGGTGAAATACCTGAGGAATACTACTGGTAAGTACAGGAACACAGCTGGGATGTACGCTATGGACATTCAGCATGGTGAAATACCTGAGGAATACTACTGGTAAGTACAGGAACATCGCTGGGATGTACGCTATGGACATTCCAGCATGGTGAAATACCTGAGGACTACTACTGGTAAGTACAGGAACACCGCTGGGATGTACGCTATGGACATTCCAGCATGGTGAAATACCTGAGGACTACTACTGGTAAGTACAGGAACACCACTAGGATGTACGCTATGGACATTCCAGCATGGTGAAATACCTGAGGACTACTACTGGTAAGTACAGGGACACCGCTGGGATGTACGCTATGGACATTCCAGCATGGTGAAATACCTGAGGACTACTACTGGTAAGTACAGGAACACCGCTAGGATGTACGCTATGGACATTCCAGCATGGTGAAATACCTGAGGACTACTACTGGTAAGTACAGGAACACAGCTGGGATGTCCGCCATGGACATTCCAGCATGGTGAAATACCTGAGGACTACTACTGGTAAGTACAGGAACACCGCTGGGATGTACGCTATGGACATTCCAGCATGGTGAAATACCTGAGGACTACTACTGGTAAGTACAGGAACACGGCTGGGATGTACGCTATGGACATTCCAGCATGGTGAAATACCTGAGGACTACTACTGGTAAGTACAGGAACACGGCTGGGATGTACGCTATGGACATTCCAGCATGGTGAAATACCTGAGGACTACTACTGGTAAGTACAGGAACACCGCTGGGATGTACGCTATGGACATTCCAGCCTGGTGAAATACCTGAGGACTACTACTGGTAAGTACAGGAACACCGCTGGGATGTACGGTATGGACATTCCAGCCTGGTGAAATACCTGAGGACTAGTACTGGTAAGTACAGGAACACCGCTGGGATGTACGCTATGGACATTCCAGCATGGTGAAATACCTGAGGACTACTACTGGTAAGTACAGGAACACCACTGGGATGTACGCTATGGACATTCCAGCATGGTGAAATACCTGAGGACTACTACTGGTAAGTACAGGAACACCGCTGGGATGTACGCTATGGACATTCCAGCATGGTGAAATACCTGAGGACTACTACTGGTAAGTACAGGAACACCGCTGGGATGTACGCTATGGACATTCCAGCCTGGTGAAATACCCGAGGACTACTACTGGTAAGTACAGGAACACCGCTAGGATGTACGCTATGGACATTCCAGCATGGTGAAATACCTGAGGACTACTACTGGTAAGTACAGGAACACCTCTGGGATGTACGCTATGGACATTCCAGCATGGTGAAATACCTGAGGACTACTACTGGTAAGTACAGGAACACCGCTGGGATGTACGCTATGGACCTTCCAGCCTGGTGAAATACCTGAGGACTACTACTGGTAACTACAGGAACACAGCTGGGATGTACGCTATGGACATTCCAGCCTGGTGAAATACCTGAGGACTACTACTGGTAAGTACAGGAACACCGCTGGGATGTACGCTATGGACATTCCAGCATGGTGAAATACCTGAGGACAACTACTGGTAAGTACAGGAACACAGCTGGGATGTACGCTATGGACATTCCAGCATGTTGAAATACCTGAGGAATACTATTGGTAAGTACAGGAACACCGCTGGGATGTACGCTATGGACATTCCAGCATGGTGAAATACCTGAGGACTACTACTGGTAAGTACAGGAACACCGCTGGGATGTACGCTATGGACATTCCAGCATGGTGAAATACCTGAGGACTACTACTGGTAAGTACAGGAACACCGCTGGGATGTACGCTATGGACATTCCAGCATGGTGAAATACCTGAGGACTACTACTGCTAAGTACAGGAACACCGCTGGGATGTATGCTATGGACATTCCAGCCTGGTGAAATACCTGAGGACTACTACTGGTAAGTACAGGAACACCGCTAGGATGTACGCTATGGACATTCCAGCCTGGTGAAATACCTGAGGACTACTACTGGTAAGTACAGGAACACCGCTAGGATGTACGCTATGGACATTCCAGCATGGTGAAATGCCTGAGGACTACTACTGGTAAGTACAGGAACACCGCTAGGATGTACGCTATGGACATTCCAGCCTGGTGAAATACCTGAGGACTACTACTGGTAAGTACAGGAACACAGCTGGGATGTACGCTATGGACATTCCAGCCTGGTGAAATACCTGAGGACTACTACTGGTAAGTACAGGAACACAGCTGGGATGTACGCTATGGACATTCCAGCATGTTGAAATACCTGAGGAATACTACTGGTAAGTACAGGAACACCGCTGGGATGTACGCTATGGACATTCCAGCATGGTGAAATACCTCTGGACTACTACTGGTAAGTACAGGAACACCGCTGGGATGTACGCTATGGACATTCCAGCATGGTGAAATACCTGAGGACTACTACTGGTAAGTACAGGAACACCGCTGGGATGTACGCTATGGACATTCCAGCCTGGTTAAATACCTGAGGACTACTACTGGTAAGTACAGGAACACCGCTAGGATGTACGCTATGGACATTCCAGCCTGGTGAAATACCTGAGGACTACTACTGGTAAGTACAGGAACACCGCTAGGATGTACGCTATGGACATTCCAGCCTGGTGAAATACCTGAGGACTACTACTGGTAAGTACAGGAACACCGCTAGGATGTACGCTATGGACATTCCAGCATGGTGAAATACCTGAGGACTACTACTGGTAAGTACAGGAACACCGCTGGGATGTACGCTATGGACATTCCAGCATGGTGAAATACCTGAGGACTACTACTGGTAAGTACAGGAACACCGCTGGGATGTACGCTATGGACATTCCAGCATGGCGAAATACCTGAGGACTACTACTGGTAAGTACAGGAACACCGCTGGGATGTACACTATGGACATTCCAGCATGGTGAAATACCTGAGGACTACTACTGGTAAGTACAGGAACACAGCTGGGATGTATGCTATGGACATTCCAGCCTGGTGAAATATCTGAAGACTACTACTGGTAAGTACAGGAACACCGCTGGGATGTACTCTATGGACATTCCAGCATGGTGAAATACCTGAGGACTACTACTGGTAAGTACAGGAACACCGCTAGGATGTACGCTATGGACATTCCAGCATGGTGAAATACCTGAGGACTACTACTGGTAAGTACAGGAACACCGCTGGTATGTACGCTATGGACATTCCAGCCTGGCGAAATACCTGAGGACTACTACTGGTAAGTACAGGAACACTGCTGGGATGTACGCTATGGACATTCCAGCATGGCGAAATACCTGAGGACTACTACTGGTAAGTACAGGAACACCGCTAGGATGTACGCTGTGGACATTCCAACTTGGTGAAATACCTGAGGACTACTACTGGTAAGTACAGGAACACCGCTAGGATGTACGCTATGGACATTCCAGCTTGGTGAAATACCTGAGGACTACTACTGGTAAGTACAGGAACACCGCTAAGATGTACGCTATGGACATTCCAGCATGGTGAAATACCTGAGGACTACTACTGGTAAGTACAGGAACACCGCTAGGATGTACGCTATGGACATTCCAGCATGGTGAAATACCTGAGGACTACTACTGGTAAGTACCGGAACACAGCTGGGATGTACGCTATGGACATTCTATCATGGTGAAATACATGAGAACTACTACTGGAAAGTACAGGAACACCGCTGTGATGTACGCTATGGACATTCCAGCATGGTGAAATACCTGAGGACTACTACTGGTAAGTACAGGAACACCGCTGGGATGTACGCTATGCACATTTCAGCATGGCGAAATACCTGAGGACTACTACTGGTAAGTACAGGAACACCGCTGGGATGTATGCTATGGACATTCCAGCATGGTGAAATACCTGAGGACTACTACTGGTAAGTTCAGGAACACCGCTGGGATGTACGCTATGGACATTCCAGCCTGGTGAAATACCTGAGGACTACTACTGGTAAGTACAGGAACACCGCTGTGATGTACGTTGTGGACATTCCAGCCTGGTGAAATACCTGAGGACTACTACTGGTAAGTACAGGAACACCGCTGGGATGTACGCTATGGACATTCCAGCCTGGTTAAATACCTGAGGACTACTACTGGTAAGTACAGGAACACCGCTAGGATGTACGCTATGGACATTCCAGCATGGTGAAATACCTGAGGACTACTACTGGTAAGTACAGGAACACTGCTGGTATGTACGCTATGGACATTCCAGCCTGGTGAAATACCTGAGGACTACTACTGGTAAGTACAGGAACACCGCTGGGATGTACGCTATGGACATTCCAGCATGGCGAAATACCTGAGGACTACTACTGGTAAGTACAGGAACACCGCTGGGATGCACGCTATGGACATTCCAGCATGGTGAAATACCTGAGGACTACTACTGGTAAGTACAGGAACACCGCTGGGATGTACGCTATGGACATTCCAGCATGGTGAAATACCTGAGGACTACTACTGGTAAGTACAGGAACACCGCTGGGATGTATGCTATGGACATTCCAGCATGTTGAAATACCTGAGGACTACTACTGGTAAGTACAGGAACACAGCTAGGATGTACGCTATGGACATTCCAGCATGGTGAAATACCTGAGGACTACTACTGGTAAGTACAGGAACACCGCTGGGATGTACGCTATGGACATTCCAGCATGGTGAAATACCTGAGGACTACTACTGGTAAGTACAGGAACACCGCTGGGATGTACGCTATGGACATTCCAGCATGGTGAAATACCTGAGGACTACTACTGGTAAGTACAGGAACACAGCTGGGATGTACGCTATGGACATTCCAGCATGTTGAAATACCTGAGGACTACTACTGGTAAGTACAGGAACACCGCTGGGATGTACGCTATGGACATTCCAGCATGTTGAAATACCTGAGGACTACTACTGGTAAGTACAGGAACACAGCTGGGATGTACGCTATGGACATTCCAGCATGGTGAAATACCTGAGGACTGCTACTGGTAAGTACAGGAACACAGCTGGGATGTACGCTATGGACATTCCAGCCTGGTGAAATACCTGAGGACTACTACTGGTAAGTACAGGAACACCGCTGGGATGTACGCTATGGACATTCCAGCCTGGTGAAATACCTGAGGACTACTACTGGTAAGTACAGGAACACCACTGGGATGTACGCTATGGACATTCCAGCATGGTGAAATACCTGAGGAATACTACTGGTAAGTACAGGAACACCGCTGGGATGTACGCTATGGACATTCCAGCCTGGTGAAATACCTGAGGACTACTACTGGTAAGTACAGGAACACAGCTGGGATGTACGCTATGGACATTCCAGCCTGGTGAAATACCTGAGGACTACTACTGGTAAGTACAGGAGCACCGCTGGGATGTACGCTATGGACATTCCAGCCTGGTGAAATACCTGAGGACTACTACTGGTAAGTATAGGAACACCGCTGGGATGTACGCTATGAACATTCCAGCATGGTGAAATACCTGAGGACTACTACTGGTAAGTACAGGAACACAGCTGGGATGTACGCTATGGACATTCCAGCATGGTGAAATACCTGAGGACTACTACTAGTAAGTACAGGAACACAGCTGGGATGTACGCTATGGATACCCTTCCCAACAGAATCCATGCTAACTTAATGTGTTTTGTTTTTTTGCACAATAGGTGACGGTAGTTATCCACTTGAGATATGGCTACCCTGTACCGTGGAGCATCCAACCCTGCAGAGGAGGCTTACAAAAGACTGCAAGTAGCAACCAGAAACACCACAGCACACTGAAAGCTAGGTTCAGATGTCTGGACACATCTGGGGTGCACTGCAATACACACCTGAGAAGGCAGCACAGATGATAATGGTGTGCGCCATGCTATTCAACTTGCTAACTAAAGCACATGGCGATCTTCCAGCTGCAGGTATATGCAAACTACCCAAAGAACCCCAGATATCTAAATATGATATCCCAGAAGTAGCAGAGGAAGATGAGTAAGACATAGGTGGCAGAAGACACAGGCTTAGGCAACATAGGTTGTGATAAACAAGTGCAGGCCCAGGCAACATGGCAGTGTCTGACCCACAACTTTGAGTCATGACAAGCCACACATGCATGAGTAAACAGATTAAATATAGATGTTCAGGTGTTGCCCCCACAGCAGCACAGATTTCGCCTAATGGAAGTAACCACTAGATGTACACATTGAGCATCAGACATAAAACCATAATCATAATATGTAACATTATGAACATATATAAATCTGTCACAACAGGGATTATCAACTCAGGGCACAACTGACACAGGTATGAATACAGACTCATATTGTTGCATCAGTGTATGTTAAACAATAAGGGACACATATCAATGCTACACATTCCTATCTCTGCACTATAATAAACTGAAAAAGAAGAAGCAAAACAAAACATAATGCAGAACTTTTAATATCACAATTAAAATATATCACAGAAAAGTATGGATACAGTAATGTAATAAATGGAGTCAGCTTTATTAAACATTTGGACTCACTAACACAGTCAAGGCTGACCACACTGATGGCTCACACTATGGTCTAATCTGCCCCTACCCCATACAGAAACACTTGGCACAGGTTGCTCCACAGAGGAGACTGATGGGATGACACCACAATGTTGAGGTGAAAGAGCATGACTGTGACTTGATTGTCTGGTCATGACAGGAAGAACCATAGCAGATGGGTCAGCAGCAGATGTGTGTGCATGTTGCAGCAAAGACACTAATGCTCCATGGGCAAGATTTGTTCTGCTGAGAAGTGGCCTGCCTTTCCTATGTGGCAATCAGCTGAACAAGCAAAGTCAGGTCACACAAAACCCTGCATTACTATGACACTGCTCTATCACTGTTGAGGCCAGGGTTTCTGCTGACCATGCCACAACTAGCATACTTTGATTTTGAGCAGCCAGTGATGCCATTACCTCAGTGTGTCTGCCCTCCTGTTCTTCATGCAGCACACCCAGCTGGTGTGTAACACAATCTGTGGCAGCCAGCAGGTGTAAGGATGTCAGAGCCATGATGTTGCTGGGGACATTCATTTGCCTCAAGGAGAAGATGGACACCCTTTGATATGTGCCCATGCACATCATCGGCACACCAACATCTACTGCAATGGGCAGTATAAATATGTTGTGGGAACGGTCAACATTAGCAACTGTTCACCAGCTTCATCCTGTTCACCATCCAATGTCCCCTCATTGTCAGAATGGCCAGACAAGTTTCCCTCCACATCTGAGGCTACAGCTGCATCCATATGATTGTCTCCATTTTGGCCACACTGTATCACTGTCACTGTCCTGTGTGCCAGGGGCCATGCCACCATACTGAGACACATCAAACCCCACATTGTGAACACTGGATGGGCTAAAAGAGGATACAGATAGTTGATGTGCTAAAAGAACAGACAGATGACATATATCAGGACAATGTGCTAATATCACATGTGGGATATAATTAAAGACACATGGCACATATTTCTTACTGCAATGTTACAGATAATGAGTTAACACAAGGTCTTATATGTGTATGGGTCATGTAATCTACTTAACAGGGAGTACACAATTAAGTTACATATCAAACATACATGACATATGTGATGCATACAAACAAAACACATAGCTGATACCTCCTCCTGGGACAGATGGTACTGTTGAAGAGGGATGAACTTCAACTATTGTTGGGAAAAAGTCAGTGTTATTAATCTCATCATTGCCAGCATGAACCATTTAAACAACATTAAAACATAAAGTAGGTGTTACATAGATATTCCACTTTGTGCAGTTGATGAGGTTCTTGCAGTCTGGCCTAGAAATGAGAAGAAGGACACAATATTAATAGAGGACAACAACAGGAGTGACAGTAATTACATGTATGAAATATAGTTAATAGTATACCACTGACAGACTCTCGCTGTTGAGAGTTTGTGTGTTGCTCTACAGATTCTGCGGTGGGAAAGTAAAGAGAAAGACAGCACAGTCATGCATTTAGCCAACAGAAAACTGACAGCATGACATATACAACACAGTTACAGGGTATGCAATTACTCACGTGATGGATGTTGCACAAGTTGGCAGGATGGCCCTCTGTTGAAAAACAGTAACCTTAATGTCATGTATCACATGTGTGTTATGCATTGATGCAAACTATGAACCTGTTGCAGTAACATACCTGGTTTATCTGTACTTGCACCTACATGGTTTGGGCCTTCACTGGATGTACCTGTAGTGTACAATGTTAGGGAAATATCAATATGCCAGTAAACAGCAGTGCCACAACATGAGGTTATGGCAATAACAGGTAGGGATTTCAGTATCACTCTATAGAGACACTCACCTGTCATTCCCTGCTGTTGTACAGAAGTAGATGGACCAGTTAACATTAATGCAGACAGCATTACACATGTTGATTGCACTATTCTGTCTGTACTGCAGTTGTATGAGTACATGTCATTACACTTACATTCGTAGTCATCACTCTGTATAGATCTGTGTGCACAGCTCAAATCTGCTGCTGTAAATCAAAAATGACAATACACGAATATTCATACAATAGCAATATGCAGTGATTTACTCTGTACTCAGTCATGTCATGGAAAGGAAGACATACATGTTTGGCGTGGAGCTCCTGCTTCTACCCAACCCCAGGTATGCATCACTCCCCTTTCACTGTATGCAGAGAGGCCAGAAATATTGTGATGTCATTGGGCGAGTAAATGGTGGCCCACCACTGGTGGCATCACTCGATGTCTCATATTGCCTTAACCTGTTGGCTGCATGGAGGGTCATGTCTGAGCAGCATCATCAACATTATTGGATCTGTTATGGCCTCCAATCACATTAATCATGTTGGTGATGTCGGTCCTCACTTAATTTCTTCAATGTATTCCCTACACATCCAAGGAGTCTCCATCCATGTTGTCCCAGAGCATCTAGTATTATGTAATTTTCTTATGGGGAGAAATTGTCACCCCGGGATGGTTCGCTATCTGAAAAACAATGATATACACATGATCATATTCCTGTGGGATCCCAGTTATACAGATGATTATGTGGACATCGTATGTCACCATAAACAGTATGCATTAATGTGCAATGCAAATATCTATAAAACACTGTCTGTGACAAATACTAATGTGAAATATAAAATGTGACAGCAATATCTGCATATATAACAGTTGTAAAACCAACATAACTTGCTATATCTTTGGCGTCTGTCTGTCTGTGGGATTAGACCTCTTACACTACATATCTGGTGAATGGAGAGTCAAAGAAAGCAGCATCATGCCACATGAGTCTGCATGTATTTGACATTAAAATACTGTGCAATCTAACAACTGAACAACTTATGGAAAGCATCAGAAAACCTCAGGATCCATAGGCAGACCACTGAAAGCATGAATCCTTTGTATATTGAACCAGTAATTATAAGACTTTTGTTAAGAAATATCAATGAAGAAATATCCATAACAGCAAAACAACATTGTTTTAAGACTTTTGTTAAGAAACATCAATGAAGAAATATCCTTAACAACAAAATAACATAGTACATACAGATAATGTGGGAATCTGTGGGTTTCCGTACTTACACTGGAGAATGTACACAATTTGTAAGCATGTATGAGTGGAATAGCTAGTTTTAACCCTCAATCCTGATGTGTTTGTGCATAATTAAGCTGCTTGAACAGAACCCATGAATGCTCATCTGTTTTATCCTGACTGGACAAATGACAACCTGTAAGCATAAAGGTCAATCAAACATTACTCCAGTAATTTACAAACATTTCTCTTAAAGCACACATTTTCAATAAAAATAAATATAAAACAGGCACCATTAAGAATGAGTAAGTTTAACAGATGCAATATTCCCCAAAAATGCTAGCAGATGCCAGTTTACCATATCAGCTAACTATGAGTCAGATATCACTGAAAGTAAGAGCAGCTAATGTGCACACATATTAAAGTACCATTTGTGCCATACATAACTAAAGAGGTTCATTAAAATTCTAAGTTTTGGAATCCCATTTCTGCATGTAAATGGTCTACATTCACCTTAACATCCAGGTGCACTGTGCAAGTACCCAATAGGTATCGATAAATGGTAGCATGTGTGGCACGTGCCTGTTATTTTTCAGTGATCTGATAATATAACATAAGAGCCACTTTTAAATATTGATTTTGCGACATTTACGGATCAGAGCATTGCTACCTGCAAACTGAGTAGGACATCAGTCAGCATTTATTAGTTTTTGCATTTATTCTATATTTTACATTGGAGTATTGAGATAGCTACTTCAGGAGGCTGCATATGTCAGTACACCCAATTGGACCAAGGAGGAGACCACCTAGATTTTAACTGCCTACACTGGAGTGGAGCATTTCATGAGATCTGGGCTGATGAACTTTGCATGATCGACATCTGTAACTGGATTGCAAGGGAGCATTGAAGATGTATGCGGATTTACCAGAATGGAGCTCAGGTTTGCCAGTGCTATGATGACCTTTATCAGAGTGGCATGGATGAGCTTCATTTGAGGGTTGCTGAGGTGTGGAGACAACCCAGGGATCCCTACAGGAAGTGTCACTATCCTACGTATACCTGAGCATTCCTATGGAATTTAGAGATGTATGTATATGTAACACTTAAATAGCTGTTCTGACAATTAGCTCATCGGGATAATTAATTGGATGTGGTAACTGCTCTCCATATAAGTATGGGTCCACTTCTCACGGTATTAATTCATTTAATAATGTTTATAATATACATAATTCTGAACTTTGTAGATGTACAACTTTTTTCTAACATATAGCAACATCATTTCACACATCAAATGTCCTTGGGCATCACTGATGTCTACAGCGCCTAGGCTGCTGATGACTATGCTTTTCGTAGTTATCCATTATAGCACAACAGTATCACCTAATGTAACAATATATGTCTGAATAGTATCTCACAAATAACTTATTTAACTCATTCTTCTTAATGAAGTGAACATTCTTCATACAATCCTATTTTTCTAAGCCAAAAGGAATGCCTGTCTGACTGCTTACACATGTTTTCAGTTATGTGTTGACAGCTGTTCTTTCTTTAGAGTATAATGGCCATTAAGTACCAGAAGTTTCTGTATTCATCAGTTATCCACAAGAATTCGAATCAATGCAAGCAGTATCTGTTTGTTACGAGGAAATGTGTGCTGCCTGTTAGCTCAACCTGTAAGAAAACTGTCCGGCAAGGATAAATTTTGGCATGTTTTGGGTTCCAGCCTACATAGGGGAAACATATCATTAAATTGTTGTCTTGATTTACTTCACACATAGCAGTAATGAGAGCAGATGCAGATGACAAAAACGTGCCAGGCTACTTCCAGAGTCCTCAGGTGATGACAATGATGATGACAACAATGATGATGAGGAAGCTGGACCTGCACCTGCCCATGCCATCATGCCTGCTGCACCCCAGAGGAGATGACACCAGGACCAGAACAGAGATGATTATTTGGAGGGTATCTTGGAGGTTGAGACCGATGTGTTTTGAAGACAGATGAGGGGCATGATGGGGTCAAACTTCCATTATATGGGCATGGGCTATGCACGACTTGTTCAGGGAGATAGCCTGTGAGGTCATTCATAAGTCTCAGCCTCATCAACCTGGTCCCTCTGGTCCATAAGTATTGTCTGTGTGCACCAACTGTGTTATGCTGCCAACATGCTGATTGCCATATAATTGATTAAACTGTATCTGCACTCTTGTGAATGTATACCGTGTCACTGACATGCTTATGTGTATCATCATGTGACATTTAATTATGTTTCAATGTGTGCATGACACACATTAACACATTACACTTTCCTCAAATGTTCAACGGCCCATGAATTGTGGCAATTAACCTGCAGTGAATGCTGCAACAATTACCCTGTAAACATGTTTTTACTGAGTCTAAAGTCCAACACTACCACTGTGGTATGGTTCAGATTTGTGTTTTGCCATATCGTGCATGTGCAACAGAAGAACATGTCATTTTCCATGTGTTTTGAATGACAATTGTCATGCTGTCCTCCTGGCATGGTGTGGTGTTGTGTGCCATGTATTGGCAATGTTGATGCCATGTGGAGTAATATACAGGTATGTCATAGTTATTCATAGTCCTACTTTTCTGACTACATCAAACACAAATACAGCATTGTACACAGTGTTACAGATATTTTATTCTGTAACAGTACTTTACGTCATGTTTTCTGTATCATACATTTCCACATCTATTACTTATTCATATAAGTTCACACCTTCTCCAAATAATTGTAAAGATTAACTGATTGTACATTTCTATACATAGTTGGATCCATCAATTGTACCTTTGACGTGAGCACTCACTGACTTACCACTGATGTGCTGTAATGATGCTCACAGGAATGTCCTTTGCTCAGTACTGAGCAGGGTAAGTGACATACATCTGCAGTTGTTTATTCAAAATTTGCATGACAGTATATGTGTATGTGCTTGAAACTCTTAGCTTGCTTACCTACGCATGTTGATGTTACATGACTCCACATTACTGCATATGTGTGATTCATACATGGTCATTTCTGTGGTCATCAGTAATCATTCTGCCCATGTGGCATACATTTGCCATTTGCTTAAATGTAGTTTGGTTGGCTTCTACAGCACCCCATGTGCTGTACACATGCATTTGCTTTGTGTCACCTTACCTTGTCCTGATTTTCCCTGACGTGGGCCCAGCTTGTCTACCTCCCTTCTACCTTCATATTTCCGTATTATATTTTACAGATATGTTTGCCTTTGTTGCAATTATTGACTACTGCCACGTATTACATTGTTGATATGATGCACGTGCCAAATGCATGCCCACTTTACAGACGCAGGACATCTGCACACAAGTCGCTGGCTACTTCCTGCAATACGATCATATCATAAGATCATAGGAAGTTACTAGGCTATCAGCTCTGAGGCCCTTATAAGACTAGCCAAAAGTTTAGCCCATGTATAGACAAATCAGCACCCGATGCCTCTGTCCAGCAGGGACACGGGTGGAATCCCAGGGATGTATTTTTTATTTCCCATCCAGTTATCTGTGTTGCACTTAAAAAGGGGTAAAGAGGTACTCTGCTTGACGTGGAGAGGGAGTCTATTCCACAGATGGGGGAGTCCCTGGCACACAAATCTGTCCTGCCAACAAGTCCTATTAATGTCACAGACTAGGTTGAGGCCACATGTGCGGGTTACTCAAGTGGAGCTTGACTTGTGGATATGCAGCAGTCCCATCAAGGTGGGCTCCGAGATCACTTTGTATGCCAGACAGAGGTCACCTCTGAGGAGTCTATATGAAACAGAGTAGAGGGATAGGGCTTTAAGCCTATCTGTGTATGGTAGATTTTTGAGGCCCTGGCTTCTCCTGTTGAGAAACGTCTGTGGTCTCTCCAGCTGCTGCATGTGCGAGGTACATGTGGAATGAGGCATTGCACTCAATAATGGGCCTTATAAGGGAAGAATACATGGATGTTATGACCTCCTTGTCCTGAGATACCCTTACTTATGAGATGGGCCATGTAGAAGGCTTTCCATACAGTGGAAGTAACATGGTGGTCAAAAGTTAGGTTGCTATCAATCTTGGTGCCCAAATCCTTCATGACTGATTGCGTGCTTAGGACATTGTTATTAATGCGATAATTTGCGGGAATGCCACTCTCCCCAAAGGGGATGATGATGCATTTTTTTTGCATTTAGCTTGAGGCCATGTTTCTGGCACCAGTCATTTGTTTGGGTGAGACCCTCTTGGAGGTTGTCCACATCATTAGGAGAACTGATGACAGTGTCCAGCTTGCAGTCATCTGCAAATCTGGTTAGCCATAGCCCACTGGTTTTGGCCTGCACTTCAAAAAGTATATCCCAAATAATAGAGGCTCTAAGACCAAACCCTAGGGTACACCACTCAATATAGGTCTACTGCTTGAGGTGGCTTCCCATATCTTGACTAGATGGGTTCTATCAGTGAGCCAGTGAGTTACCCATCTGGTAACATATGGCTTGATGCCTAGTTGAGAAAGTTTATCTATTATGCCTGAGTGGGGTTCTATCAGTGAGCCAGTGAGTTACCCATCTGGTAACATATGGCTTGATGCCTAGTTGAGAAAGTTTATCTATTATGCCTGAGTGGGGAATAGTGTCGAAGGCTTTGGACAACTCAAGGTAGGTGGTGTGCACTGCCTTAATAGGATGATACTAGGCTATTGGCCTTGAAGCACTTATAAGCCTAGGCAAGAATTTCACCCATAATCACACAGAGTCAGCACCTGTTTCCCCTGTCCATCAAAGACACAGGTGGGATCCCAGGAGTGTATTTTCTGTTTCCAATCCAGTCATCCAGGTTCCTCTTAAAGAGGGCTAGTGAGGTACTCTACATGACATGGAGTGGGAATTTATTCCACAGATGGAGGAGTCTTTGGGGCACACATCTATCCTGTCAACAAGTTCTATTAATGTCACAGATCAGGTTGAGGCCTTGCATGTCGGTTGCATGAGTGGAGTTTGACTTACAGATATGCAACAACTCCATCAAGGCTGGGTCTGAGATGCCCTAATATACTAGACAGAGGTCACCTATGAGCAGTTTGTATGAGACTGAGTAGAGCGACAGGGCTATTAGCCTATTTGTATAGGATAGGTGCTTGAGACCCTGGATTTTCCTGGTCAGGAACCTCTGTGGTCTCTCCAGCTGCTGCATGTGCTTGGTAAGGTACATGCCGAAGGGGGCATTGTACTTGATAATGGGTCTGATAAGGGAGGAATGCAGGGATGTTATGATCTCCTTGTTCCTGGATTAAATACCCTTATTTATGAGGTGGGCCATGTAGAAAGCCTTCGGTACAATGGAGGCAATGTGGTGGTCAAAAGTCAGGTTGCTATCAACCTGGGTGCCGAAGTCCACACGACTTATTGCATGCTTAGTACATTGTTATTAATGTGATAATTAGTGTGGATGCCATTTTCCCCAAAGGGGATAATGATGCTTTCCTTGGAATTCAGTTTGAAGCCATGCTTCTGGCACCAGTCATTAGTGTGAGTAAGGCCCTCTTGGAGGATGTTCACATCACTAGGGGAATTTAAGACAGTACCCAGCCTGCAGTCATCTGCAAACTTGGTCAGCCACAGACCACTGGTTTTGACTTGGACCTTATAAAAGTATATCCAAAACAGTAGAAGTCTCAAGAATGATCCTTGGGGTACACCACTCGTTACGAGTCTACTACTAGAGGTGGCATCCCCTGTTTTGACTGAGTGGGTTCTATCACTGAGCCAGTTAGCTACCTATCTGGTAATATATGGATTAATTCCTAACTGGGATAGTTTATCTGTTATGCCCGAGTGAGGAATAGTGTCAAAGGCTTTGGCTAGGTCAAGGCAGGTGGTATGCAGCATCTTACCTTGGTCCATGGTTTTGGTGACTGTTTCGAAGAAGTTGACCAAGTTTAACAGGCATGATCTTTCTTTGACAAAACCAAACTGTGTGGGGTCAAGCGTTTGAAGATCACCAATGTCCTTGTTTATAAGGTCCATAATAAATCATTCTATGGCCTTGCAGATCAGGCAGTTAGGCTGATGGGCCTATAATTGCCTGGGTCAGTGGATGCTCCACCTTTGTGTAGAGGGATGACAGTGGCTGTTCTCCATTTGGCTGGGATGAAGCTGGTGTTCAGGCTTTGGTTAAATAGGCTTCCTAATGGTTCTGAGAGCTCATGCCTTAGTTCATGTAGGATGCAGCCAGGGATGTTTTCAAGTCCCATGGAGGCTATATTTTTTGCCTTTGAAAGGGAATTAAAGACCAGCTCCTTGGTGATGAGGGGAGGGGGAGCAGGTGCTGGGAATTTCCTGGTTTATTGATGAGGGGGACAGAGGGGTGAAGTTTTCACTGAACCTGTCTGCCAGCAGGTAGGCTATATCTATGGCATTTGTTTATGTGGTGTGCTTGACCACCAGTTCAAAGCAGATTTGGTGTTACCTTTCAGATTGTGGATGTATGTGAAGAAGGCTTTGTGATTGTCCTTAGTGGATGTGGCCAATTTGGACTCGAAGTTAGCTTTAGAGGATGTCACCAGTGACCTTATTTGCTTGTTCAAACAAAGGAAAGATTTCTTCCAACTTGGCACCTTGCTCTTCTTCTTGGTCCTGGACAGCCATTTTTTCCTTTATTATAGAGTTTATTTATTGCTGATGTCCACCAGACAGGTTTACTCTTCCTTGAGAAAGATAATTTGGTCCTGGCAGGTATTGCTGAGTCCATGTAGCTATGTAGGTGCTCATATAGTTTTTTCGGTATAGGCTTGGACATTAGTGCTAGTTCCAAGTGAAGGGATGGTGGCTATAGAGCTGCTTATACCTGCTCTCAGGAGATTGTAGTCAGCTTTGGAAAAGATTTTTGTTTGACCCTGGCAAGGGTGGGTCAGGGGAGATGGTGACTTTGAAAGTGACTGCTTTATGGTCGGATCTTACAAAGGAGGATGACACTGTAGGGGTGCTACAGTTGCTACTCATGTTGGTTAGTAAAAGGTCCGGGATATTTTCTCCTCTCATGGAGGTGTTGACCAACTGATCCAATGCATTAGCATTGATGAAGTCGAGGAATCTCTGAGCATTTGTGTTTGGGCTAGAATAGGTCTTCCACTCTATGGTTGGATAGTTAAAGTCATCCAGGATCAGGGTAGAGGGTTGAATCTTGGTGGATTCAAAGAAGTCCAGATAGATGGAGAGGGTGTCCTGAGGCATGGTTGGGGGTCTGTAGCTAGCTATGATTTTAATGGAGTGTCTCCTGTGCATCATTTTGTTTGACCATCATGGAGGTGTGTATGTCTTTGATAAATCTTGAAACTCCAACTCCTTCAGCTTTGTAGCCCTCCATTTGAGGTCTGAAAGTATGGTAGGATGAGTAACCTGGTAAGGCTGGGGTGCTGTCCACAGCTTAGAACCAGGTTTCAGTGACTGCACAAATGTCAGCACCATCCAGGGTAAGGGATGCTTGAAATGAGTGCAGTTTCATGTGTGACATCCTTGTTCTTGTTATACTTGTGTGTTAACCAGTGTACATTGTTGAAATCCATGTACACAACCTGATCATTTTAAACCTATAGTGTTACATTTTTGTAAATATTTGTACATGTCATTGGTGTGTGTAAGTGTATGGACCTTGCTTTCATACATATTCCATTTAGGCCACTGACAGTAATACATGTATGCCTATACCTGAGTGCTGCCTTTGACATGGCATATGTGTGACAAATATCCATGTCCTTACATGTTTGTTTGGGCTGTGTACACGTAGCTGTGTATTTAGCAGTAATTTTGCTCCTTTGCTGCACTACTGTGCTTGGCACTGTGCATGATTGTTTGCTTCTCACATAGATGGTCATAAGTTTCGTTCTGTCTTCTGCTGGAATTTTCTAGCACTGTTAGACCTGCGCTTGCTGATCTCTGATGTTGCTTGGCTTGCACTTGCACTGCTGACAGACTGCATGGATATATGTTTATTTATCCAATGTGTACTGTAACCCATTTATTACCCTACAACACACATCTACCATTGGTCATACACATCCAGGTATGACTGACACACAGTTTGCAACATGGTGTAATGTGATAGTACATTGTGCATAGGTAAATATGTTTTTCTGCATTTCACCATGGCTGGTATGCAATGCATCCACACCCTGTAAGATAACTTTCCATTGCTCATGTTGTGCACTGTGCCATCTGTGTTACTTACCTCTCCTTACTGTTTTTTTCCAACCTCTGTCTGTGATATTTGTTCTCTGTGTATGCTTGCTGTGATGTCTTGCTCCTCCTTTTTCCCTATCTCTACCTTTCCCAAGTTCGAACACCAGAAGTTCGAATGGGTTAAGTTCGAAAATTGAAAATGTCGAAGCTGCGGAAATCCGAATTCTTTCCCAGTGAAAGAATTTGGATGGCTGTTTCTGCGGCTTCGACATTTTCTCCACTGTGGTGTGAAAGTTACGGAATGGGTTAAGGTAAGTGTGCTATTGTGACGGACGTTGGGGTTAGGATGCGGGTAAGGTAAGTGTGCAATAGGGACGGACTTTAGGGTTAGGGTGCAGGTAAGGTAAGTGTGTGATAGTGACGTACTTTAGGGTTAGGCTGCGGGTAAAGTAAGTGTGTGATAGTGATGGACTTTAGGGTTAGGGTGCGGGTAAGGTAAGTGTGCGATAGTGATGGACTTGAGGGTTAGGGTTTGGGTTAAGGTTAGTGCATAGATAGTTGTTTATGTAAGGTTTAGTGTAGGTTTATAAGGTTTTTGGTGTCCTTGTGTTGTGTGCGTGTTTTTTGGAACAGCTGTTCTGAAATTTCGATGTTATCACATTTCAAACTTCCAAGTTCGAACATATTGTGTTCAAAATTTTGGAAGTTCGATTATGTGACATAGACTAAATATATATATATATATATATATATATATATATATATATATATATATATATATATATATAAAATGTGTGTGTGTGTGTGTGTGTAAATGTGCCCTATTTCCACCAAAAAAAATTGCCCATGCCCCTCTGACTTTCTTTCAGATTTTCCTACGCCATCGTTCCTATTGTGTGTCCCTCTTCTTCATCCATACCCTATATCTTCTTTTCTATGTCCCACTTTCCTTGTGTGTGTACATTACCTGTATTCCCCACACAAGTCCTGCAATGATTGTTAGCGAATGTGTGGTAATGTGGCTATGATTACTCTTTGTCTTTATTCATTTTTTTATTCAAAATTTTATAGCTAGAATATTTTGAGTACATGACTTACAGAGATATCCATAGTTGTCTCTAAGCTTACTGTACAGATTGCTGTAGATATGTATTACAAATGGCATGCAACTTGCAATCAAGCATATTTTATTAATAAATGAATTACAGAAATATCCGTAGTTGTCTCTAACATTACTGAACTGATTTCTGAAGATATGTATTACAAATATAATATATTCCCCATCTTTCCTCTATTTACTTACTTATTGTTTTTTTGTGGGAAAATAGTCAAATCATTTTTTACTATGTACAAATCTTGTTCTTAGTAACATTTTGTTATACATTTTTGTACTGTTGTTTTTAATTTACTTGTAATATTAAATGTTTTGTAAACTCGGAGCTTTTCTCCTCGGGCCTCCACTGAAAATGGACATGTATCCAGTTGGACTAGCCCGGTTAACAAATGTAAAATAAATAAATAAATAAATAAATAAAATGCCGTGCAGCTTACATTGGGTTGATTAGCATTTTTTATAATAATGTTATTATGTATACTCTGTAGTTGTCCTTAAGCTTACTGGAAAGATTCTGTTATAGATATGTATATGTAGACTGTTAGAATGCTTGAATTGTGATAATTTTTTTCATAACTTTGTTAATCTATCACCCTTTGACAACGATGTTTCATTACTTACGGATTACCTGCAGTTATATTAACTGTGCCATTGTGTCTTGTGAGACGAGTTATCCTGAGGTCACTGTGACACCTTTACTTTACGTTATTCTCCTCAACTTTAGTACTGATATTGGTGTAATACACCAAATTCTCTGATCTTTACGGAATCCAGCCCATGGTTTTGAATTGTATATACAAATAGGTATTCGTTTTCAATATCTCTAGTAGGCTGTTTTATCATTGCATCTGCATATTTTATTTTCTTTATTGTCCTCAGTCACATGATACTACTGGAAAAGTCCTCTCTCCTATTGGTTCAAAAAAGTACTTTACTGAGGTGGAGTTTGATGCTGTGGTCATCTGGTCATTCCTGACTTTTATGAAAGCTCAGGAGGTCATACTCCTGACCACCTGTCCAGGATCTGTTGTATCTTCTAGGCTTTATGGTAGTATAATTCTTATGGTTTTCATGGCAGACCTGAGGATGTGGGTGCTCTATGTGGCTTCCGAGCCACCCTATTCTGATTGACATATTCTTGGTGTCTTACCCTTGTTGCCAGGTCTAGAGAGGTGGACCATTCTCACCACAGCCCATCTCAGGCTTTAATGATAGTTCCTTTGACTACAAAGTGAGGAACTCACCTGGGCTCCCATGTGATGTATAGAGTGTTGACTGTCTGAAAGAGGACTATGTCAACTGCTGGAGCTGAGGGTTGTGTTCCTGGCCTTATAGGCCTTGAAGAAAGAGCTGATTGCATACCTGTCCTGATCTAGTCAGACAACCAACCCATCACATGTGTATCTCTTGTTCAAGATATGATGCTTGTCTGGCATCGGGTCATAGAACAGACATCATTTTTTACGTTATTCTCCTCAACTTTAGTACTGATATTGGTGTACTACACCAAGTTCTCTGATCTTTACGGAATCCAGCCCATGGTTTTGAATTGTATATACAAATAGGTATTCTTTTTCAAGGTCAGGAACACAACCCTCAGCTCCAGCAGGGGTTGTTCTGGGGTTGCTCTGAGCCAGGTCTCCAGTTTTAGGTTCATAGGTTCATAGGTTTATACTAGGCTATCTGCCCTAAGGCATTTATAAGCCTAGCCCAAATTTTTGTGGCTTACGCCACCCCTTATATGAAAAAATACTGTGCCCATTAGTTTGTTGTGCCTCTGTCCAGCAGTGACACAGAGATGGTCCCCGGGGTAAACCTACGATCTCCCATCCACAGGTCTAGATTTCTCTTGAACAGAGTCAGCGAGGTGCTCTGCCTCACATTGACCGGGATTTTATTCCACAGCATAGGGAGTCTCTGAGTGATAAATCTATCCCTCCAGCACATCCTATTTATATCCGTGCTAAGGTTTAAGTCGCTTGCTCTAGTGGTTTTGGTGGATTTGGATTTTTTGAGGTGGAGCATGTCCATTAATTCCGGGTTGGACATGGCCTTGTATGTCAGGCATATGTCACCTCTGAGCAGACGGTATGCGACTGAATATAGCTGGAGTTTCTTCAATCTGGCAGCATATG
The DNA here is from genome assembly GCF_019279795.1 of Protopterus annectens. NCBI lineage: Eukaryota > Metazoa > Chordata > Ceratodontiformes > Protopteridae > Protopterus > Protopterus annectens. The sequence continues at coordinate 1,589,702,840 of NC_056732.1, read as the reverse complement.
ACAGATTTTGGAGTCCCTTTATCCTTTTGGTGAGGAACTTTTGGGGTCTCTCCAATTGCTGCAGATGTCGGGTGAGATACATCCCGGATGGGGCATTGTACTCGATCATTGGTCTGATAAGTGAAGAGTACAGGGGAACAATGACCTCACTAGATCTGGATGTGAATCCCTTCATGATTAGGTGGGCAATGTAGAAGGTCTTTCTAACCACTTTAGCAACGTGAGTGTCAAAAGAAAGGCCACTGTCAACCTGGGTCCCCAGGTCCCTGATAACCTCTTCTGTGCTTAGTGGATTGCCACTTATATGGTAGCTTGGGGTTACCTTGTTTTTCCCGAAGGGTATGACTATACATTTTTTGGTGTTTAACTTCAGGCCATGGCTCTGGCACCAGCTATCTGTTTCCGTGAGTCCCTTCTGAAGGATATCCGTGTCCGATGCACTTTCCACTATGGCGCCCAGTTTGCAGTCGTCTGCAAACTTTGTCAGCCAAAGTCCTCCCATGTTGGCCTGTACTTCTGAGAAGTAGATGCCAAACAATAGGGGGCCAAGGACCGAGCTCTGTGGGACACCACTTGTGACTGGCTTGGAGTCTGACACAGCGTTAGCAACTCTAACCCTGTGGGTTCTGTCCTTAAGCTAGTTTGCAACCCATCTTGTGACATATGGGTTTACATTTAAGCTGGTAAGTTTTTCTACAATACCCAAGTGGGGTATTGTGTCGAAAGCCTTTGCAAGGTCAAGGTAGGCTGTATGGACTGCCTTTCCCTCATCAATGGCCTTGATGACTGTTTCGAAGAAGTCAACCAAGTTCAAAAGGCATGATCTTCACTTGACAAAGCCAAACTGGGTCGGGTCCAATGTCTGCAAGTCCCCTATATCTTTGTTTATGAGCTCCATTATGATCCTCTCCATAGCTTTGCAGACTAGACTTGTTAAGCTTATGGGGCGGTAATTACCAGGGTCCATAGAGGCGCCACCTTTGTGGAGTGGGACCACAGTTGCCGTACGCCACTCCTTGGGCATGTATCCTGTGGTAAGGCTGAGATTAAACAGCTGCCTTATGTGCGGGTTTAATTCCTCATTTAGCTCGTGTAGCACACAGCCGGGGACACCATCCGGTCCCATTGATGCTGTGTTTTTAGCTTTAGAGAGAGCAGCTTTCACCTGCGCATTTGAGATGTCCGGGAGGCTACACTCGGCTGGGATAGTTATCTCTCCTTTAGGGGGGGAGAGGGGGGTGAAGTTTGCACTGAACCTGTCTGCCAGTATGTTGGCAATGTCTGTGGATTCAGTGATTTTTGTATCATTTTGGACTAATTCTGAGCATATCTGGGAGTTTCCACCCAGGTTACTAACATAGCTGAAAAGGCCTTATGATTGTCCTTTGAATCCATGGCAATTTTTCTCTCAAAATTGGCCTTAGTTGATTTTATGAGTGCTCGTATTTTTTACTAATAATGATCAGGGTGACTTCCCTTTTATGGATTTTGTTCTATCATGTAATAGCTTTCTCCTCTTATTGTAAAGTTTGTTAATGGCTGGGGTCCACCAGACTGGACGTTTGCCCTTTGTGGAAAGAGTCTTGGTTTTATTTGGGATTGCCTGATCCATGCAGTCCTGGAGGTGTTCATAGAAGGCATTTGTAAGGGCTTCCCAGCTTGGGTTGTGGTTTCCTCTGGCTCAGGGGCCTTGAAGGATACCACACCAGTCTTGAGTAATGTGAAGTCTGCTTTAGAGAAGTTCTTCACTATGGTCTTTTTGTTTGTGGGTGGGGCGGATGTGGATTTCCAGTGAGATTAGTTTATGATCAGATCTCACCAATGAGGGATATACTTCGTGTGGAGCATTTTGTCCCCATGTTTGTGACAATGAGATCTAGTATATTTTCTCCTCTCGTGGGAACAGTGACTAGCTGTTCCATGGCATTTGAATTTATGAACTCCAGGAACCGTTGGGCTAGAAAGTTAGGGCTTGAGTAATGTTCCCAGTCTATATTCGGGTAGTTGAAGTCACCCAATATGATGGTGTTTGGAGATACATTTATACCCTCCAGTGTCTTCAGGAAGGCTGTGTGGGGTTCCTGAGTTTGAGAGGGTGGCCTGTAGCATGCTACAATTTGTAGAGCAGTTTTGCCTATGGTTAGTTGCACCTGGATGGTTTCCGAGCTTGTGCGTTGCCACCAACCTGGAGGTGTGGGTATCCTTTATGAATATGGATACACCCCCTCCTTTTGTGGTGTGGTCCGGGTTTTGGGGCCGGAACGCATGATATGAGGTAAAACCTAATAGTGCTGGGGTGCTCTCAGGAGCCTTGAACCAGGTTTCAGTTACAGCACAGACATCAATGTTCTCCATACTGAGAAGGGCCTCGAGTGCGTGCATTTTGAGATTTAGACTTCTGGCATTGAGCAGCATTACCCTCAGTTTCTTCCCATTTTTGTTTTCTAGGGTGGTAGGTTTAGAATTTGAGCCTTGCCTAAAAAAGGCACTATGGGGGTGGCAAGAGCCTTCTCCTGAAGGTTCATAACCAGAAGCATCCTAGATGTGAGGGCCTGGAAACTGACCTGTTTGCCAATCTTAGGAATGGGGCCCTTCCCCTTCTCCTCAGTTTAGGAGGCCAAAGTGGGTAGCAATGGATAAGTATCCATGATGGGACACAGGAGTTTTCTGTACACATTCCCTCTCTTATCACTAACTCCAAATTTCACTGCAAATCTCAGGAAAGTAAATAAAAAAAAATCATTCTCATAACTCATTGGTAACCAAGAATGGTGTGGCTTCAGCTTTTAAGTCCCTCAAAATCTTTGCCAAGAACAGCCCTCAAGGGTTGAGAGAGAATTGTCTCTACCTTAGGGCATTCCTTCTGTCAAAGACACCATATTTTGTAAAACTGGCTGATGACAGGTCTTTGAGGTTACTGTGGCTCCTAAGAAGCCTTTTTCACTGTAGGCCTACACCTCTGATTGTCTGATGCTTGGTATTTCCTGTCAGTTATCTTGTAGGTTATCCTTCTAGCACCTGTGACTTGAGATTAAGTTATGTTATTTTACCTCTGATTTTCATTATTTATTAGAAGGAGACAGATTGTAGACATGAAGATTTATTTTGGTTTATAGTTTTATTTTTTTACCCCTGGTTTTCACTGTTTATTAGAAGGAAGGGAGCAAATGTAGACAGGCAAACTCTAGCTATCCCAAGAGGCCTAGTTCCAGAACTTATCTGAAACTATCCAGTGCTTGTTTTTTATTTTGTGTGGTGCTCCTTGGTAAGAGAAGATTCATTTTGATTTATATTTTATTTATATCCTATTTTTTTACCTCTGATTTTTACTGTTACAATGAGGTGCAAGTCGGATCGATGGTAATACTTATTCTTTTAATTTCTTTGAATTCTATGATTTCAGTACTGCTTTTTTTTCTTTTTTTTTAATTCTTTAATCATTTGTAACTGAGAATGGATGTCTTAAATGAGTATGCCATTAATGCTTTGCTAAAGTACAAGTATCTTGCCCAGTGTACTAAATGCAATGCATGTACAAAGGTAAATACCTGATAACATTGGAGACTTGTGCTTCCCATGTCAAATGTTAAATGATTTGCTTACTGTTATTAACAGTAAATCTGGACATGCTGAAGAAGATTACATTTGTGCAATTGGCACACCTTGAAAAACTATTGTCACATATATAAATGACTGGACTGATGAGATACATAATAGTAGGCAAAGTGCAAATATAACACATTTAAGAATGGAAGTGTCTATCGTCAGTAAACATCACTCAACTGTTATTAAACCTGATACTATAGATAACAGATTTAGAATTCAGGATACAAGTATTCAGCAATCTGAGGATTAAGAACATGCAGAAGAAAATAAAAAGAAAGAAAGAAGTTCACAACAAATCACTAGGAAGAAAAAGACACTGAATGATGTCTATAATGTAAATAGAATATATTCTAAAAAGGACACGCTATGTAACATGCTACACTTAACGAAATCCCAATATCTCAGACTCCCCAGACTCTGGAATAGACTGCCCATATATGTCAAGCAGAGTGCCTCTTTGGCCTTCTTCAAAAGGAACCTTGACGATTGGATGGGAGATAGGAAATTCACCCTGGAGATCACGTCAGTCACCCTGCTAGACAGGGGTCCAGGAAAATAAATATTGTGGGAAGAAATATCCAGGGAATTATTATGGCTAGGCTTGTATACGCCCTAGGGCCGATAGCCTCTATGAACACAGATTGCAAGGAATGATAACATTGTTCAATCACAACACATTCAGTCTAAAGAAAATGACATTTTTCCATCAGAGAAAGCAAAAAAAGAGGCAAGGAGCAGGCTAAAAGGACAAAATCAAAACTGAACTTGGAAGGATTAAAGAACATTACTGTAAGAAAATAGAGGAAAAAGACCAAAAGTGAAACCATGGCTCGAGTTGTGGAAATACAACCAAAATTGACAACATGGCTCAAGCTGTGGAAATACAAAGACAACTGGATGAGACTTTTATGCTTACAAATTAAATAAGCAATGAAAACAGTGGGATTAACAAGACTTGTGGTGATGAAGATCATTTCTTTGTAACAATTGCTAGAGCAGACATTAATGAATTCAAAGTGGAAGATTCCTCAGATCAGTTATATACTAGTAACTAAAAATTCATTCATTAGAATTATTAGAAGTGATACTTACATTTCCAGAAAGGACAATGAACAGTGAATAGGGTCATGCTTGCCAGGAGTCAAAATGCAGGATGTGAACAGGGTCTTAGACTGGCTTAACATAAGAAGGTATGGTGCTGTTTTTATTCATGTTGGTACAAATGATCTCATCTTCAAGGGCTCTCTGACCGTTAGTAGTAAACATATAGCCCTCTTAGATAGCATAGCCTGTACATGTATTAAGATGTATTTTTCACAAATTACTCCTTCTCCCCACCACCACACACACACAAACACACACACACACACACACACACACACACACACACACACACACACACACACACACACACACACACACACACACACACACAGGATCATAGCTGCTCAGAGCTTACAAGATTTCCTCTTCTACTCGGTATCTAAAGGTATTGGTTTTCCTGTACTTCTGTGTCATTCTGCATAACATCATCTATCTTCTGCTAGGAGAATTTGCAGCCTGCAAACAATATTCTTCAGTGCAGACAGAATATAGACTGTTAACTTTGGGTGCCACTAGGCTTATAAGATTGCACCTTCCGCTCAATATTGAAAGTCAGTTTCCCTGTCTTTCTACTTCATTCTACATAAAATTATCTATCTTCTGATAGGAGGATTTGCAGCCTGCAAAATATTTTTCAGTGCAGATAGTATATAGACTGACACCTTTGAGTGTCAGTAGGTAAGCTGCTAAAACCATCTATACCACTGAACTTGCAGCCAGTGCTACTGTTAAAGGAAAAGGACACTTCATGTGTTAATGTCCTTCAGGTTTGTTAAAACTATTACATGTTGATGTGTGTGGCTTTCTTACCCATGAGCAGCTTGTCTTGGCTTTAATGTATGGCTCTCTTACCCATAAGCAACTTTTTTAAACTTTCTCTGCTCTACTGTCCAACTGAGTTACTCACATTTTGTTAATAAAAGCACTCATACTGCTGTTTAAACATTCACTTACCTCTATTGTCACTGGGAATTAAGATATAATATTATCTTATTGTGGGTATAACTAGCAAGGCTTGTAAAGGCTCTTGTGCCATTAGCCTAGTAGTCACTTATGAACCTACAAATCTATGGTTAGTTTTCTTGGGCCAATACTTCCATCTCTGAGGAGTTCCAACCCACACCATTCACCCTTGCTACACTCGGGGTCACTATTCTCCCCTACCCTTCCCCCAATTCCCACACTCCACCATCTACATTTATAATGTACCTATCCCCTCGCCTTTCTCATTCCTATCCCCTCCTCTTCCTACTCTCCTCACCAATCCCTGCTATTACTTCATTATCTAATACCATTCATCCAAACCCTTTGCAATCCTATGTCACTTTATCTCCACACTTATTTTTCTCTACTGCTCCTCATTTAATTTACTCTACTCTGCTGCTCTATCATTGCAATCAATACTTTTTATTCTCATTTTTTCCTTGTACAATATTCACTTTTTCCTTCTTAGCAAATCCTTCCTGAGTATTACCATTCCTTTCATAATACTGACCCAAAATGTAATACCTACAAACCTTTTATTGTATACATCACCCACTAATTATTCTCTTCCCAATAATGGAATACTTTTGTATACTTTATAAAAAAAATAACTAACTCCAGTCCACTCTTCTCTAAAATTGCTCTTTGTAATGACATTCATCCAAACCCAGCCCCTTAGCTTCATCCATTCCACCCTTCTCTACCCCTAAATCCTGTACACTCACAAAACCTCTGATCTCCATTAATATTCATAGTATTCTAAACATGATTGCAGACCTTCAAGCATGTTTTTTTCAGTACTACCAGATATTACTGTCATTACTGAAACATGGCTAAACGAATATAAAAGATTCTGAAATTCTGTCTCCTGACTACAATATAATTCGCTGTAACAAACTTACAAAAAATGGAGGCACTGTAATTGTATATAATTGTGTAATTTTCTCAGCACTCAAAACTAACATACCAGCCTTCCAAAATACAAAACTTATCTCTCTTCTCAATGTTAATAAACAAAAGAAACCCTATACATACTACCAGGTAATAACATTAGCTTATTAGAAGAGATTCTTCATTGTGTAACTACAAAGATTACTATTTGAAACCATTATCCTAGGAGATGCTAGCACAAACTGGCTATCTGTGACATCTAGCATCTCAGCTCCTAATCTTAACTTGTATGGGCTCAAGCAGCTAATTTCTTCTACTCAACCCAACAAATCAAATCATAAAAACTCTATCCTCAATTGGATATTTGTCTTTGTCCCTGGAATGCTATGCTAACTCTGGGGGTACTATCTGATTCCTTTAGTGACCATTACCCTATATTAACCAATAGAGAAATCATCCACCAGCTAAAAAAAACGCCAATATAGCACTCCATGAAATCTTTCTAACTTTCATCTTTACACACTCAATAATTTACTAACATTCTTTACCAAAATAAAACACAAACTGGTAATGAGCGACCAGGAAGTTCCACGGTCGGGGTAAACCACAGCTAATGCACGTTACTTCCTTGCATAAAAATGTCCACTGTTGGTACATACACCAATAAATCCACGCTGAAGAAGTTTCTTCAAATTTCTACAGCAATAATGGATGTTTATTCAATAAAAACAGGTTCAAAAACAGATACGAACAACACAACGTCAGTGCAGCAAATAACAATCCAATGATTTACCCGGGTTTCGTCTGCCAAGACGAACTTCATCAGAATAACTAAACTAATTACTGCTTCCCTTATATATGCAAATCCACCCAATTGTTTAATTGATTAATTGTTAAATATGCTACTTAAATCAGTTTGAAAAGAATGAAATATTTAAAAATGTAAGGACGTAATAAATGTGAAACTCATATAATACTTATCAATTCACTGTATATATTATTAAAAATATATCATAAAATAAAATAATTGTATAAAAAATTACATAATAAATACAAAAAGTAAAATACTAAAATGATATATTACTAATCTGATATTAGGAATATGTATTGTGATGCAATGTTATGAATGTCTTTAGTTGTTTCTCTTCAATGTACATATATATGTATATAACACTCCACCCTAATTATATGAATACTATTCGTTGTTAAACATATGTACATATCTTAGAATGACTTATACCACTGTATTTGTCACTCCTTTAAGTTTTCATAAATACCTATGCATTTCCCAATCTATTATATTATGGTGTACATAGAGTGTATATTAAATATATTCCACTTCCCTAGTTATAAAATTTTAACTTTTTAACTTTTTGAACTGTTAACTGGAAATATGTTAGGCTATGTTATGACTTACCCTTAATATGATTCTTCATAAGGATAGGTTTAATGGTACAATATTCGTTCAACCCCGGCCAATTGTGGCCATTCAATAGAATCTGCCATCTTAACTCCTGTATATCCAAATCATATTTTGTATATCTTCCCTGTGCATCATTAGGTATGTGATCAATGACACAAAATTTAAACCTGTGGTCAGCATGTAATTGAATGTGTCTGACTAGGGCATTCGTGGTTTTTATATGCTTTATGTCCAAAAGGTGTTCTTTTATTCTACTCCTAAATTTTCTACTTGTCTTACCTATATAAAATGCTTTGCAGTGTTGACAAAGTGCAACATATATAACATTTAAGGTATGACAATTAAAGTGCCCTTTAATTTTAATATTATACAGGTTTATCTTAATTTTATCCTTTGTGTCATTAATGTACCTACATGTTGTACATCTTCCACATTTAAAATTGCCTATGGGTCTGTGAGTTTTATGTCTCTGTACTTCCATATTGTTCTCAAAATATTCCTTAAGGGATATATCCTTTTTGTATACAAACTTGATGGGTCCCTGAAATATTTGTGCCATCATGTTATCATTAATAAATAAGCCCCAGTTTCTTTTAACGATATTCTTTATAGTTTGAGAAGAATCATCATATACAGAAATGTATAGGGGTATCTGATCTTTATTTTCATTATTCATTTTACTTATTTCTTTATCATAGCCATAACATAGTATGGCTTGGTATATTCCTATTACTAACATTCTTTAACTGCTCTCTACTCAAAACCCTACCCCTAGATGAAGCCATCAACAATTTCAGCAATATATTCAAAAATACTTTAAATATCCTTTCCCCTACCAGAAATGAAAGAAAAAAATGTTTAACTACCCCCCTGGCTGACTCATTCAACTAGAATTCACATGGAAAAATTTGGCAAAGCATGGAAACAATGTCACAAAGATAAAACCCTTCAAACCTTGCATCTATACAAAGAGCTGCATAACTTCACCAAGAAGCAAATTCACCTAGCCACAAATAAAATATATATACACACACACGCACGCACGCACGCACGCACACACACACACACACACACACACACACATATATATATATATATATATATATATATATATATATATATATATATATATATATATATATTTATATATATCACAGCCACAAGATAATCACAGCAAAAATCCAAAGAAATTCTGGACATCAATTAAGAAAATTCTTCATCCTGGCTGTCCTTCCTCACCAAACCCATATCTGGACTTATCCCCCTCAGAAATGGCTACCAAATTTAACGTTTTCTTCATAGATATCATAGCCTCTCTTACTTCCAAATCTCCATTTAATCAACCTCAAAACTCTTGTTAGCCATGAAATCCCTGTCTGTAATCTCTAACCTGTCTCCACATCATATGTTAGACAGCTACTAAAGAAACTGAAACCCTGTTCTCCTTCTGCTGATGATCTCCCTGCTGAGTAACTTAGGCTCACTGTGGACTCTCATCAACAGATCTATTCAAGACTCCAATGTCCCTGCCCTATGGAAAGAATCTTTATTATTCCCTTGCATAAAAGAGGTAACTCTTCTGAAATCTCTTAAACTTTAGTCCAATTGCTATCTTGTCTACACTTTCTATGATCCTGGAAAAGTCTATTCATATTCATTACCTCTTACTAAAGGATCACCTAACCCCAACACATCATGATTTCTGACAGGCCATAGCACCAGTGTAGGTCTCTTCAATATCTCTGACACCATTAATAAGGCTAGAGCCCAAGGAAAGTTTGTCTGTTCTGTTTTCTAGATCTCTCAAAAGCTTTTGACACAGTGTCACATGAGAAACTTTTGATGAAAATATCCTCCCTAGACCTTTCCAAACCAAGTCTTCTATGGGTCTCTAATGGGTCTATATTAGAAGCAAGAAAAGGCTTCTTCGCGAATATGGAAACAGCGACACATATTCATCGAATTGCATTTAAGCGTTTTGATGAATATCGGCTGGTGTGCCTTCTATGCGGAGTCTGCATGTCCTCCCTGTGGTTGCGTGGGTTTCCTCTGGGTGCTCCAGTTTCCTCCCACATCCCAAAGACATGCTGTAGGTGGATTGGACACTCTAAATTGGCCCTAGGGATGATTGTGTGTGTGTGTGTGTGTGTGTGTGTGTGTGTGTGTGTGTGTGTGTGTGTGTGTGTGTGTGTGTGTGTGTGTGTGTGTGTGTGTGTGTGTGTGTGTGTGTGTGTGTGTGTGTGCCTTCTGTGGAAGGTTGGGCACCGGGCTGGCAACTCAAAACCGTAAAACTCCACTGCCAATCATGAGCAGACAGGTTATCCGCTGTGGCAACACCTAACCGGGAAAAGCCGAAAGAAGAAGAAGATGAATATGTCATAGAGCAAGGAGATAGTTGGCCAACTTCACAGAGTTGCCCTTTCCTTCCCTATAGTGCGATCTCGGAGTTGGTATATTTAGCTAGGTGGGGTACCCCCCACGTTGGGGGGTGTGGGGGGAAAAGCCCCCCACCTGTGTATGGTGTTAAATTATTTTTTTTTAGCAAACAGCCATGTGTTTTCCCTAGGGCAAAATTCGATTCCGTGGCCATTCACTATTGTCAGGTTTCGTGCATTATGTGTCGACTTTTATGTAGTCCCACATATGCACTTTTGGTCTTATAATATAGACCCATCTCTAACTACCTATCTGAAAGCTATCAGTCTTTTAAATGGCTTTCTACTCTTTCCGTACCTCTCAACCTCTTAGCAATCTGGACAAAGCCAAACATAATGGGGGGACAAAGCCCTAAAATAGGGACAAATTATAAATATTGCTCTCATAAACTTGAAAAGTTGCTAGAATAAAAGGTTTTGTGTTATTATGCATTTTCTAAAGGATATGAAGTCTGAAACTCAGATACCTGTCATTACATAGTAAAGTCAGTCCTCACTGATTTACCACAAAAATCCAGAAAACCACAAATTTTATGAGGACCTGACCAAAAATATGACGCAAAAATCTGGGCAATTGAGAAGTATGACTGTTTCTCCCTTTTGGTATGCTATACAGAAACATCCACTTTCTCTCTCCTTCCACCAAACTCTCACCACTACCTATCTACTCCCCCCACTAATGTATGGTGCTCCTCTATTAACAAACTTATCTGCCTCTCTCTCCTCCAAATTGGAAGTCTGTTATAATAAGATTTCTAAATTTGCAACCAAAGCCAAATTCTCCTCCTATCATTGTACTGCCCTTCATTTGTTAAATTGGCTTGAACTCTCCAATCATCTAGACTATCTCCAAATTACTACAGCCCACAGACAAATTTTTCAACCTACTAACTGCCCAGCACTAACCAACATCCTTCAACCTTACACTTCACAGAGAACTCTAAGATCTACTCACCATAATCTAATCACTGTCCGCAAACCCAGTCTTCCTGCTGGTCAGCTTCTTCTATCCTTTTCCTTAGCTAAAAAATGGAATTCTCTTCTTTTCTCTCTAAGGACTTGTGAAAACTTTGAAAACTTAAAAACTCAGTTATATTCCTACCTTTCTTCTAACAGGAAATGCAACTGCACTCCCCCCACCTAGCCTAATAATCAATCCACCCCTTAAACTCCTGACTAACTTGGAATACAAGCTAACCTAACATAAATGTACATATTGTAAATAACATAATTGTACGCATTATAAATAACCCATCCCACCTTTTTTTCTCTCATAGGTTCATAGGTTCATAGGTTGATACTAGGCTATCTGCCCTAGGGCATTTATAAGCCTAGCCAGAGTGTGTTTGGCTTTCGCCACCCTTTTAGATTAGTTAACTGTGCGTCTGTATAGTAGGTCACAGAAGGTAGCCCTTTTAAGGTCTGTTTACTGTACCTCTGTCAAGCAGCGACACAGAAGAGATCCCAGGGGCAAACTTACGATCTCCCATCCATTCGTCAAGATTTCCCTTGAAGAGGGTCAATGAGGGGCTCTGCCTGACATGGATTGGGATTTTGTTCCAGAGTGAGGGGAGCCTCTGGGATATGAATCTGTCCCTCCAGCATGTCCTATTTATTTATGTGCTGAGGTTCAGGTCCCTGGAGCGTGTAGCTCTAAGGGATTTAGATTTCCTGAGGTGAAGCATGTCCATTAATTCTGGGCTGGACATGGCTTTATACGTCAGACACAGATCGCCTCTGAGTAGATGGTATGCAACTGAGTAGAGCTGGAGTTTCTTTAGCCAAACCGCATAGGGCATCTGTTTGAGCCCCTTGATCTTCTTGGTGAGATACTTTTGGGGTCTTTCCAGTTGCTGAAGGTGTCGGGTAAGGTACATCCCAAACGGGGCATTATACTCAATTATGGGCCTGATAAGTGATGAGTAGAGGGGCACAATGACCTCTCTTGATCTAGATGTGAACCCTTTCATGATAAGGTGGGCTATATAGAAGGTCTTTCTAACCACTTTGGCAACGTGATTGTCAAAGGAGAGATTGCTATCTACTTGGGTCCCCAAGTCCCTAATTACTTCTTCCGTACTTAATGGATTACCACCTATGTGGTAATTTGTGGGCACTTTGCTTTTTCCAAAGGGGATGACTATGCACCTTTTGGCATTTAGCTTTAGGCCATGGCTCTGGCACCAGTTATCTGCCTCTGTGCGACCCTTTTGGAGGATGCTTGTGTCAGTCAGAGAGTCAATTATAGCACCCAGTTTGCAGTCATCTGCGAACTTGGTCAGCCATAGTCCACCCGTGTTAGCCTGTACCTCGGAGAAATATATACCAAACAAGAGAGGTCCCAGGACTGAGCCTTGTGGGACACCACTTGTAACTGGTTTAGAGTCTGACATGGCACCTGCTATTCTGACCATGTTGGCTCTATCCATGAGCCAGTTTGCAACCCATCTTGTGACATAGGAGTTGATATTTAAGCTGGTGAGCTTATTTATGATGCCCGAGTTGGGTATTGTGTCAAAGGCCTTTGCGAGGTCCAGGTAGGCTGTGTGGAGTACCTTCCCTTCATCTATGGCTTTGGTAACTGTTTCAAAGAAGTTGACCAGGTTCAAGAGGCAAGATCTGCCCTTAACGGAGCCGAATTGGGTAGGATCCAGTGTCTGGAGGTTCCCAATGTCTTTGTTTATGATTTCCATGATGATATGTTCCATAGTTTTGCAGACCAGGCTAGTCAGGCTTATAGGGCGATAGTTTCCGAGGTCTGTTGTGGCACCACCTTTGTGGAGTGGGACCACTGTTGCTGTACGCCATTCCTTGGGAAAATATCCTGTAGTAAGGCTGAGATTGAACAGTGACTTTATATGAGGGTTTAGTTCTTCTTGGAGCTCGTGTAAGACGCAGCCCGGGACATCGTCTGGTCCCACTGATGCTGTGTTTTTAACTTTGGAGAGGGCAGCTCTCACCTGTGCATCTGTGATCTCAGGAAGGCTACACTCTGTTGGAATAGACATTTGCTCTTTTGGGGGGGAGGGGGGAGAAGTTTGCACTGAACCTCTCTGCCAGGATGTTGGCAATGTCTGTGGGTTCAGTGAATTTCTTGTCATTTTGCACTAACTCAGAGCATATCTGGGAGTTGCCTCCCATGTTTCTGACATAACTAAAGAAGGCCTTGTGATTATCTTTAGTGTCTTGTGCAATTTTTCTTTCAAAGCTGGCCTTAGAAGATTTTATGAGGGATCGTAGTTTCTTGCTAGTACTGATCAGTGACGCCTTCCCTTTTTGGGATTTTGCTCTGTCATGTAGTAGCTTTCTCCTACTGTTGTATAGCTTATTTATGGCCGGGGTCCACCAGACAGGTCTTCTGCCTTTGGAGGAGTGAGTCTTGGTTTTATTTGGGATAGCATGCTCCCTGCATTCCTGTAGGTGTCCATAGAATGCTTTTGAAAAGGATTCTGCATTTTGGGCCATATTGTCCTCTGGTCCAGGGGCTTTGAAGGATTCCACCTCAGTTTTGAGAAGTGTGAAGTTTGCTTTTGAGAAGTTCTTCACTGTGGTTTCCTTGGCTAGGGGTGGGGATGGAATATGGATGTCCAGTGAGATTTGTTTATGGTCTGATCTTACCAATGAGGGGTATACCTCTGGTGTGGAACATAGAGACCCCATGTTGGTGATGACCAGATCCAGTATGTTTTCCCCTCTTGTGGGAGTGGTGACCAGTTGTTCTATAGCATTTGAGTTTATAAATTCTAGGAACCATTGGGTGAGGGTGTTTGGGCTTGAGTAGTTTTCCCAATCAATGTTTGGGTAGTTGAAGTCACCCAATATAATAGTGTTTGGAGAGACCTTCATATTCTCCAGTGCTCTCAGGAAAGCCGAGTGAGGTTCCTGTGTTTGGGAGGGTGGTCTGTAGCAGGCTACAAACTGAAAGGCAGTTTTGCCCACTGTTAGTTGCACATGGATGGTCTCCGAAGCTTCGTGCAGTGCCAGTAGCCTGGAGGTGTGGGTATCTTTGATAAATATGGACACTCTCCCTCCTTTTGTGGTTCAGTCCGAGTTTTGGGTCTGGAAAGCATGGTATGAAGTATATCCTGGTAGTGCTGGGGTGCTCTCGGGAGCCTTGAACCAAGTTTCTGTTACTGCACAGATATCGATATTCTCCATACTGAGGAGAATCTTGAGTGCGTGCATCTTGAGGTTTAGGCTTCTGGCGTTGAGCAGCATTACCCTTAGTTTTTTTTTCTTTGTGTTGTCTATGGGGGTGGGTTTGTCTTTTGAGCCTTGCCTAAAAAACGCACTATGGGGGAGGCAAGAGCCTTAGCCAGTATTCGAAAACCCAGGGATGACATGTGCAAGCCGTCCCTAGCGAAGCAACGTGGCTTGTCGAGCATGTCATCCCAGGCTGACAGACACTGGATCCCCTTTGAATGACACCAATACTTTAGCCAATTGTTAAAATTGATCAGTTTGTCTTTATATTGTGGCATCATTCTTGGTGAGGGTAAGATGCTACTCAAGGTCAGGGTCATACCGGCCTGGGCTACATGATCAAAGAGCTCCTGTACGTCTTTTTTCATGTAGTCCAGGGAGGTACATCTCAGGTCATTCACACCAGCATGGACAATGACGGAATCATACTTGTACTTGCTTTGGAGTGACCCGAGTGCTTGTGTGATGTGGCAGATCCTGGCACCTGACAGGCAGCTTACAGTGACCTTCTCCTTGTTCAGCCTGGTGAGTGGGACGTCAGTGTGTCTGACAATAGAGTCACCTATTACAAGTGTATTAGGTGTGTTGTTCAGCATTAAGGGCTGTGACTGTGTGACACACTGACTTTGTGAGCTATGTGCTACATGGATATTGTTTCGTGGTAGGTGTTGCATGGATGTCTGCTTTGGAGGTCTCTGCTGCTTAGGCAGATTTTTATTTAGAGCCTCCGAGTATGTTTTTGTGTGTTTATGTGTTTGGTTTGCTGATGCGATAGGTCTATGTGAGACTGGATTTGTGGTGTGTGTGTGCTTACCTTCTCCTCCTGACAGGCTGTGCCAGTACTGGGTTGAGAGAGCTTAGCCTCCAGTTTGGCTATATAGTTGCATCTCTCACATATATTTGAGCTTGTTGGGAGGAGGAGGCGAGACAGTTTGTAAAAAGCAACGAAGATCTTGCTTTCTCCATTGCATTTGCCCACAGCTCTGATGTACTGCGTGCATGCGCAGTACATCAGAACTGTCGCAGAATACCAGACAACTGTGGAAGGGCAGCAAGGAGGCATTATACAATTCCATTATTTAAGAAAAGTAATTATTTTTTTCTTAAATAATGTCATTGTATAATAGCAATAACCAACTTCTGGGTGTGAGTAATGCTGGATTTACCCACGGTTGTCTTTGTTTGGCCACTCGGGCTTAGCCCTTGTGACCAAACCACACCAACCGTGGGTAAATTCAGCATTTTACCCACACCCAGGCATGGGTTATTGCTATAATAACTATGTGTCACATGATGTTCTATAATAATAGAATATCAGCTAAAAATGAAAAACTTAACTTCATCCTTTGATGAGATCATAGACAAAACAATGAAAAACAAATCAAAACAACGTGGTATTGATGTAATCTTGCTAAGATGGATAGCTGTATGGCTTACAAATTGGACAAGGCACATGTCATACAACAACTGGGCAGGTGAAATTCTATGTTACGCTTGGGAGTGGCCCACAGGGCTCTGTCATATATATAATGACCACCAGAAGTTTAGGACATGCATAAGGGAACATCTATACAGTATAAAAGTGAAGATCAGAACAATGCATTATTTAAACATTCTAATGTCTGTTCTAGTTTAATTGCTCTATCATAGGCCCATATTTGTTTAGGGTGTATCTACAGATCTATATTTTTTATCGGAGATGTTTTACCATCTGTATGGAGATTACTTGAAATGGTTAAACTGATTACATCTGTCACAGATAGGACATGTCTGCAAAAGAACTTGATTAAATTGACCATTTGGGCACAGGAGAATAGTATGCTAAAAACTACATAAAAACCAAGCATACAAGATTTGGAAGACGTAGACTGAAGGGTGGATATTTAATACAACAAATAGTGATTGAAACTGTAGATTCATTTAAGGACCAGGGTATATGGGTGGATAAAGCTGTGAAGTTTTCCTGATCGCATAAACCAATTAGTTAATGATAGTTATAGAACTGTAGAGTGTATAAAAAATTTATAAAGTATAGCAACTCAGAAATGATGAAATCATTGTTATAACAAATAAAAATGCCCACCTCCCCCTTTCCCTCGTGGCTAACTCCTTAACCCCTAAAAAAAACCCTTCTTATTAGACCTAGCTACATTAGCCCTAGAACTAGATACTATCAGAAAATTCTACTCAAAATGTGGAAACTCACACTTAGACTAAAATATAGCCTCACAATGGATGGTGACATTCACCCAAACCCTGGCCCAGCCTCACCTGTTGTCCCTAATTCCCCCTACTAAATCCCCTACCAGCATAGCTCCATCAAATAGACATCTCAACTCCTTGCTGGCAATACGTCTAGAAAGGGTGGTTGGGTAGCCATAATTTACAAGTCTACCCTACCTGTCACCACAGACACCCAGCAACCATCCCAGGTCAATAATGCTGAAATTCTTATCACAAAACTACAAATTAACAAAAACAAAAGTATAAACATTGTCTCTGTCTACATTCTCCCAGGGAGGAACACAGATACCCTAGAAGACTTCTTACATTGGTTGTCTAATAACTACCCCCAAGAAACCATTGTTCTTGGGGATTTTAACATTGACTGGAATGTTTGTTCCTCTGAAACCTCCACAACCCATGTAAACATCTATGGGTTTACCCAGACCATATCATCCCCCACTAGGACAGAAAAACCCTATAACAAAGAAAGTACCCTAGACTGGACACTCGTCAATAACCATAGCTTCATAGGTTCATAAGTAGGTACTAGGCTATCATCCCAAGGGCCTAAGTAAGCCTAGCCAACAAGGTTCCCTGGCTTACGCCAGCCAAGAAAGTTAATTTCCTGTGCCCCTGTTGAGCAGAGCCACAGAAGTGATCCCCGGGGTGTAGCCACAGGAGTGATCCCCGGGGTGTATTTCCTGGGTCTATATTATAACATCGAAGTTCTCTAACATCGAATGTTATAATATCGAACCCGTAATGTCGAATGCTGAAAACAGCGAAGGTGCAGGACACCGAATTCTTTCCCAGGGAAAGAATTCGGTGGGCCGTTGTTGTGGCTTCGCTGTTTACAGGATTCGATATGTTGGAGCGTTACATGTTGGGTTCAGGTAAGTGTGCTATTGTGTGTAGGTTAGGGTTAGGGAGCAGGTTAGGTGAGTTAGGGTTAGGGAGCGGGTCAGGTAAGTGTACGGTTGTGTGGACGTTAGTGTTAGGGCACAGGTTCAGGTAAGTGTGTGATTGTGTGTAGGTTAGGGGGCGGGTTAGGTGAGTTAGGGTTAGGGCGCGGGTCAGGTAAGTGTGCGATTGTGTGTAGGTTAGGGTTAGGGGCGGGTTAGGTGAGTTAGGATTAGGGCACGGGTGAGGTGAGTGTGCGATAGTGATGGACCTTATGGTTAGGGTTGGGTTAAGGTAAGTGGATAGCTAGTACTGTATGTAAAGTTTAGTTTAGGTGTAGGATTTTAAGTGTATGTGTGTGGATGGCTATTTTTTGTGTGTGTTTGTGCTGTGTGTATGTCTCTCGGAATAGCGAATTTTTCCCTGGGAAAAAATTCGCTATTCTGACCGTTCGATGTTTTCACACTTCAGTGTTTAGGGTTCGATATAATAACATTCGATGTTAGAGAACTTCGATGTTATGATATAGACCCGTATTTCCTATCTCCCATCCACTCAAGATTTTTCTTGAAGAGTGCTAATGAGGAACTTTGCTTGACATAGATGGGTAGCTTATTCCAGACAACACTATACATCAGACACTTTACCTGATGACCTAAGTGATCACTGTCTCACCTACATAATCAAGCTCAAGGTAAACTACTCCTATTAACTCACCTACAGAACTATAAGAAACAACAAGAACTTTAATCTCAATAAGTTTCAAAATGAACTCAAGGTATGCAATTGGTCAGTTCTAAAAAAAAATCTCCCTCTAGATGAGGTGGTCGCATACTTTAAAGCCAAATTCCTTGCTATTCTCGACTCTCATGCTCCCAGCCGCTCTATTAGATCCAAGGTTAATATTGCACTGTGGCTTTCTAAAGATACAAAATCCAAAATTACACTTAGAAACAAAGCATGAGCCATCTACTGAACAACAAAAACCCCACTTGATCAACTTAGATTTAGACAGCTAAGGAATGATATTAAAAAATCCATAACTTTAGATAAAAAGAGCTACTACTGCTATCTACAACAAATACATCAAAATAAACCTCAAAAGTTCTAGGCAGGAATAAACAAACTCCTCCACCCAGGCCAACCCCCCCCCACCCCCACCCGCCTCGGCTTCCAAACAAAAAAAACCCAGAAGACATTACGAACACCTTTAATGGCTTCTTCATAGAGATTGTCCAGTCTCTGGCCAGCCAACTCAATCCCAGTGGATCTAATCCAAATGCAGCCACAACCAGTACCCATGCATCCTTTAGCTTCCAGCCTGTTCCTACTCAACTCATTCTGTCCCTAATTAAGAAACTAAGACCCACCACTCTGGCTGCCAATCTACTCCCTGCAGACTATTTGCAAAAAGCTGCAGATGCAACAGCATACCCTGTCTCAATCTTGATCAACAGAACTATATCTGAAGTTACCATCCCCACTATATGGAAAATCTCCCATGACATACCTCTCCATAAAGGAGGCAGTTCCACTGAAATGTCAGACTTTAGGCCCATAACAATTCTGTCACCACTAGCTAAAGTTACATACAGCTCATGCAGAACAAGCTGTTGTCCAACTCTCAACATGGCTTTAGGCCACACCACAGTACTACCTCAGTCCTCCTCTCTTTCTCTAAAGTTATAAACCACACCCGTAACAATAACAAATTATCCTCAGCACTCTTTCTAGATCTTTCTAAGGCCTTTGACATGGTTCATAGGTTCATAGGTAGGTACTAGACTATCCCCTCAAGGGCCTAAGTAAGCCAAGCCAGCAAGGTTCCCCGGTTTACGCCACGCAGGAAAATTAATTTCCTGTGCCCCTGTCGAGCAAAGCCACAGAAGTGATCCCTGGGGTGTATTTCCTATTTCCCATCCACTCATCAAGATTTTTCTTGAAGAGTGCTAATGAGGAACTTTGCTTGACATAGATGGGTAGCTTGTTCTGGAATATATGAAGTCTCTGGGACAGGAATCTATCCCTCCAGCATGTCCTGTTTATTGTGGTGACAAGGTTTAGGTCCCTAGAGCATGTATCTCGGAGGGATTGAGATTTCTTTCTTTAGGTGTAACATGTCCAACTACTCTGGGTTTAACATAGCTTTATATGTTAGGCAATATGCTACAGAGTAAAGCTGTAGTTTTTTGAGACGGTCAGTGTAGGGCATCTGTTTGAGGCCGGTAAACCTGTTTGTGAGGTACTTCTGTGGCCTTTCTAGCTGCTGCAGATGTCTTGTGAGGTACAATGACCTCTTTTTTCCTGGATGAGAATCCTTTTGTGATAAGGTGTGCCACATAGAAGGATTTTCTGACTACTGTGGTGATGTAATTATCAAAAGAGAGACTACTGTCCACCTGAGTCCCAAGGTCTCTTGTCACACATTCAGCATTAAGTAGACTGCTGTTTATGTGGTAGTTCATGGGTACAGAGTTTTTACCAAAGGGGATGGCATTGCACTTTTTGGCACTGAGCTTGAGGCCATGCCTCTGACACCAGGCATCTGTCTCAGTGAGGCCCTTCTGTAGGATGTAGAAATAAAGAGGTTATAGTGCCCTTCTACTCGTCACTCATCAGACCCATCATAGAGTACAATGCCCCATTTGGGATGTACCTCCCAAGACACTTCTAACAGCTGGATAGACCACAAAAGTACCTCACCAAGAGGATTACTGGCCTCAAACATATGTCCTATGCAACCCGACTGAAAAAACTCTGGCTGTACTCGGTGGCATATTGCTTATTCAGAGGTGATCTCTGCCTGACTTACAAAGCCATGTCCAACTCAGAATTAATGGACATGCTCCACCTAAAGAAATCCAAGTCACTGCGAGCCACGCGCTCTAGTGAGCTAAACCTCGCCACAACAATAAATAGAACATACTGGAGGGATAGATTCCTATCACAGAGACTCCCCATGCTTTGGAACAAAATTCTAAACTACATTAGGCAGAGCCCCTCACTAACACTCTTCAAGAGAAACCTTGAAGAGTGGATGGGTAACAGAAACTCCTGGGATCACTTCATTGGCTCTGCTTGACAGAGGATTAGTTAATTAATCAATGGGGTTGTGAAAGCCGACACACTCTGACTAGGCTTATAAATGCCCTCAGGCAGATAGCCTAGCACCTACCTACCTATGAACCTATGTCTACATCATTTGGGGACTTGACTATGGCTCCTAGTTTGCAGCCATTTGTGAACTTCATTAGCCAGAGGCCTTCTGTGTTAGCCTGTACTTCAGAGAAATAGATTCCATACAGGAGAGGTCCCAGGACTGAACCCTGTGGTACTCCACTTGTCACTGGTTTGAAGTCAGATTTGGAGTCTGCAACTTTTACAGTGTGGATTCTGTCAGTGAGCTAGTTTGCAACCCATCTTGTGATGTAGGGATTTATACCTAGTTTAGTGAGTTTAGCTATAATTTCAGAATGGGGGATGGTGTTGAAAGCCTTGGCGAGGTCAAGATAAGCTGTGTGAACCATCTTACCCTCATCTACAGCTTTGGTGGCTGCCTCAAAGAAGTCAAACAGGTTTAGAAAGCATGATCTGCCTTTCACAAACCCGAACCGGGTGGGTCCAGAGTTTGGAGGTTACCAATGTCTTATTTTATGAGTTCCATGATGATATATTCCATGGCCTTGCAGACTAGGCTCGTCAGGCTAATAGGGTGATAGTTCTCAGGATCAGTGGTGGCTCCCCCTTTGTGGAGTGGGATAACTGTTCCTGTGCACCATTCAGTGGGCACAAAGCTTGACATGAGACTATGATTGAACATGGTGCTTAGGTGGGGAGCCAGTTCATTCTGAAGTCCATGTAAAATGCAGCCTGGGATGTTGTCCGGTCTCATGGATGCTGTATTTTTGTGCAGCTTTTACCTGCATAGATGTAATTATAGGGACTCTGTATTCTTCCTTTATAGATATGGGCCCTTTAGGGGGTGAGAGGGGGTTAAAGTTAGCACTGAACCTATCTGCCAGGATGTTGGCGATATCAGTTGCTTCTGTAATTTTTGTGCCATTGTGCTGTAACTCAGAGCAGATCTGGGTGTTGCCATTGAGATTCTTGACATAGCTATAGAATGCTTTGTGGTTTCCCTTAGAATCAGTGGTGATTTTGTTTTTGTAGCTAGCTTTGGAGGATCTTATAGGGAATCTCAGCTTCTTACTGAAGCTGGCCAGGGAGCTCCTCCACTCATGGGATTTTACACTCTTTTGCAACAGTTTCTTAGGTTCACAGGTTCATAGCTTCATAGGATGGTACTAGGCTATCGGCCCTAGGGCCTATACAAGCCTAGCCATAACAATTCCCTGGATATTTCTTCCCACAATATTTACTTCCCTGGACCCCTGTCTAGCAGGGCATCTGACGTGATCCCGGGGTGAATTTCCTATCTCCCATCCAATCGTCAAGGTTCCTTTTGAAGAGGGCCAAGCAGGCGCTCTGCTTGACATGTATGGGCAGTCTATTCCAGAGCATGGGGAGTCTCTGGGTCAGGAACCTATCCATCCAACATATTTTGTTCATTGTGATGACAAGGTTTAGATCCCTGGAGTGTGTGGCTCTGAGGGATTGAGATTTCTTTTAGTGGAGCATGTCTAACAGCTCAGGGTTTGACATGGCCTTGTATGTTAAGCAGAGATTGCCTCTGAGTAGACGATATGCCACAGAGTATAGCTGGAGTTTTTTTAGATGGTCAGCATAGGGCATCTGCTTTAGGTCTGTGGTTCTTTTAGTGAGGTATTTCTGCGGCCTTTCCAGCTGTTGCAGATGTCTTGTGGGTACATACCAAATGGGACGTTGTACTCTATAATGGGTCTAATGAGGGATGAGTACAGTGGGGCAATGACCTTCTTTTTTCTGGATGAAAAGGCCTTAGTTATGAGGTGTGCTACATAGAAGGATTTCCTGACTGTTGTGGTGATGTGGTTATTGAAGGTGAGACCACTGTCCACCTGTGTCCCTAAGTCTCTCATCATACTTTCGGTGTTTAGTGTACTGCCATCTATATGGCAATTCATGGGTACTTGTTTTTTCACAAAGGGGATAACTATACATTTCTTGCAATTAAGCTTGAGCCCATGGCTCTGGCACCAAGCATCTGTTTCTGAAAGGCCGTTTTGTAGAATATCCACATCATTTGGGGATTCAGT
This sequence comes from Protopterus annectens, assembly GCF_019279795.1. Lineage (NCBI taxonomy): Eukaryota > Metazoa > Chordata > Ceratodontiformes > Protopteridae > Protopterus > Protopterus annectens. Next base: position 1,589,679,873 of record NC_056732.1, on the reverse strand, counting down.
AATGGTTCCCAGTTTGCAGTTATCTGCGAACTTTGTTAGCCAGAGTCCCTTAGTGTTGGCCTGTACTTTAGAGAAGTAGATGCGAAACAAGAGCAGTCCCAGGACTGAACCCTGAGGTACTCCACTTGTCACTTGTCTAGAGCTGGATTTGGATTTGGCTACTTTTACAGTCTTGGTTCTGTCAGTAAGCCAGTTGGCACCCCATCGAGTGACATAGGGATTCATGGCTTCTTCCATCTGTTGTAGAGTTCGTTTATGGCAGGAGACCACCAGATTGGCTTCCTTGTTTTGGAGGATAGCATCTTAGTTCTGTTTGGGATAGCATGAGCCATGCACTCATGTAAGTGCTTACACAGTGCATTTGTGTAGGATTCAGCAGTTGTAACTGTATTATCCATCTGCATGGGTGTCATAAAGTTTGCCACTTCTGTCTTAAGAAGCATTAAGTTGGCTTTGGAGAAATGTTTTACCATGGTTTCCTTAATGGTGGGTGAGGGTGGGATGTGGATATCTAGGGTGATTAGCTTATGGTCAGATCTGACCAACAAGGAGTTGACTTCAGGTGTGGAACACTGGTCACTCATGTTGGCAATGATTAGGTCTAGGATATTGTTGCTCCTGGTGGGGGTGTGGATAAGTTGATCCAGGTCATATGAATTCCAGAAAGTGTTGAGCAAAGGAGTTGGTACATGAGTAGTTTTCCCAGTTAATGGTGGGGTAGTTGCAATCGCCCATTATTAGGGTGTTTGGTTGAACCCTAATATTATCCAATATATCAAGAAAAGAGGAGTGGGAATCCTGGGGCATGGTGGGGGATCTGTAGCAAGCTACAAATTGGATTGCAGTTTTTCCCAGAGTTAGTTGCACTTGGATAACGTCAGATGCATTATGCTGGCAACTAGCCTGGAGGTGTGGATATCCTTAATGAATATGGACACACCTCCACCTTTGGTGTTCTGGTCCAGGTTAGATGGCCAAAAAGTGTGGTATGAGTTATAGCCTGGTACTGCAGGGGTGCTCTCTAGAGCCTTGAACTAGGTCTCAGTCACTGCAGAGATATTGATGTTCTCCATTTTAAGGAGTGCCTCAAGTGAGTGCATTTTGAGATTTAGACTTCTAGCACTGAGTAGCATTACCCTCAGTTTTTGCTTGCCTGTTCCTGTTATGGTGGTGAATTTGTTATTTGAACCTTGCCTAAAAAGGCACTATAGGGGTGGCAAGAGCCTTAGCCAGTATCCGGAATCCCAGAGGCAACAGGTGCAGTCCATCTCTGGCAAAGCATCATGGTCTGTCGACCATCTCGTCCCAGGAAGACAGATACTGGATCCCCTTAGAATGACACAAGAAGCTTAGGCAATTGTTGAAGTCAATCATTTTTGTCCCTGTACTGCAGTATCATTCTGGGCGATGGCAGGATGCTACACAGGGCTAGGGTCATACCTGCCTGGGCTACAAGATCAGAGAGCTCTTCCATGTCTCTTTTCATGTAGTCCAGGGAGGTACGTCTCAGGTCATTCACACCAACATGGACAATGAGAGAGTCATATTGGTACTTGTTGTGGAGTAACCTGAGTGTGTGGGTTATGTGGCGGATCCTGGCACCTGCCAGGCAGCTGACAGTAACCTTCTCCTTATTTAGCCTGGTGAGTTGGACATCAGTGTGCCTGACTATAGAGTCACCTGTGACTAGTGTATTGGGTATGTTGGTTTGTCTTATGGGCTGTAGTTTATTGGGACACTTAGTCTGTGGGCTATGTGTCATTTGGGTTGTGTTGGGGGGTGGAGGTTGCTTGCGTTTCTGCTTTGGAGTTTCTGTTGCTTGAGCAGATTATTATTGAGAGCCTCTGTGAATGTTTTTGTGTTTTTATGTGGGGATTTTGGTGGTGTAGGTTTTAGTGGGACTATGTGATGAGTGTGGTGTGGTGCAAGTGTTTACCTTCTCCTCTTGACTGACAAGTTTAGTCTTGGTTGGAGAGAGGTTTAACTCCAGTTTGGCTAGATAAGTGCATCTCTCACAGGTTGTGGTATTGGGTGGTAGGAGGAGAGGGTTGTCTGTGTACATGTGGCAATTGCTGCATTGCCTCAAGATTCCCAGATTCATTAGATAGACAGGAGAGAACACTGGGAGCTGACCCTTAGACATGCCTGAATAAAAAAGTACTTTCCTCTAGACAAGTGAGGAAAGTGAGTATAAGAGCTGTTTTTCTCTAAGCAAGTGAGGAGAGTAAAATGGTTATAACTACCTTGCAATCAATAAAAAACTTGGCTAACTTTACAGGATCAAAACTTTCCTCACCCCACCTGCTAGAACTGCAATTGCCTAATCCCATCTACTATCACCTCTTCTGTATGCCTCACCTCAATTCTCCAACTTGAGCAAAACAGATCTTAATAAATTATCATCCTGCTATAACCACATGACCAGATTTGCTACTGGCACACTCTACCAGACCCACCACTGTGGCTTGTACTGCCTAGCCTAGTGCAGTTCAACCAGCTCATAGTGGCCCATAAAGTCCTTTACCAGCAGAAAAATACACCTGCGCTAAAAAATATTATCAGCCCCTACAGTAACAACTGCCCACTCCTCTCATCCACTAGACTCCTAGCTCAAACTGTCAAATCCAACTACTCAGCTGGAGACTGTCTGTTTGCCTACTCTGTTGGAAAGATATGGAACTCACTCCTGGCTGACTTGACTCTAGAACCCTCACAAACCCAATTCCAAAACAAACTCAAGAAATATCTCATAACACACATGTTATGTCTTTGTACTAATTCTGACTAGTGTCCTCTCTATTTCTTAGATGCCTCTAACTACAACTGTTTTTTACTGTCTACCCACTCCATACCAGGAAGGGTCAACTGTGTAAAATGCTACTTAATGTTTCTTAAACTTGAATGTAATAAGTTGGTACTATCTGTATAAAATACTGGTATTGCCCATGTCTGTAACCTGTATGAGACTACTAGTTACTAAATGTTCTATATGTGTATTATGATCTTGGAGCTTTTCTCCCCAGGCCTCCACTGAAAATGGACATATATCCAGTCGGACTATCTTTGTCAACAAATGTAAAATAAATAAATAAAATAACTAAAAAATAAGTTACACTAGACCAAATCTAGAATATGGAATGCTAATATTACTGAAACCTTATAAGAAAACAAGCATGGGTAACTTGGAAAGTGTACAGCAGAAATATACCAAGGGCATCCATGGATGTGAACATTTAAGTTATTATGAAAGATTAAAATATCTGCACTTATACAGTGTTTCATACAGATGTCTCCCCGAGCTTCCACTGAAAACGGACAGCTCTGTCCAGTTGGACCTCAACTGTAAACAAATGTAAAATAAAATAAATAAATAAAAGGAGATCTTACTCAGGTAGATAGGGCATTAAGAGAGAACTACCTCTGGAATGTTTTGAGTTATCAAAGGGTAGAGAGACTCATCAGGCAACCTATATAGGTGATTATATAGGAGTGACAGAAGTAGAAATTGGTTCTCTGCAGGAGTAGATGATGCATGGAATAGACCATCTAAGCCATAAAGATGATAGAATTGACTACTGAGGATGATAAAGAAATTATGTATTGACAGGAGTCCCCGTGAACTATGATGTTTGCAGATGACATTGTGATCTGTAGTGAGAGTAGGGAACAGGTGGAGGAGACCCTGGAGAGGTGGAGATATGCTCTAGAGAGAAGAGGAATGAAGGTCAGCAGGACTAAGACAGAATATATGTGTGTGAATGAGAGGGAGGATAAAGGAATGGTGAGGATGCAGGGAGTAGAGTTGGGGAAGGTGGATATAAGTACTTGGGATCAACAGTTCAGAGTAATGGTGAGTGTGGAAGAGAGGTGAAGACGAGAGTACAGGCAGAATGGAGTGGGTGGAGAAGAGTGGCAGGAGTGATTTGTGGCAGATGAGTACCAGTAAGAGTGAAAGGGAAGGTCTACAAGAGGGTAGTGAGACCAGCTTTGTTATATGGGTTGGAGACAGTGGCACTGACAAAAAAGGCAGGAGTTAGAACTTGACGTGGCAGAGTTGAAGATGTTAAGATTTGCACTGGATGTGACAAGGATGGACAGGATTAGGAATAAGTATATTAGAGGGTCAGCCCAGGTTGGAAGGTTTTGAGACAAAGCCAGAGAGGCAAGATTATGTTGGTTTGGGCATGTGCTGAGGAGGGATGCAGAGTATATTGGGAAAAATATGCTAAGGATGAAGCTGCCAGGTAACAGGAAAAGAGGGAGGCCTAAGATAAGGTTTATGGATGTGGTGAGAGAGGACATGCAGGTGGTTGGTGTGACAGAGCAAGATGCAGAGGACAGGAAGAAATGGAAACAGCTGATCTGCTGTGGTGACCCCTAACAGGAGCAGCCGAAAGAAGAAGAAGACTATTCTGCAAGAGGCTTGGAATTTCCAGACTAAAGATATACAAAAAGATTAAGGGAGAAATTAGAGGAAAGAAAAATACTTGCACAAGAAAAATTGTCAGAAGCTTCAAATAAAAATTTGTGTTCATTAGCACAACAAATTTATGAAAAACTTTACATAGACCAAGAAACCTTGGGCCATTCAGAAAAAGAAGTGACAGAGGAAGTGCAAAAATATAAAGAACAAAATCTACCATAAAACTCCACTGCCAATCATGAGCATATGGGTGATCCACTGTGGCAACCCCTAACCAGGAAAAGCCAAAAGAGGAAGATAAAAAAGAAATGTGGACATGGGAAAGAAAGAGCCATCTGATATGGTGCAATATTTATGCAAAGGCGAAATCCAAATTAATCAATACATAAAAAGCAGCCCCAAAGATATTTGAAGAGAAATATAACAAAGGCATCCAGATAGGGAAAATTTCACAATACAAAAAATAAGATCACAAAGAGGGAATGTAGAACAGAAGATTAGTGAAGTAGAAGTTAAAAAATAGAAGCTGAAGTTAGGGAATACCTGTGAAATGGAGGATTTAATGTAGAAAGTCTAACATAGGTTCTACCACAGCATGATGGAACCATGAGTTCCCCAAGTAAGGGGAAAGAGAAGGAGCAGAAGACATTTATTTATTTATTTAGTTATTTAAGTTTGATGACTAGGGAAGTCCACTGGGCCAAGAAGAGCCCGTTTTCAGTGGATGCCCTGGGAGAAAAGCTCCACAATAATTGCAAGTTACATTTCACATGTTACAAAAGGATATAGTTCATACAGCTAGTTAAACATTTACAGATAAGCACCATGATATTTGCAATTGGCTTGTCACAATGTTACAAAAATGAAAAGACATAATTCAATACAGAAATTTCAACATTTACATAAAGTGAATATTTTTGTTATAAACTCAATTGTAGGTTTAACATTTCAAAACATATAGCTACTAGCCATTAGTAGGTTAGGAAAATATTATGCATGGAGAGGGTAATAGTATACTTGAGATTGGACAGTATAGCACAATAGATATTAGAGAAAAATTAGTTTTTAGCAGGGGAGGGATAGTTTTGGGTGGGATGAAGTAATAGTAGAGGTAGCTGGATGAGTCACTGCAAGGTGGAATGAGGGGGGGTGGTTTAAGTTGGAGCGTGGCAAGGGCATTCCCATTTAGAAGAAAGATGAGAGAGTAGCTGAGATTTGAAATTTGTATGGTTAGGTAGGTTGCGTAGGTGTGTGGGGAGAGAGTTCCACTGTTTAGCTAAGGAGTGGGACAGCAGTAGATGGCCAGGAGGTCGTGCAGGTTTGTGGACCTGAAGGAGAGTTTGTTTTTTGGATCTGAGTGAGCGGTTGGGAATGTAAGGTTTTAAGGAAGTAGCAAGAGCTGGGCAGTTGTCAGGTTTAAAGATGAGCTTGTGGGCAATGGTGAGTTTTAGGTAACTGAGGTAGTTGGGTAGTTCAAGCCAGTCGAGGGTGAGGAGGGAGTGGCAATGGTGGGATGAATTTTTCGAATTGGTTCAAAATTTGGAGAACTTGTGGTAGCAGGATTCAAGTTTGGACCAAAGGTCAAGATGGAGACTGGTGAAATGGGGCACCATACATAAGGAAGGGGAGTAGGAAGGTGGATGCAAGAGTTTGACGGGTAGAGGGGCTTAGGAAGCGGTTGTGCCTGTCGAGGTGACCTAACATTTGGTGGATTTTCTTGATTGTGGTGTGGATGTGGGTGTCAGATTTTAGTTCTGCATCAATAATGATGCCAAGAAGCTTGGTGTTGGGAACAATTTCAATGGAGGGTGTTGTTTTGGCTCTCTGTGGTGAATGTGGATTTGTCAATGGAGTTTTTGGTAGGGGAAAAAACATTAGTTCGGTTTTATTTACATTTAGTGCCAGATGGTTAGACTGCATCCAGGTTTCTGTTTTGGAGAAGGCTAGTTAGGCTTTTGCTAGAAGCTCGGAGGGGGAGAAGGCTGAGGAGATGATTGTTGCATCATCTGCGTATTAGATGATAGATGAGTCTGGGATGGATTGGTGAAAGTTGTTAATGAACAGGTTTAAGAGAACAGGGCCAAGAACAGAACCTTGTGGGACACCTGTGGGTGTGGGAAGGAACTGAAGGTTGAAGTTTTCCATTAGACAGCTTTTTGGTGGTTGGAAAAGTAGCTGGAAAACCAGGCAATGGTGGTGGGAGAGAGGTGTAGGGTGGAGAGTTTGGATATAAGTAGGGTGTGTGAGATGGTGTCAAAGGCCTTTGACAGATCTAGGAATAGTGTGGATATGAACTTGCCTGAGTCATGTTTGAGGTTTATGGTTTCAAGAAAGGAAAGAAGGGCAGTCATGGTGCTGTCGCCAGGGCGGAATCCATGTTGGGTAGTGGAGAGGAGATTGTTTAGTGTTAGGTTTTCCATGAGCTGTGCTTGTATTGTTTTCTCTAGTATTTTAGAAAGAGGGGAAAGGATGGCAATAGGCCTGAAGTTGGTGGTATCAGTATTTTTGCCACCTTTGTGGAGGGGGATGATGTAAGTATGGCACTAGATAGAAGGGATGCATTTTTATTGTATGGATCTACTTATAAGAATAGAGATGGGATAGGCAATGTTGTCAGTAGATTGTTTGGGGAAGGTGGGTGGAAGGTTGTCGGGTGCATTGAGGCAGGGTTTGAATTTGAGGAGAAGTCTTTTTATAGTGCTTGTGAGGATGGGCTTCAGCCAGAAGGATGTGGAGGAAGGTTGATGATTGGGGTGGTGGTTGGGGCAGGAGGGGGTGGTATTGAAGGAGGGGGGTGAAGGAGGCTGATGGTTTAGCTATGCAGTCTATGAGGAATTAGTTGAACTGTCTGGTTCAAGGTTGGAGAGGTTGGGGTCTGGGTAGGGGTTTTCTTTGTTGCCAGGATGCAGCATGGATGAGATGGAGTCCCAGAATTTTTTGGAATTTGTTGAGTGCAAGGACTGGAGTTTGGAGTAGTGGGCTTTGCGGTCTTTAATTATTAGTTTTTTTTGTGGAGTTTCATAGTTGCTTATACTCTAGGAGGGTTTTAGGGTTTTATGTTTTTGATATTGTTTCCACTTTTTGTCCCTTTGGTGCAAGGCTAGTTTAGTATCTTTTGATAACCATGGGCAGGGATTGGTTTTGATGCATTTAGTTTGAGGGGGGCTTGCTGATTGAGAAGGGTTAGGAATAAGTGGTTAAAGTAGGAAACGGCATCATCTAGTGGAAGGGTTTTTAGAGAGGACCAGTCAGTATGCTTTAAGGATTCAGAGAAAGTTAGAAGGTTGAAAGAGGAGAGGTTGCAGGTTTGGATGTAGTGGTGTTGTTTATGCAGTGGAGATGGGAGACAGTCAGCTGGTAGGTGATCGCTGAGAGGATCAGGTAATGTTCCTGCTTTGGTGATAAGGTTAGGGTGAGTTGTTAGGATCCAGTCAATGATAGCATCAGAGGTATCTTTATTTGGTCTGGTTGGAGATTGTATTAGTTGGGAGAGGTTGTACAGGTTGATTGTGTGAGATGGGGCTTCAGAGTTAATAGTATTCCAGTTGATGCTGGTATCACCGAGTATATAGGTTTAATTTTTTATATTGGAGGAGAACCAGGACAGGATGTTTTCAAGAGTTTTGATATTATCCCCAGGGGGAATATAGAGGGCAGCAATACATATGGACTTGTGGTTGTTTATTTTTAGTAAACTGATAATAATTTCAGCATTGGCAAAGGTTGATATTTTATTGGAGTAGGGAGTTATGGTATTGGAAGTGGGGTAGATTAGTGCTACTCCACCTCCTTTTTTGTGGGATCTGTCATTGTGAATGATTTGGAAACCTTGTGGTAGGATTTCACTATGTTTTATATAGGTTTTCAGCCAGGTTTCAGAAAAGGCGGTAATGCTGGAGTGGTTATGAGAGAGCTAGGCATGGAGGTTAGGGATTTTGTTGTTTAGGCTTTGTGCATTAAGTGTTGTAAGATGAATGAACTTTGAGTTTGTGGGTTGAGTGGAGGGATTGGTGAGATTGATGTTAGAGATGGGTTCCGGGTTGGGGTGGATGTCACCGGCTAGTGAGAGAGATGTGGTGGAGTAGAAGAGTGAGGCAGTGTGTTGGGCAAGAGTAGCTTGGGTTGTGTGAGAGTAGTGATTTTATGGTACCACATTTAAGAGGAGAGTACAGGGGGGTTGGGTTGGGAGCAGTTTTGGTGTGAAAAAATGATTCATGTGAGATGGATGAGTAGGATGGGAAGTGAGGTTGATGGTAAGATGTAGTGGAGTGTGTGTGAGAGTTATGGCAAGGGTTGGGAAAAAGTGTGAGATAGGTAAGAAAAGAGAGAGAGAGATTAGTAGGACAAATGGTGTTATAGGGAGAGATGTTATGTAGAGCATTGTAGGAGGGGTGGATGTTTGGGGTGATGTAGATCTACAGGTGGGTGGGGTTTGGCTTAGGTGTGTTGTGATTGGAGAGGTGTTCGATGGGGAGGAGTCAGGGGATGTATAAAAGTACAGGTAGTGGGGCTGGGTGGCATTTGAGGGCAGGGTAGGGGAGCAGAGTGAGTCTGAAGGGCGAACGGAGTGGGTTACAACTTCCATGAGGAGTAGCAGTCGCCAAACAGAAAATAATCACTGAGAAGGTTAGCAACTACAGAAATAGGCCAGCCTATCATTTTGGTTTGAATGTTACCTTTCTGTTTGCTTTTATTATTTATGCACCAATGGTTAGCTGCAGTTCACTGAGAAGTAGAAAATAATGTAGTTATGCCAGGGATTTTAGAAAGGGGCATGCAGTAAGTGCACACTACTGAGGGATGCCCGTGGGACAGATAGAAACAGAGTGTAGTCAGGCAGAGGTTTTTAGCATTTAAAGAATGGTCATCTGAAGAAGAAATATGGACATGGGGAAAAAAATAATTTAATATGGTGCAGTATTTGAGCAAAGGAGAAAGCAAAACTAATCAACAGAAAATGAGCAGCACCAAAGCTATTTCAAGAGAAATACAGGCAAAGGCATCCAGATATGGAAAATTTTACAATACAAAAAATAAGAAAAAAAGAGGAAAAGTAGAAAAAAGGATTAGTAATGCAGAAGTTAAAGAAATAGAAACTGAGGTAATGGATTACCTGTGACATGAAGGATTTTGTGTAGAAAGTCTAACTCTGATAACACCACAGCAGGATAGAGCAATGGATCCCCAAATTAAGGAGAAACCAGAGGAGCGGGAAACATCTGACCAGTTGCCATATGAAAATACTTTGGAGCCTGTGATGCCCGTACACTGGCCCAGCAATCAAGAGGGTTCAGGCACCTAGGCAGCAAGACACTTTCCTGTGGTACTTTTAACTGGGGAAACATGGCTGAAGTGACATTCAGCTGAAGAGAAATATGGCTCTTTGCAAATTCTCTGTGGGCAAAGAGAAGCACACACTGCCATACTCACAGCTTTAATAACCAAATGCACAGCAGAAATCAATGTCCATGGTCCCCAAAGGAAGATGAGACAGCAAGCAATATGGCAGGCATCAGCAGCAGGCTGGCCAGAGGGCATGTCACTGGCAGTAAAAATGCAGTGCACAACGGGCAGAGCCTTTATAGTTGCCCCCTCCAAAGTGTCTGGGGAACATTATCTAAAATGTGCACTGGAGCATAAATGTGACTACAGTAGCCTGTAGGATTTCCTCCATGCTGTAGCACACTTCCACATGTTGTAGTTACATAAGCATGTGCTGTACATTGAGCACAACATGCATTACTTCTTCTTTCACCATACATTTGGTTATGAAAGCTGTGAGTATGGCAGTATGTGCTTCTCTTTGCCCACAGGGAATTTGCAAACAGCCATATTTCTCTGCAGCTGAATGCTACTAAAGCCATGTGTCCCCAGTCAAATGTACCACAGGGAAATGTCTCGCTGCCTAGGTGCCTGAACCCCAGTCAAGGAGCCTCAATCCTCACCACTAATACCAGTGAGGGGTGTCTATATAGGGAAAGGATAAGAAATACAATCACAGTAAAGTACAATTTTCCTTAAGAGCACACAAAGATCACAGTCAGTCTGGGGCTGGTCCCTCCCTTTTCCTCCAGGTCCCCAATAAGACTCCCCACTGGCAAAGCCATAGGGTCCAGATCCCAGCCTAGTGGGCAAGCTAAAACCTCCAGCACCCTCTCTGTCCAACCAGTGCTTCATGTCCTTGCCCAAGTAGCTGGCACACACACACACACACACACACTTTGAGATAAGAGTTATATACAGCCACAAAGACACTCCAGGGGTAGGCTGGCACAGGTTCTCCAGCTGTGCCCCTTTTACCCAGACTATACAGTATAAATCACTGCCACCATCCAGCTAATATTTATCAGCTACTGAAAGGCCCTTAAAAGGGTGTCCAGTTATTGCTGTGCAATATTATTATCCAAATGGCAAGTGTGACTGAACAGTCAAGGCTTATTAGAGTGACTTGGTACAGTATCACTATATACGTGCAATGTACTCTAGAGCTTAAATTAACTCTACATAAAACTGCCACAGTCGAAAGGTTTAAAAATATTTAATAATAAATATAAAAACATACGACAATACTTCTTACTACACAGTGCTAGTCAAGAGTTCAGAGATCACAGAGAAATACTTAAAATAATACAGTAGCAAAAGTTCTGACATCACAGAAAAACAAACTAGTCTAATCTTCCTATTTCCTAGATATATCTAAGAGAAAACACAGTTCTAAACGCTACTTACATCTAGACACAGGCAGAGTGGTGAGTTGGATGTTCTCAAAATAAATGCTCAGAGCTCTCTGATTCTCTGTCTTTAAATTGATAAAACAGAGCTGCTTCACATGACATCATTCTTCACACATCTCTGGTGTTCCCAGTCTAACAGAAACTACATTTAAATTCTTTATACCTGGTCAGAAACTAGAGCAATAAATTCTTTATACCTGGTCAGAAACTAGAGCAATAAAGGACATTTATACATGCAAATTCTAGCAATTAACTCTGCTCTTAAAACAATAGCCAGAATTCCTTCATCCAGACATATCAGAGCTGACTTTTGACATCAAAGACAGTCATAAAATGCTTGACTTAGTTTTCTTACAGCAGAGTGCACTGTTGTTACATTTTTGCAGTTCCACATCTAATACAGATTTTTCATATTTAAGAGAACAAGCCTGTGGCTTACATTAATATTTACAAATTACAGAATTATCTACAAAATTCTATCTGGCTAGGCTGGCAGCCTTCACCTATCTTCACAGAGCCTTCCACAGGAAACCAGTGGAAAAGTTTAGCTGGAATCGCACAGCAAGGGAAGAAACAGGAAACTGTGGCAACTCTGATGCAGTCAATGTTGTGGAGTGACAGGCCATTGAGTTCTCATATGAGACCTCCAAGGCATAAACACACTCGACCATCACAACACAACACTAGTCACGAGACACATAACCCTCCTAAACAGTGTGCCACTCAACCAAAGCCCCTAAGGCAAAACAGCATGCCCAACACACTAGTCATAAGTGATTGGATAACGAGGCACACTGATGTTCCACTCACTTGGTTGAATAAGGAGAAAGTAGCAGTCAGCTGCCTGTCAGGTGCCAGGATCTGCCACATAACCCATGCATTCAGGTCCCTCAACAGCAGGTACAAATATGACTCTGTCATTGTACATGTGGGTGTGAATAACCTGAGACATACCTCCATGAGCTACATGAAAAAGATAATGGAGGAGCTCTCGGATTATACAGCCCAGGTGGGTATGACCCTAGCCCTGAGCAGCCTCCTATCGTCACCCAGAATGACACCACAATACAAGCAGAAAATAATTTATTTCAACAATTGGCTAAGTTTCTGGTGACATTCTAAGAGGATCCAGTATCTGTTTGCCTGGGATGATATGATTGACAGAACTTGATGCTTTGCCAGAGATGGCGTACATCTGTCACCTCTGGGCTTCTGTATACTGGTCAAGGCTCTTGCCACCGCTATAGTGCCTTTTTTATGCAGTGTTCCAAAGACCAAATTACCACCTTAACAGCTACAAACAGATGCAGTCTGAGGGTCATACTGCTCAATGTTAGAAGTCTAAATCTCTTGCTCAAAGCACTCCTTAAAATGGAGAACATCAACATTTGTGCTGTAACAGAGACCTGGTTCAAGGCAGCAGAAAGCACCCCTGCACTACCAGGCTATAACTCATTCCACACCTGTCGGCCCCAGAGCTTGGACCAAAGCTGCAAAGGTGGTGGTGTTTCCATATTCATATAGGATGCACACACCTCCAGACTGGTAGCCCAACATAATGCATCAGAGATAATTCAGGTGCAGCTAACGCTGGGAAAGACAGCGATTCAGGTCCTAGCCTGCTATAGGTCCCCAACTATGTCCCAAGACTCACACTCCACATTCCTAAGCACCCTGGAGAATATCAGGGTCCAACCTTACATACTGGGTGACTTTAACTACCCCTCCATTAACTGGGAATACTACTTATGTACCAATTCATTTGCCCAACGTTTCCTGGAATTCATAAATTCCAATGCCCTGGACCAACTTGTTCTTACCCCCACTAGATGTAGCAACATCCTTGACCTGGTCATTACTAACATGGGCGACTGTTGCTCTATACCAATAGTCAACTCCTCCATGGTTAGATCCGACCACAAACTAATCACCTTGGAAATAAACATCCCCCCCCCTGCGCAAAGGTAACCACTATGAAAAACTTCTCCAAAGCTAACTTTGGGCTCCTAAAAACAGAGGTGGCTAACTACATGGCACCCATGCAATTGGAAAACAGCTGCATGAATGCCGAATCATACACTAATGCCCTGTATGAACACGTACACAAACATATGGATCTCACCATACCAAATAGAACCAAGATACTTTCCTCCAAAAAAAAAGGAAGCCAATCTGGTGGTCCCCTGCCATAAACAAACTCTACAACAGAAGGAGGAAACTGATGTGGAATAAGATGAAGTCCCAAGACTGGAAAAATTCCCTTATCAGCTTCAACAAAACGCTGAAATCCCTCATCAAATCCTCTAAAGCTAGCTATGAAAACAGAATTGTAGCAGATAGTACAGACAACCACAAGGCCTTATGTAGTTATGCAAAGAATCTCCACGGCAATACCCAGGTTTGATCGGAGCTATTGCACAATGGACCTCCTATATTGACAATATACTGGCCGACAGATTCAGTGCCAACTTTACCCCTCTCTCCCCCACCAAAGGACCGATCACAACATCAGTAGATTGCCAGGCACCCAGTATTACTGCTGCGCAGGTTAAAACAGCACTGTCCAAGGCCAATAATACAGCTTCTATGGGACCTGACAATATCCCTGGCTGTTTTCTACATGAACTACAGAGTGAACTGGCACCTCACTTATGTGCCCTGTTCAGTCACAGCCTCATCTCAGGCTTTGTCCCTACCAAATGGCGCACTGCTACAGTCATCTCTCTCCACAAAGGAGGAGCGACTACAGACCCTGGGAACTATTGTCCCATTAGCCTGACGAGTCTGATATGCAAAGCTATGGAATGCATCATTATGGACCTAATAAACAAGGATATAGAGAATCTCCAAACTCTGGATCCCACGCAGTTTGGTTTTGTGAAGGGTAGATCATGCCTGCTCAACCTAGTCGACGTCTTTGAGTCAGTCACCAGAACAGTGGATGAAGGCAAGGTGATTCATACAGCCTACCTTGATCTGGTCAAGGCCTTTGATACCATTGCCCACTCAGGAATCATAGAAAAACTCACTAAGCTGGGCATCAACCCCTATATCACTAGGTGGGTTGCAAACTGGCTCACAGATAGAACCCACAGTGTGAAAGTAGCTGACTCCAAGTCAGACTGCCAACCAGTCACGAGTGGAGTCCCACAGGGTTCGGTCCTGGGTCCTCTCCTGTTTGGTATCTATTTCTCTGAAGTCCAGGCCAACACGAAGGGACTCTGGCTGACAAAGTTCACAGATGATTGCAAGTTGGGTGCCATAATTAACTCCCCAAGTGATGTTGACATCCTACAGAAAGGCCTCATTGAGACCAACGACTGATGTCAGAACCATATGCCAAAAAATGTGTCGTCATCCCCTTTGGAAAAAAACATTTCCCATGAATTACCACATCAATGGTAGTCCACTGAACACAGAAGGCGTTATAAGAGATGTGGGAACACAGTTTGACAGCAACCTCTCTTTTGACCACTACATTACCACTGTGGTCAGAAAATCCTTCTATGTGGTGCACATTTCATTACTAAGGGTTTTGCATCCAGGAAGAAAGAGGTCATTGTCTCCCTCTACTCTTCCCTCATTAGGCCAATCATTGAGCACAGTGCCCCATTTGGCATGTACCTCACTAGATACCTGCAACAACTGGAGAGGCCACAAAAGTACCTCACAAAGAGGATCCTAGTCCTTAAACACTTGTCCTATATGGACAGACTCAAAAAACTCCAACTATTCTCTGTCTCATATCACCTGCTTAGAGGCGATCTCTGCTTGACTTACAAAGCCATGTCTAACACAGCTTTGTTAGAAATGCTACATCTAAAGAAATCCTAATCCATCCACACTACATGCTCCAGAGACCTCAACCTCATTACCACAATCAACAGAACAAGCTGGAGGGACAGGTTCATAATCCAGAGGCTGCCCATGGTATGGAATAGACTTCCCATGCATGTCAAGTAGAGCACGTCACTGGATCTCTTCAAGAGAAATCTTGATGAGTGGATGAGAAATAGCAAATTCACCCTGGGGTTCATTCCAGTGACTCTACTCGACAGAGGCACTGGGAACTAAGGTCGGTTGGCACAATGCCAGGGTAATCCTATGGGCTAGGTTTGTACAGGCTCCAGGGCCATTAGTCTAGTACACACCTATGAACCTATGAAAGAGCAATGGGTGACACAGGATGAAACTGAAGTGAATGTGGCACAGGAAGATGCTCTGGAACTTTCTGTAGAATGCCCACAAGAATTGAAGAACAATGAATGAGCCCTCAGATTAAAAGAAAATGATCTAATAGAAGAGTTGCTTGATTTAATAGAGATGTACAAACATATTAAGATCAATGAAAGAAAGAGATTACAGGAAGTCAATAAAACCCCCAAAATTAGAAATTTGATAAAACAAATGAACACAGTAATTAAGACTGTTCATAGATATTCATGCAATATAACAGAAGTAAATAGGATATTTAAATCTGCAGCTAAATTAATAACAGATTCTTACCACAAAAACACAGGGCAGTAAAGGAAAGGAAGGGGAGAAGTCAAATGCCATCATGGAAGTATTGAATAGAGAAAAGGATAAAACAATTAAGGCAAGAAGTGTCCCTATTAGAAGAGTGTAGAAGATGGAAAAGATCAACAAAAATACTCAGAAAAATAGATGTCATAAAAGCAATGCACAGTATCACAACAGATTAGGATCTATTGTGTACTATTGCAAATAATAAACTAAAAATATCAGCGCAGGTAGAAAAACGTAGAAGATATGCAGATAAATATAAAGGTAAAGTTCAAAATAGGCAATTTATTGATAACCCCAAAAAATTTATTGAGAGTTGGGAAACAAGGCAAAAGGAATTGAAACATCACCAAAAAAGAAGAAATAGATACATTTTGGAGCAATATCTATGAAGATCCTGTGAAACATAACAAAGATACTTAATTGATAGAAGAAATAAAAAGAAAAAAAGATGTTCAAATGTACTGGATATGAAATGCGATGAAGTAACAGCCAGAGGCATTGAAACAAAGTTAAGAAAAGCTCCTAACTGGAATACCCCAGGCCCAGATGCAGTACCTAACTTCTAGCTAAAAGTCTTAACATTTTTACATGAAGATTTAGCCATGAGCAAGGACTATATGCACATCTTGAACAAACACCAACCTGGTTAACAACAGGAAAATCAATACTCCTACTTGAGTGAGCCTGCAAGTTGTCCTAAAAACTATAGTTGAATAACTTGTCTTCCAACAATTTATAAACTATACACAGGAATTGATGCTGACAGAGTTTATAGTCCTTTAGAAGAAAACTCAGTCATGGCAATAGAACAAAAGGGTAACAAAAGAAAGTCATATAGGTTCATAGGACAATACTAGGCTATTGTCCCAGTAGCCGTTATAAGCCTAGCCAAGAATTTTGCCCATGTTCAAAGGATCGTTTGTTGTTAAATAAACTCATAATGGAGAACTGTAAAAAGGGGAAGAATCTAATTATGGCATTTGACAGTATTCCACATTCATGGACAAAAATGTACTTAAAATGTATAAGATACATCCTACACTGATTGATTACATTACAGAGACCATGAAACAGTAGCAAACCACTTTGTAGTTAAGCCATGATAAAGGACAAATTATTATTTCAGGGATAAAAATTCAAAGGGGGATATTTCAGGGTGACTCTCTGTCATCGCTGTTCATTTGTCTTGCCCTTAACCCATTACGCTGTTTATTTAACAGATTAGTTCATGGTTAAAATCTGGCTCCCAGAAAACACCCAAGTGCAAAGACTTCTCATCCTCTTTTTGTGGATGATTTAAAACTGTATAGTTCATCAGATGAGTAACTGAAAGCACAACTGCAAGTGGTCAAAACTAGTTCAGATCATATAAGAATGTCATTTGATTTTGCTAAATGTGTAAAAGCAGCCTTTAAAGTAGGAAGGCTACAGCACCAAGAAAATATCAGCCTGGAACAGGAATCTAATATAAAAGGACTTGAGCAAGAGGGCATGTATAGATATTTGGGAATTGATGAAGGATCAACAATAAAACATCAGATGTGAATAATACTTAGGGATATTTTAGAAGACTAAAATTAATATTGAAAACAGCACTGGCATCTGGGAAAAAAGACCAAACTATAAATCAATTTGCTGTTCCTGTCCTAACACATAATTTTGGAGTGATTGGTTGGCCCCAAAAGGTGTTGGATCAGTTGGACAGGAAAACAAGAAAGATGCTTCACGCTTATCAAATGATTTATAAAAATCAGTGTATACCAAGACTATATATTCCCCATTCTGAAGAAGGTATGGGCCTCCTTGAAACTGATTGCATGTATAGAACTGCAATTGTAGGATTGCATACGGATCTGCTGATTTCATAAGACCCAAGCATAGTGAAAGTTTGAAAACATAAGGAGAATATGTCTAAGATGGCTTCCCTGCTTAGTTTAACAGAAGCATATCAGTGTCAAGCAAGAATGGCAAACCAGAAGTAGATAAAAATCAGATATCCACTGAATGTGTCAAAAAACAAAAGAAAGAATATAAGGTGAAAGATCGGATGAGAAGGCAAGAAATGTGGAAAATGCATAAATATAGAAAACTCTTGGAACAACCTCATGTTGATCAAAAGCGAATACAACAATGGTTAAGGAGAGGTGAATTTAAACCAAAGGACGAAAGGTTAATATTGGAGGCCCAAGATAGTGGACTATGTACACAATGTTTTACAAAGTCCATTGAACATGTGGGAGAAACAGACAAATGTAGGTTTTGATAAACAGAAATGGAAACAGTCATTGATCTTGTTGCTGGTTGTGATATACTAATGGCAGAAGCCTAAGGACTGTATACTGAAAGGCATAATAATGTGGCAATTCTGTTACACTGGGGATTGTGCAAACATTATAATATTGAAGTAGCTGAAAAACATTGGAAACATGAGCCATGAAGCATTATAGAAAATTATTAAGTGTATATCACATGGGACCACCCATTACCAACAGTTCAAAAATAGATACAAGAAAACCAGATACAGTAGTCCATGAAAAGAAGACAAAAGTAGCATTGTTCATTGAAATTGCTACACCCAGTGACTACTCTGTCTTGCATACAGAGAGACACAAAGTCATAAAATACAGATTTGCAGGCAGAAATGAGGCAATGTGGAAGAAGAATACCCAGACAGTTCCAATAGTAGTAGGAGCAACAGGACTTATAAAAAAGAATTTACAGTCATACTTAGATATGTTATCAATACATGTAGCTCCGTATGAATTGCAGGAGTCATTGCAGATGCTGTGAAGAGCACTCCTGGCTAACATCAAAGATTGAAACA
The DNA here is from genome assembly GCF_019279795.1 of Protopterus annectens. NCBI lineage: Eukaryota > Metazoa > Chordata > Ceratodontiformes > Protopteridae > Protopterus > Protopterus annectens. The sequence goes on along the minus strand of NC_056732.1, from coordinate 1,589,661,365 downwards.
ATGCTAATTTCATGAACTTTAATCATACTTTGACTTAGGAATGGGGTCCATTCCCATCATGGTATTAGAAACCCAAAATACTTGGAGAAATTAGAAAAGAGAGATTATATAGGAGAAATGTAGAAACTGGTTCTCTGCAGGAGTAGGTGGTGCATGGAATAGACAACCTAATTCTATCAAAGCAAGCACTAGTTTAGATATTTTTTAAGAACAACTTGGACACTTATTACGGGAATGACTCATCATTATCATCATCATCATCAATCCCCCTTTTTCCCAGTTTTTTACATGGAATCTGTGTGTTGTGTTAACTGTTGCCATCTCTCTTGATTCACTGCCACAGTCCTGCTGTCTTCAGTATTCATGCCTGACTGCCACATATCTTCTCTTACACAATCCATCCACCTGTTTTTTGGATGCCCTCATTTCCTCTTACCTTCTTCCTTTCTGTCCCAAATCTTCTTCACCAGATTGTCCTTTGCTTTCCTGCACATGTGCTCAAACCACTGTAATCTGTTCTCTTTGAAATTTTCTGCAATTTGAGATATTTTAGTTTCTGCTCTTATGTCCTCATTTCTTCAGTATCCTACCACCCTTCTCAGACATTTCATGTCTATCACCTTTAGCTTTCTCATCTGCTATGCCTTTACTGCCCAGGTTTCTGTACCATACAGTAGTACTGGTCACACCACAGTTTTGTATACCTTACTTTTCAGCTTGTTTGGTATTCTTTTATACACTACACCAGGCACTCTATGCCAGTTGGCTGAAGCCCCTAGCTTTGACCTTTTCATTCAGAATTTCCTTCTTGTCAATCACCCCTCCCAAATACTTGAAGCTATTAACCTGTTCCATTATTTTCCCTTCTACCTCAGTTCTCAGCTTCCTTTGATTTCCCCAATTTGCTGCTGTCTTATCTGTACTTAGTTCCATCCCACGTGCCTTCAGTTCTGCATTGCAATCCTCTACCCTTTGATGAAATTCTTGCTCAGAGTCTGCCTGTAATGCCACATTGTCTGCATACAGCAACTTTGTTGATCTGTCCCTTCCAACCTCTTTGCTAATGTAATCTATCATTTGCATGAACAGCAGTGGGCTCAGAGCTGAACCCTGGTGCACGCCCACTCTCATTAGGAACTCAAGTGTGAAACTAGACACTATTTGTACTTAAGTCACTGAGTCCTTCTACATAGCCTGCACTAATTCTACCAATGTTATGCTCAACTCCTGAAAGACTTGCTTGGCTACAAACATCTGCATTACAAGCGGAAGGTAAGTGAAACTTGCTGTAGTGAATTTTAGTTATCTGTTAAGTACAAACTTGCAGTTTTAAAAGTACTGTGTTTTCATTTTTTCTGTTTCCTAATTGTGTGTTTCTTAACAGTGTGTTGTATGTCCCTCTGCAGTTATTTTGCTGTAAGAGTGGGTGGTGTTATCACTTCTTTGTTATCTGATATTTAATAGCCTAGAGGGATTCCTCTGTACTTTAAGTGCTAGCCACAAAGATTGAGAAATAATTTTATGCTCAACTCCTGAGAGACTTGCTTGGGTACAAACATCTGCATTACAAGCTGAAGCTAAGTGAAACTTGCTGTAGTGAATTTTAGTCTTCTGTTAAGTACAAATTTGTAGTTTTAAAAGTACTGTATTTTCATTTTTTTCTGTTTCCTAATTGTGTGTTTCTGAACAATGTGTTGTGTGTCTCTCTGCAGTTAGTTCTCCACCCTCCCTCCCTGTTCCTGTGTTGGTATTAGTGTTGGTGGCTCTGGAATTGCCCGCCCCTCCTGTAAGTCTGCATTAGAACACTCATCCTGTGTCCATCTCATTTGCTCAATTAACTGAGTACAGTTAGATCATATTCTGAGTCTAGTGTTCACTTTACTTAATACAGAGAGAAGATTTGAGAAGGCCAGCCCACTTAGGTTCTTCCTTCATCTCTTCTTGCACTAAAAAAAATAATTTTTGCACTTTATTCATTTGCTTTTACTGTATTTGTGTTTCCTCCCACTTTATTTTGGTTTTCTTAAAAGTACTCAATTTTATTTATTTTGCTGCATTTATTACTGCTTGGTCATAGCCTGATTAAATTGTAACTGTTATTCTAGGTCTTTTGGTTTAAGCACTTGGGCTTCCTACAGGCTGTTTTACATTAAGGTTTGTAGTCTGCACTGTTGTGGCAGGGCAGGTAGCTTACATCCTTCTATGCTGGGAATTGTTGATTGAAGACGCATTGCCTGCTGTTCTAAAAGTGTATTAGTTCTGGCTTAAGCACTTGGGCTTCAGGCCAGTTATTCTACATTAAGAAGGTTTGCGGTTTGCACTCTTGTGGGAGGAGAGGCTGGATTCTGCCCTTCTGAGCTGAGAATTTCTGGTCAAAGGCTTATTGTGACAGCTTATTTGAACTGTTCTTTTCTGAAATTGGTGTGTTTTGTTGCTGTAGCATAGACCAGAGTCAGGCCTGCTGAATCTAGCTTTGATTGTATAACTTGAGCACTGATCCAGGCCGTCTTTTTTTGGAGAAGGTTCCCCTGCACCCTAGTAAGCAGGGGTGTGCAGTTAGAACTTGTCTGATTGAAGACTGCCACCACAGGGCTCAGTTTTGAGCTTTTTTCTGGTTAATTGGGTAACTTGTTTAAGTCAGTTTGTTTTCTATTGTTTAGATATATATATATATATATATATATATATATATATATATATATATATATATATATATATATAAAATTGCACTTTATTTATCTGCTTTTACTGTATTTGTGTTTCTTCCTACTTTATTAATGGGGGCATTGACTACAACTCTGATCTGTGACATATAACAATATGTATCCTTTTCTGTGCTTTTAAATTTTTGAGTGTATCTGTTTTATTTTCTGAAAAAAAAAAAAAAAAAAAAAATATATATAGATGTATATAGATGTATATATATATATATATATATATATATATATATATATATATATATATATATATATATATATATATATATATATATATATATGCTTCCCACCTTTCTAAGCTAGTATAGTCCAGTTCTCAGGTTAGTGCTGAATTCAGGGCTGTGTTACAAATCTCTGTGTTTGCCCATACCTTACTTGGATAGAAAGAAGTTTCTCTGTTCACCTCTGAGAGAGGGGAGCTTTGAACAGCCTATCTGTCCCTGGAGGAGTGGTTTCACCCCAGAAATTAGTTTATTGACCATGTTGGTCTAATTTCTATCTCTTTCATTTCCCTGCTATAAATATCATATTTGCCCGGTTTTGTGCACCGTGCAGCACCGGTTAGCTAGGGTAAAACTATTCCCGGCTCCACAAAGTCTCCTCTTCAATTTTTCCCTTGGAACTAGACAAACTTTCAACTTAAGCACTCAAGCCATTCATTTCTCAGCCTGGCACTTGCTCAAAACTTTTAGCAAGCACTTATCAACCCTAGCACTAGACCCTCCTGTACTGTACAGAAGGACAAGGTTCTCTATTCGACCTTACCAGCCATCTAGTAAAACCGTTCACTGTACCTATCCAGGCATGTCCAAAGGGCAGTTTCAGGTGTACTCTCCAGTCCAACTGGTGAATATGGGCATTTTGAGGCAATATTATAACTGCCTCATGTACACAGACAACCCCCTCCTCCTACGATCAAACACTAATACATGCGAGAGATGCAGTTATACAGCCAAACTAGAGGCTATGCTCTCTCAACCAAAGACTGGATCAGACAGTCAAGAGGAGAAGGGAAATACTTGCATCGCACCACCAGTCTTACATAGACCCATTAAACCAGCACTGGCAGAAAACACACATAAATACAAGAAAACATACTCGGAGGCTCTAAATAAAAATCTGCAAAACCAACAGAGACCTCCAAAGCAAACATCCAAGCAACCTCCACCCCCCAACACAAACCATGAAACACATACTTCACAAAACCAGTGTGCCATGCAATCACAGCCCTTAAGGCAAAACAACATACCCGACATACTAGTAATAGGTGATTCTATAGTCAGACACACTGACGTCCCACTCACTAGGCTGAGTAAGGAGAAGGTTACTGTTAGCTGCCTGTCAGGTGCCAGGGTCTGCCACATAGCACAAGCACTCAGGTCACTCCAGAACAAGTACAAATATGACTCTGTCATTGTCCATGTTGGTGTGAATGATCTGAGCCGTACCTCCCTGGTCTACATGAAGAGAGACATGGAAGAGCTCTCTGATCACATAGCCCAAGCCGGTATGACCCTGACCCTGAGTAGCATCCTGCACTCACCAAAAATGATACCACGGTATAAAGAAAAAATTCTCGATTTCAACAATTGGCTAAGTTTCTGGTGTCATTCAAAGGGGATCCAGTGTCTGTCCGCCTGGGATGACATGCTCGACAAGCCACGCCGCTTCATTAGAGACAGCTTGCACCTGTTACCCTTAGGCTTTCAAATACTGGCCAAGGCTCTTGCCACTCCCATAGTGCCTTTTTTAGGCAAGACTCAAAAGACAAACCCACCACACCATAAATAGCACAAGTAACAAAAAACTGAGGGTAATGCTACTCAATGCCGGAAGTCTAAATCTCAAAATGCACGCACTCGAGGCAATCCTCAGTATGGAGAAAATCGATATATGTGTAGTAACAGAAACCTGGTTTAAGACTCCAGAGAACACACCAGCACTACCAGGCTACAACTCATACCATACATTCTGGCCACAGAACCCAAACCGAAATACAAAAGGCGGGGGCGTATCCATATTCATCAAGGATACCCTCACCTACAGGTTAGTGGCACAGCACAATGCTTCAGAGATCATCCACGTGCAACTAACAATGGGCAAAACTGCAATTTAAATTGTAGCTTGCTACAGATCACCCACCATGTCCCAGGACCCCCATTCTGCATTTCTGGAAACAGTGGGAAACATAAAGATCCTACCAAACACCCTAATATTGGGTGATTTCAATTACCCAAATATTAACTGGGAGAATTACTCAAGTACTACTTCCCTTGCCCAACTTTTCCTAGAATTTATAAAGTCAAATGCCCTGGGTCAACTGGTCAACACTCCCATGAGAGGTGACAACATATTGGACCTGGTCATCACCAACATGGGCGACCGGTGTTCCACACCAGAGGTCAACCACTCACTGGTTAGATCCGACCATAAACAAATCACTTTGGCTACCCATATTCCGCCCCCCACCCTTGGACAAGAAAACCACCATGAAAAACTTTTCAAAAGCAAACTTCACGTTACTTAAGACCAAGGTGGAAAGTTTCAAAGCACCCATGCTGAAGGATAACACTGTCCAAGCTGCAAAATCCTTTACTAATGCATTCTATGGGCAGCTACAAGAATGCATGGATCATGCCATCCCAAGCAAAACCAAGACTCACTCCTCCAAGAAAAGGAAACCAGTCTGGTGGACTCTTGCCATAAACAAGCTATACAATTGAAGGAGGAAACTAGTACAGAAAAGAGTAAAATCCCAAGAAGGGAAGACATCCCTGATCAGTATCAACAAGAAACTATGATCCCTCATAAAATCATCCAAGGCAAGCTTTGAAAGAAAAATTGCCAAGGACTCCAAAGATAACCACAAGACATTCTTTAGCTATGTCAAGAATCTAAGTGGCAATGCTTAGATCTGCTCGGAGTTAGTGCAGAATCGCACAAAATACACTGAACTGACCAATATCGCCAACATCCTGGCAGACAGGTGTTCACCACAAACTTCACCCCCAAAAGGGCCCAGAACCATACCAGAAGAATGTAGAGTCCCTGAAATCACAGACACTCAGGTTAAAACAGCTCTCTCCAAAGCCAAAAACACAGCATCAGTGGGACCAGACAGTGTCCCAGGCTGTGTCCTACACAACCTCAAAGATGAACTAACCCCTCACCTAAACACACTGTTCAAACTCAGCCTCTCCACAGGCTACATACCCATAGAGTGGCACACAGCAACAGTTATTCCACTTCACAAATGTGGAGCCACAACAGACCCCAGGAACTATCACCCTAAAAGCCTGACTAGGTTGGTCTGCAAGGCTATGGAGTGCATCATCATGGAACTCATTAACAGAGACATTGGGAACCTCCAAACACAGGACCCTACCCAGTTTGTTTTTGCTAAGGGCAGATCATGCCTCCTAAACCTGGTGGACTTCTTTGAGACAGTTACCAAGGCTAGAGATGATGGAAAGGTAGTACACACAGCCTACCTAGACCTTGCTAAGGCCTTCAACACCATTCCCCATTCTGATATTATAGACAAGCTCACCAGCCTGAACATAAACCCCTACATCACAAGATGGGTTCCAACTGGCTCATGGACAGAACCCACATGACGAGAGTTGCGGGAGCTAGATCTGACTCTAAACTGGTTACAAGTGGCATTCCCCATGGCTCAGTCCTGGGACCCCTCCTGTTCAGCATATACTTCTCAGAGGTACAGGCAATAACAGGAGGACTATGGCTGACCAAGTTCACAGATGACTGCAAACTAGGGGCTATAACTGACTCCCTGGCTGACACAGACCTCCTCCAAAAGGGTCTCACTGAGACGGATACCTGGTGTCAATATCATGGCCTCAAGCTAAATGCCAAAAAGGGCATAGTCGTCCCCTTTGGAAAAAACAAAGTACACACAAACTACCACATAGGTGGTAGTCCCCTAAATACGGAAGATGTAATAAGGGATCTGGGGACCCAAGAAGATAGTAATCTCACCTTTGATAATCACATTGCCAAAGTGGTTAGAAAATCCTTCTATGTGGTCCACCTAATCACAAAAGGGTTTGCATCCAGATCAAAAGAGGTCATTGTGCCTCTCTACTCATCACTCATCAGACCCATCATAGAGTACAACGCCCCATTTGGGATGTACCTTGCAAGACACCTGCAACAGCTGGAAAGACCACAGAAGTACCTCACCAAGAGGATCACTGGCCTCAAACAGATGCCCTATGCAGCTCGACTGAAGAAACTCCAGTTGTACTCGGTTGCATACCGCCTACTCATAGGTGATCTCTGCCTGACATACAAGCCCATGTCCAACCCAGAATTGATGGACATGCTCCATCTAAAGAAAACCTTATCCCCTCAAGCCACACACTCTAGGGATCTAAACCTCACCACAACAATAAATAGGATGTGCTGGAGGGATAGATTCCTGTCCCAGAGACTTCCCATGCTTTGGAACAAGATCCCAGTCTACATTAGGCAGAGCTCCTTGCTAACACTCTTCAAAAGAAACCTTGACGAGTGGCTGGGAAACAGAAAGTTTACCTCAGGGATCACTTCAGTGGCTCTGCTGGACAGAGGCACAGGGAACTAATCTAAGGGGCGTGAAAGCCAACACATTCTGGCTAGGCTTATAAATGCCTTCGGGCAGATAGCCTAGTACCAACATATGAACCTATGATTTAGAATATTACAGTACTGCCCAAATCAGCTTTCTTCAGACTTTGTGATATACTTTTTCCAAGTCTAGGAATGCCCAGTTAGACTCTTTCCTTATCTCTGTTTTCTTCTTAACTATCCGTCTCACTGCAAACATCAGGTCAGTTGCCGTGCATCCTGATTTGAATCCAATCTGCTCATCTCACATCTTACTTGTACTACACTGAGTATCCATTTATTAATCACCTATCCAGAACTTTCATGCAGTGTGACAGGAGATTGATACCTCTGTACTGCCCACAGTTGTGGATGGCCCCTTTGTTCTTGTACACTGTCATGAGTATGCTTATTCAGTCATCTGGGATACACCTTTCTCTTCACACTGCTATGAGTACCCTCATGAGCCATTTGTCCCCTATCTCACTCAGCATCTTTATCATATCTGCTGTGACCTCATCTGAGCCTGCTGCTTTCCCTGACTTCATTTTCCTTAGCGCTATTCTTTCTTCTTCTAGTGTGGGCTCCTCTTCTTCTGTCATCATAGGCTATTCATTCAGAAGCTGATGGAAGTATTCCTTCCATCTGCCTTTGATGCCCTGTGAACTGGTGAGCAGGTTGTTGCTGGCATCCCTTATGAAGGGTGTCTGACTATATTTATCTTTCTGTCTTTGTCTTGCAACTTGATATAGTTTCTTTGTGCCACCTACTGAGTCACTTTCCAGAAGTTAGTAGAATGCCTCCAATGCTATTGCAACTCCTTTCTTAGCTTCTTTGTTAGCCAACCACATTCCTTCCTAGCCTAGTCCATCGTTTCTATCTCCCACTTTTTCCTGCACTCTTTATTTCTTTTAATGACTTCCTGGACTTCTGCATTCCACCACCAGCTTTAGTTATGTACCTTATTTCATTACTTGACTTGGCCACATATCTGTTATGTAGTCCACACACATGCTGGTTTGAGGCACTGCCATTCTTCTTTAATTGAACCTATTTCCTCCTTTTCTTGGGGTGCTAGAGCCCTGAGTAATTCATTGAGCTGTTGTACTTTCTCTCTGGTCAACTTCCAGGTCTTTTTCTGCTGACTGTAGAGCCTTCTCTGACCATTTGTGGCAACCAGTGGTTTATGCTGTGGCTGGGGGATGACTTTGCAGTCACTGATTCTACCCCTGTGCTCTTTCTAGGAGGATGTCCACCCTTTCTTTACTAGTTGGTTACTCTTGTATGTGATCTTGTGCCTGCCTGTCTGTGTGAACAATGTATGGCTACTATCAAGCCATTTGCTAAAATTCTTTCTTATTCCTGTTGCTCCGCTCATGTGGACCCAAGGCAGTCCTCATATCCTATTCTGTGCAATATATGCATTCAGGTCACCAATTATCAAAACCAATTCATGCTGTCCTTCTTTAATCTAGTGGGCCCTCTGAATGCACTGTTTTCCTCACTATTACAACTCTGCTATGGGGCATACTGCCCTACCATTACAAGAGCTGTACTAATTTTCTCACCACAATTCCCACACTGTTTCTAGCCTGTCTTCTTCCTGAGTAGTAGACTCTGGATCCCAAGCCAACTGTCTTTGCTGCACTGCACTTTCACCTTGGATCTTAGATACATTGAATGTCCAGCCTCCTCCATAACATCTCAGTACCATCATGTTATCCTCTTACAAGGTCCATCCTGTCAGTGACCCTGCACTGTAATGATTCTTAATTCATGTTTCAGGTTTAGCAGGTTGATTGGTTTTTACATCCAGCTTTTGCTGAACAGACAAGCTAGCCATAGCTTATTGATCCAGGGCTGCGGGGCTTTTGGGCAGGCACACACTGACCAATAGAGGCCCATGCACCCCTCCCCATAGGTTGGACTAGGCTAGGTCCTCAACCCACATATTACCAACCCATCACCTAGATGCCATATTTTACATGAGTGGCTAGCCCTGCTATGGTGCACAGTCTGTAATCCATGTTCTCCTATCTTGAGGATACTGCACACCACAGTAGATGCTCAAGGCAGTTGGTCACCATGTGGAGTCTGTGCTGCTGCTTCCACCTTGTAGCTCCATTAATTGGTGAGTTTGCAGTGCAAACACTCAACATGTTTTTCAGAGGGGAAAGAAACAGGAAGAGCATACAAACTTGGCTGGAGGTCAGGACTGAACCTTGTACCTTGTGCATCGGAAGCAAAGACCTTAACCATTATGCCAACTGGTCTCCTGTATAGAAATGACTGTTTTAGTATATTTGCAGGCTGGAAGTGCATTATTACCTATGCTTGAAATACCTGTAAGTATATATGCATGTATGTATGTATGTATGTATTTAAGGTGACTGTGCCAGCTGTCTCTCTACATCTTGACTCTTTATGGGCTGATATTTGGCTCAGTACTGGATGGTCAAGCAGTTCCTAAAATGAATTCTGCACCTCTGCACTACTTTGAGGAGCCATCTGCTGCATGGAATCTGAATTGAATGATTGACAGACTTGCCCATGCATTATTTGACTTGCTATCTTTGGAGTATTGAAGCTTATGTTATGGAAGCCTAATTTTTAGCTGTAGGCCCTGATGTGATGGGAATAATATCTTGTCTTTCATCAGGATAGAGGGTCCTTCAGAATAAATCCACACTTCTTCCAGAAGATGGTTTTAGAGGTGTTAGAGCTTTTTCTGATCTGGATTGTCAGTAGAAAATAAGGGAGTGAGGTCTTTTCACACTTTGGTTGTGCACTGTCAAACCACTTGTTTATCTACTTTGCTGTTGGGGGGAGCATTATAGGTCGTCAAGCTAATGCTTTACTAGTGGATTGCCAACTAACTTATGTTTTAAATCAGTCAGGTCAGTTAACTACTCTTTCGCAAATACTGAGATCAAAGGTCACTATACCAGGAGATTGTATGTTCTTAGTGCTTGCTTTAAGAATGTCTGTGTTGTAGACATTTCTGCTGTGTTTACTTGGTTCATGGTGAGCACTTTCACCAAACATTATTGTATTAACCATGGTTATTTTATTGATATTTGGTGATGTCAAAGGAAAAACAACTTCAAAATGATCAACACATGGCAGGTTCAGGTTAAGGCACTTTAATCTTGCAGCAAAGAGACAAAAACATGCTAATACAGAGTTTGTCTAACTAGAATCAGGAAGTGAAGCTATTCTTATACATTTCTTACAAGGTATTGCCTACTACGCTGACAATAAATCACAAGTTATTTCAATATTATTTCACAGCAGCTGTTTGTCCATGATTTTCTGCTGGCATATCAAGTTTACAAAAAAAACTTCCTAAGAAAAACAATGTGGCCTTGATGACCACCTGTCAGATATGACTTCTCACTATGCAATGTTACCATTCAAGGTACTATGGCTAATTTGAGCACAAAGCAAGTACAGATCATAGTTCATTTCTTCAAGCAGTCTTTGTCTGATGTATCTTTTCTTTTCTGCAGCTGTGCATGTTCTCATAACATGAACAGAGCTGATTGTTCATATTCAATCACGTTATAGAAAACAGTATTGTTCTATTCATTCACTATTCATTCATTTTCCTGACCTAGCAGATAATCACCTGCTTCTCAGTAAATTTCCAAAAGGCATAAACATGAATTTTGCTGTGCTAGCAAATACTAGGTCAGAGAGCATCTTGCAATTTCAGAAAGCATACTGCAGTTTGAAAAAGCATCTTATAATTTCATACAGAATTAAGCTGTACATAAAATAGAATGAAATGTGTTAACCCTTTTAGCTTCTAATAAGCACTAAACATATACATTAATACATATTCTTCTAATATTTCCCCCATGTTAATACTTGTTATTCTATTTTCAAAAGCATAAACAGTTGCTTCTTCTCCTAACCTCTTTCTGTTCAGAATTTGCAGTTAAGAAAGTCATTCAGTTTAAACTTATGAAAGTGTTTCATTTTTCAACAGTTCTTCAATTTCAGTACTTTCATATAAAGTTTCAGAAACTGACATATCTATAAAATCTTTGATTAATCTTTTCATGCAGGGAATAACACAACTAACAAACATTCCTAATAGGATAGTCATCCCACACAAATGACAATCAGGATGTTCATTAGGATACTACCCCACCTCCCCAAACAAATTCTGGAAAAAAGTCCGTCAGTGGGTTTGGGCCTGGTTTGGTCATGGCCGACACTTGCTGAATCACCTCAAGATGGTCGTTTATCTCATGCTGGTTGTCAGGAATATATGAACAGCACTCCTCTTTTATTAAAGCGCGCATACCACCTTTCACCGCTAGGGTGAAGTCAAGAGCCATGCGGTTTTGAAGCACCACAGTTCTCATAGTGTTCAGTTCATCAGTCATTTATTCGAGAGTGGAAAAAATTGCATTACTCATTACTTCGAGAAGTTTGGACAGTTTTCTCAGCTCCCAAATCAATTTCACTGCGCCATATGCAGGGGCTATACCTGCCCATGATATAATAGTGTCACTCAAGTCCATGTGTGTCAGTTTATCTTTGTTTTTCACGGAATTATGGTTTCTCCAGCCTGCTTTGATTCATCCCACTGGATTTTCAGGCCTTTTGATTGGATTTCCGGTTTTCTTGGTGACCTCTCTGACATTTTGAATTCTTCCCTGAGGCAAGACTGCAGTGTGTCGTATGGCCAGAACCAGGTAACCCAAAAAACAACTGCTGGACCAGTTCTCAGGTAACCATTTGTATGCCTTCTTCCCCCACAAACAAAATAACAATTCTCTACTTTAGTATTGATATACATTTGCCCTGCATGAAACATTTACTTATCAATAATAGATAGTTGTTTAAAAAGAACAGGATTACGTTGTATCTCATCAATAGTCTTATGTATCGACTCAAGATATGAGCCATAGTTTGCATTACAGATATAACCTGCATTATTGGCTTTGGTATAACATTTGTATGGAACAGTCACATTACAATTACTCCAACCTACCTGAACAGTATCATTTTTGTAAAGACATACAATTCCCTTTTGTGTAACAGGCAGGTACAATGCTATTTTGTCTTGTGATTTTACAGTTGTAGTATCAAAAAGCGAATTTTCCCAGGTCTCATTGACCCCTAGGGGGAAAGCAGTCATTAATAATCCCCTGTATGCTGTTGGTATAGCTGTGCAAATCCAGCAATTTTAAACATTAAAAGTTTCAGCATACACATATTTAATTGCTTGGTAAGTGTTAAAGTTCGGATGCCAGTCTAAGAGTGATTCACGTTTATTCACTTCAGCTCATGTGGCTGGAAAAAGGAAAGGCCACAACAAAAAGATTAATGTTATCAGTATGGCCAACAGAATGATCATGCAATACTTCTGAGGTTGTTCAGCATTACTATTTGCTCCGTATCTGGTCATTTTGTTCTTGTGTAACAGTAACAAGTTTTTTGTCCAGTTCAAAGTTTTTAACCAATTTACAGTGTGTCAGATGAATCCAGGATGCTCGCTCTGTGATCTTGACTGCAGTGGGTGTTGACAGTAGCACTTGGTATGGCCCTTCCCACTTCGGTGTGGTCCAATTCTTCTTCTTGATAACTTTCACCCAGACCCACATGCCTGGGACTACTGCTGCTTCCGATGGTCTGGTTTGTTCTTTATCTGAAACAGAATTTAACTGCAAAAGTTGTTTATTACTTAAAAGTCATCTCATATATTCTGCAAGTGAACTGTCAGCCTCCTGGTCTGCAGGCATGGGAGGTTTCCACTGAGGTAAATATGCCCTCCCAAACAGTATTTCAAAAGGAGTTAACCCTTTTGCATTTGGAACAGTTCTCATTCTCAACAGTGCCAGAGGCAGGCAGTGCACCCAGTTCTTCTGTGTCTCACTAATTAATTTCCTAAGTTTGTTTTTCAAAACCCCATTATGCCTCTCTACTAATCCTGTGGATTGGGGGTGGTATGCACAATGGTTCTTTAAAGAAATTCTGAAATATCGGCTCAACTGTTGTATAGTTTGATTTACAAAGTGTGTGCCATTGTCACTGTAGATCTTTTCTGGTATGCCAAATCTAGCTATAATTTCTTTAACAAGGACTTTTGCAACAGTAGCTGCATCTGGATTTTTGGTCGGAAAAGCTTCCACCCATTTGGAAAACATATCTATAATTACAAGACAATATTTCTTATTTTCACATTTGTTTAGTTCTATGAAATCCATACAGATAGTATGGAATGGGTACGGTGGTGTTGGGAAACTCCCTTGCTTAGGCTTCAATGCCCCTTGTGCATGATGCCTGTTACAAACATGGCATGCTGCACAAAATTTTTTTGTTTAGTTTGTAAATCCATATGCAGTGAGCACTCAGTTCACTAACTGTACCATCCCCCCTGTTGAGACATGGCACTGCCCATGGCTCAACAAAGCTGCATATCTAAACAAGTTAGACGGCAAAATTGGTTTTCCTTCTTTGGAGATGTACAGCCCTTTCTCAAGAATTGCTCCTCGTTTTATCCATTTCTGTTTTTCTATTTTCATAGTAAGTATCTGCATTGCTTTCAACATTTCTAAATCTAAAATCTCAGAAGGTTGTAATTCCTCACTCAAAAGAAATACTTCAGAAGCTGAAGCTGCCTGCATTGCAGCTGTATCAGCTCTCGCATTACCTTTTGAAATCCTATCCTGTTGCTTCGTATGAGCTACACATTTACAAATAGCTACTTTCTGAGGTAACTGAATAGATTCTAACAAATCTAAAATAAATTGTGCATGATTAATCGTTTTACCACTAGATGTTATCATTCCTCTATTTTTCCACTGTTGTGCAAAAACATGTACAGTAGAAAAAGCATACTGGCTGTCAGTAAAAATGTTCACACATTTACCTTTTGCTAAGGTACAAGCCCTTGTCAAGACAATCAATTCTGCTGCTTGTGCAGATAAGTTGTGTGGTAAAAACTTCACTTCTAAAATCTCAGTATCAGAAACTACTGCATACCCCACTGGGTTCTGTCCTGTAGGACCCCTTCTGCATGAGCTGTCCACGTAATATGTCACCTCGGCATCATCCAAGGGAACATCCGTTAGATCTTTTCTAGGCAGTGTCTTTTGCTCAATCTCCTGCAGGCAGCTGTGTGGTGTGCCATCCGCAGGGGTCGGGAGCAAGGTAGACGGGTTTAAAGTTGTACATCATTCAATTGTCATATGAGGTTGGCTCAAGAGTATAGTCATACAGGAAAGATGTCTAGCAGGAGAAAGATATGCTACTTTTTCTTGCAGTAAAATAATTGCGACTGCATGAGGCACTCTCAATGTGAGAGGGTGGAACAACACTACTGAGGCCGAAGCCTGTACTGCCATTGCAGCTGCAACTACTGCTTGTACACAGTGGGGCAGGGATCGCACCACTGGGTCCAGCTGTGATGAATAGTAAGCTATGGGGCATTGTTTATCCCCATGTTGCTGTGTTAACACTGATGTCATGTAACCTTGCTTACAATCTACAGTTTGGAAAAAACGTTTATGATAGTTTGGTAATCCTAAAACTAATGATGATGCTATCAGTTGTTTCAGTTTGCAGAAAGCTGATTCTGCTTCTGGTGTCCATTGTAATAAATCTTGTGCTGCCATAGGTTTCTTGTATATCAAGTTGGTCAGTGGAGCAGACTCCAAGGCATAGTTTGGAATCCAACTCTGACAGAAGTTAGTTATGCCCAGGAAGGACATCATTTCCTTCTTGGTAGTTGGTTTGGGTGCTTGTAAAATTGCTATTTTCCTATCTTCATCTAATGTTCTGCCTTCTTTGGATATTACATATCCCAGGTATTTAACCTGCTTTCTCCAAAGCTGCAATTTGATTTTGTTTACTTTATGTCCTTGAGTGGCTAAAAATTGTAGTAATGCTATGGTATCTTCTCTGCATTCTTGCTGGGTGGGGGCTGCCAGCAGGATGTCGTCTACATAAAGTAAAATTTGGCTGCCTCTTGGTGGGCTAAATCCTGCCAAGTTGCTTGCCATCTCTTGTGCAAATATTGTTGGGCTTTCACAATACCCCTGTGGTAGTCGCGTATATGTATACCTTTTCCCCTGAAATGTGAATGCAAACCAATGTTGGCTGTCAGGGTGTATCGGTATCGAAAAGAACGCATTGCTAATATCTACCACAGAAAAATACTTCTGTTGAGGCTTTAAATCATTCAATAGGGTGTGTGGATCTGGCACCATAGGTGCTCTAGGTATTACTGCGTCATTTACAGCTTGTAAATCTTGGACCATACGCCATTCTCCATTTGCTTTCCTAACAGGAAATAAGGGTGTGTTACATGGTGAATCGGGAGATTCTACCAGTACTCATTCCTTAAGTAAAGCTGTTATTATAGGTTTGATTCCTACTTCTGCATCCTTTCTTAAGGGGTACTGTCTCTTTTGAGGTCTAAATGCTGATTTTGACGTAATAGTAACTGGTCCTGCTGTACGAATTAGTCCTACATATGATTTCCCTGTTGACCAGAGAGTTTCTGGTATGCTCCGTAAAGCTTTTTCTTCCTCTTCTAGTAAGAGTGCTAATCAGCTGTCCTCGCTAGACTGCAAGTGTACAGCTGGGTGTGTCTGCGTTATCCAATTTAACTTCTGCTTTTGTACTCCCTGTTCTGACAATTCTAACTCTGTTTGTTTTTCCCACTTTGTGACTTTTTCTCCAAGATCTGCCCATTTCACGTTCTTGTCATCAGTTAAACTAACATGTGGTAATCGATTAGATTTATAGAGTGCAAAGAATTCCTTGGGCAATGATCAGCTAATTACACTGTTCCCTTCTGTGTCCCAGTACAGATTACGTAATACTAATCTGTTTGCACGTTTTTTAAACAGTTCTTGCTCATATTCCTTATCAGGTCCTGGTGTGCTACAATAATACAGAGTACAGTGCAACAAATGCTGTTTATCAGTGTCAAGGGAGGGGGACTTACTGATGGCTACATTCATCAGTTCTTCGGTTACTGCCCCTGGACCAGTCGTGATTAAGTCCTGGCTGTACCAATAAAATGTTTCACCCTCCGGTCGCACCACAAAAGTATCCATTTGTCGCTGTGCTTCCATACCCTGCATAGTCGGTACTACTGCTATGCCAAATATCTGCATAAGATCTCTGCCCAAAAGGTTTACTGGGCATTTTGCAGAAACAACAATTTTACTTTTCTGGGTCATCCCTGAAACAGGGTCAGTTATTGCTATGTTATGGGAGAGTGGCTCCCGATACAACTGCCCATTGGCTGCTTTCACTAATATGTAATCAAGTGATTCTGAATTTTCTGGTAGTTTGGAAGGATGTATCAGGGTTCGTGAAGCCCCTGAGTCACGCAGGAATTTAACTTCCCTCCCCTCTACCAGAAGTGAAACTTCCGGTTTTGTGTCTGCTAAATAGAGCTCTAGGCTCAATAATGCTACGTCCAAAATTTCACTTCCTTTACCATCGGTGATTTCTTGTACTTCCTCTATTTCTTCTATCACATTCTCTACTCCCTCTATCACATTTGCATTTGTCTTTTCTTGGTTATTCCCTTCTAGTGATTCTTGACTATCATATAGTCAGTCCTCACCCTCCTTATCTTCCATGGCTACTTTCTTGTTTTGCTTGTAATCCCTTGCTAAATGTTCCTTCTTTCCGCACTTAAAACATTCACCCCTTTTCTTTCTCTCTTCAAACTCTTCTGATCATTTATCAGATTGTTTGTTTCCCTGGGCATTTTTCTTGCCCTTTTTTCTGGACTGTACTACATAAACTTCTGCTCCGTCTTCTACAGCAAATACTTGGGCTTTCTTTTTCTTTTTACTGTTAAAATGCCTTTCGGCATGACTAGCATATTCAAGTAGTGACTGTAATCTACTCGTACGATGGTCTACCATGTGCTTTGTAATAAAGCTGCTTATAGGCAAAATACTGCCTTTCAAAAATGCATTCTTTAATTGCTGCTCATACGGGGAATTGTGTTTGGTCTTCAGGTACCTGCATTCCACAATGGTTGTTAAAACACTCTAATAATCTAGCATAATATCTGTCAACAGTTTCACCTTCCTGTTGAATGCATTAATTAATGCAAGTCCAGTCTGCCCTAGGCTTCCACTTTTCAGAGATTCGGTCTGTTAGACCTTTCACTGTGTTATCCATTTCTGCATTACTATGTGGGAGTGGCTTATGTTCTGCGTCACGGGGATTCCAGTTGCCACTGATCATGTGCCAATCTGGACCTACGATTTGTCTGAATATTTTTTCAACTTCTTCTCCATTTAAATGATAACTTAACCTCATGCTCTGTAAGTCTTCTAAGAATTTTCTAAAATTAAGTTTTGGATGGGGAATTCCCTCTGTGGCTTTCCAGATGTCTTCCGGTGACCACGGTCTATACACTAGGAGAGTCGGGTCCTGTCCTGCCTGTCCTGCCTGAGGATTTGGTACTTCTATGAGTGGACATATCTCTTCTTCACTCATAGCTTGTGAATTTTTGTTTATTTCATATAACTCAATATCCCCTCTTACGTAACGTGTTCGAGACCTAGTCTCGATGGGATCTCTAACATACGGTCTTGGCTTTGCGGTGACAGCCGGGTATAGCGGAGGTGGACCAGCTTGTCCACTCGCTTCATATTCTGGTGGTGAAGTGGAGGGGGTGGAGGGGCTGATACTATTACCAAATTATTATCTTCTTTATCTAAAAACATTGTTTTTGAATTATTACTTTTTTGTTCCCTACGGTTTGCATCCTCAATCCACCTGTGTGCCTGAGGAATGCCTAATTGACGTTGCTTTTTTACCTGACATTTTGCGTCGGTTTTAAGCTGTTTGACAAGTTTAATAAGCGAGGATTTTTCTAATTTGCCTTTAAATTCATATTTATTAACCCATTTTGTATAGTATCTAACATTGTCGGCACGCTGTAATTGCATATATTTTGCATCTTCAGTTAGTGGTGGATCTTGGGAACTTTTTGTGCACTTATTACCCATATTGTTCTGACTGTTAAAAAATGTTACGTAATCCTTCTTATTTTCACGTGGTACCATGATTTTCTATTTCACAGTTTATCTAGAATAACTGTCTTACCTATTCTGTTTCCCTGATCTATGACAAGACTGCAATCTTTCTGTCACTGACTTGTACAAAACAAATCTCCTGACAGATGATTCAAATCATGTCCCTGATCTAAAACAGAAAAAAGGTAAATCTCACCTTACCTGAGCCTCCGTGATTGACCGTCTCTGGTTCGTATACTAACTCGTCCTCCAGTCACAGATCAGAAAAGTGGCTGGCCTCTTTTGAACGACAATTCAGTCGGAGGTCTTTCAAAGCAGAAGAACCGATGTGGTCTCTTCCCCGTACAGTTTCATGCCACCTGGCCCATCTGACCTGAGGCGAAGTGAGAGTTTCCTGTCCAGAGGACCAATCTGTCAAAGGAAAAACAACTTCAAAATGATCAACACACGGCAGGTTCAGGTTAAGGCACTTTAATCTTGCAGCAAGGAGACAAAAATGTGCTAATACAGAGTTTACCTAACTAGAACCAGGAAGTGAAGCTATTCTTATACATTTCTTAGAAGGTATTGCCTACTAAGCTGACGTAATAAATCACAAGTTCTTTCAATATTATTTCACAGCAGCTGTTTGCCCATGATTTTCTGCTGGCATGTCAAGTTTACAAAAAAACTTCCTAAGAAAAACAACGTGGCCTTGATGACCACTGGTCAGATATGACTTCTCACTATGCAATGTTACCATTCAAGGTACTATGGCTAATTTGAGCACAAAGCAAGTACAGATCATAGTTCATTTCTTCAAGCAGTCTTTGTCTGATGCATCTTTTCTTTTCCACAGCTGTGCATGTCCTCATAACATGAACAGAGCTGATTGTTCATATTCAATCACGTTATAGAAAACAGTATTGTTCTATTCATTCACTATTCATTCATTTTCCTGACCTAGCAGATAATCACCTGCTTCTCAGTAAATTTCCAAAAGGCATAAACATGAATTTTGCTGTGCTAGCAAATACTAGGTCAGAGAGCATCTTGCAATTTCAGAAAGCATACTGCAGTTTGAAAAAGCATCTTATAATTTCATACAGAATTAAGCTGTACATAAAATAGAATGAAATGTGTTAACCCTTTTAGCTTCTAATAAGCACTAAACATACATTAATACATATTCTTCTAACAGTGACTTGAGATGGGAGACCCGTGGAGAAATGTTCCATAGTGCAAAATAAAAACATTATAAAATATATATTATATAATCAAAAATTAAAATAATTCCAGGGCAGTAGATTGATGATAAAAGGTAACAATTTTATGTAAAGATCAGAAGAGGTAGATCACAAGTATGACGAATTACAGCAAGTTATTCTGTATAAGTCAAGAGAATAAAGATGTTTAGTAGGATGACAGAACAGAAGGAGGGCTGTTTCAAAAGAGCTATTAGTGGAATCTGGTTCCATGTTTTAGCTACACAGAAAGAATGGACGCTTTGGCCAGCTATACTATGTGCTTGGTGGATGTAGAGCATTTGCTTGTCATTTGAGCATAGTGTGCAATTAGAATGATAGCTTAGTAGAAGTGCACTAAGGGAGGGGCAGACAGTGGGCTTGTTTATAAGTTTATAGGTAGTGAGTAGTTGGGTATAGTTTAAATAGTGGGGTAATTCTAACTAATTAAGTTGTCTAAGGACTGAGCAGTGATGAGTGAGGGGAGGTTTGCTAGCAGTTTTATTATAATATTGTTCAAGTTTGGATCTTACCAATGTTTGGAGATTGGCAAATACAGGAGAGAAGGCAATAACTATGTGTTTGCAAGAGTTAGTTTGGTAGGAACTGGTCAGGTATTTTTGACGTCTGTACAACATGCCAACCTTTGGATGGGTTGTCTGGATAGAATTATGAATTGGTGGTCAAATATGAGGTTATTGTCTATGGTTAATCCTAGATGTTTAGTGTGAGAGACTGTTTTGATTATTTATATGATTGAGAGAAGTGATTTTGAAATTGGCTTTGTGTTGAGTTCTGGTAGAGGTTCTTAGGTAATTGCTAGGCTAGCTGCCTCTGTGGACCATTTTAAGCCTAGGCAATTTCCCTTTCAAAGGTGAAAATGAAACCGTGTACATTATGTTTGAGAGGTTAACACTTTAAGCATTATAACCATTATACCAACCCCACAAAGTAATAGTAATTTGGTTTTGTTTGGGCTGACTAAAAACTTAATAGTAATTTGGTTTTGTTTGGGCTGTGTAAAAGCTGTGTATGTTTGAGCCACTTTGTAGTGGCATTAAATGCTTTCTGGGTTATGGGAAATGGGAAATTCACCCCGGGGATCACTTCTGTGGCTCTGCTTGACAGGGGCACAGGAAAATCATTTTCGTGGGTGGCAAAAGCCAGGGTGCATTTTTTGGCTAGGCTTGTATGGGCCCTAGGGCCGATAGCCTAGTACCTACCTATGAACCTATGAACCTATATGTTACAGGTGATCAAGGTTGTTAGAGGATTAAATAAGTCTTGAGCCATCAGCATATTCTATCAATGGAGATTATTTTTGAATATGTTAAAAAGGAAGGGACCTAGAGTAGATTCTTGGGACACCCCTGTAGGGACATCTAGAAAAGGAGAAGGAGTGCTATTTAACTGATTTTTGTCTGCTAGTCAGATAGCTTCTGACCCAGAGAAGGGTTTATTCAGAGAGTCCTTGTAATGATATTTGCTGCAAGAGTTTTTTATGAAGTACTGTGTCAAAGGCTTTAGATAGGTCTAGGAATGGTGTGAACACAGGTTTTCTTTGATCCCTAGCTTTATTGACCATGTCCTTGAATGAGAGTAGAGCATTGGTTGTGCTATGGGTTGGGTGAAAACCATGTTGTGTGGGAGTGAGGAGCTTATGTTGAAGAGGGTATTAAATTAGTTGTTTGTCAATGATTTTTCAAATATTTTGGAAAGTTGGAAGAGGTGGCTATGGGGCAAAAGTTAGAAATGTTAGAAGAATTGCCACCTTTGTGAAGAGGGGTGACATAGGATTGTTTCCATAGTTAGTGAAATAGGATTTGGCAATAGATCAGTTGATTAGAATTGACACTAGGTATGCAATTATATTGGCAGCCATTTTTAGGCTTTTGGAGGGTAGGTTTTCTAATGAGGGGGAGTGAGGTTTGAGTTTGTGAAGCAGTTTCCTAATGGTGACAGTGAATGCTGTTTGAATAGAAAAGTTGATAGGGGAAATTGTTTAGGTAAAAGATGCAGTTTGGGTGACAGAGAGGTTGTTTGAAGGATGAGGAGGCGTTATGATTATATCAGGTGGGGTATTATTACTGGTAGTTATACTACAAATAAAATATATTTTAAAATGAGTAACAATTTCTAAGCCAGAGCTTTTGAGTAGTAATTTAGGATTGGGTTTAGTGCCAGGGTGAAGTAGGATTAATGTCCATAATTTTTGGGGGGTTGGATTTATGTTGGTTTTGGAGATTGTTGTAACAATGCTTTTTGTCAAGGTTGATCTGTTTTGTCTTTTTTTTTTTTTTTTTTTTGGTTAGGTTTCTCAGATCCTTGTATTTCGGCTGAAGTTGAGTAGTTTTGCTAGCAAGCCAAGATTTCCAAGATGTATCTCTTTGTTTTTGCATAAGAGTTATATTAGTGTTAGATAGTCAATGAAAGTAATTGGGTTTTATTTTTTTGTTTCTGATGGGGGCAAGGCTATGTAAAATGTCCAGAAAGTTTTTATTAAAGGTAGAGATGTCGTCATCAAGTGGAATGTGTTTTAGAAGAGACCAGCTGATAGCCCACAGTGCTGCTGAAACTGATTGAGGGTTAAATTTAGAGAGATTACCAGTGAGTTTATATTTGTGTTGCTTGGGTTGATTGGTACAGATACTATGGGTATATGTGGGACGATGGTCACTAAGGGGGTCAGGTAAAGTGCCAGAGGTGCTGCATTTATTGTAGTCAGAAACAATGATTTAAGTCCAGAAAGGAGCTGTTATTGGAAACTTTATTGTAGCATATAGGGGTGTTAATGAGCTGAGTGTGGCCAAAAAGATTAATATTGCAGCTTGGAAACTTGGGCGAGAAGAGGTGCCATTCAATATTTACAGTGTCTATTATGATTTAATTTCATTAGAAAAACTTTTGGTCAGCCACTAAAGAATGGTTTCTGTGCTTTTCCAGGGGAATTATTGCAGACAGTAATACATTTTTATGATTAGTTAATTTAAGAAATGAAGTGAGTAATGTGACATTTTGGAATTTTGGCACAGTGTTGGTATGGGGAGTTATATTTAGTGAGTCAGAGTAAAAGAGGGCTATATCCCCTGTTTTTTTTTTTTTTTTTTTTTTTTTTTTTTTATGGGTAGTCAGCCTGATAATGTTATAGCCAGGGGGCAGTATTTCAGTGTCTTGAATATGTGATTTAAGCCAAGTTTCAGAAGTGACCAGTATATCTTTGGAGAAGTAGGACATCCAGTCTAGCAATTCTGTCACTTTATTGCAAATACTGTGTAGATTCATAGAAGCAATTTGTAATTGATTTAGACTCTAAGGAGGATTTTGTTGTATGTCGTTAATGGGTGGGGGATTTGTTGGCTAGAGTTTTGTGCAGGACCAGGGTTATAGTGTATGTCTCCACACAAAGATAGTTTGATGAAGGAGATAAAAGGTAAAGTTGACTGGGGAGTTGTATCTTATTTTTATTTTAAGTAGTGGATGTCTCATTGGGTTTTTACATTAAGGGGCCCGGGTCACATTTGGGAAACCTGTACTTCAGGATGAGCTGTGTGCATGTGTGACCCTACAGCTCTTTCCATTCTGATGGCACTGCTTAGGCTTCAGCACCACCTAGGACTCATCAGATAGGGGACTTGATGTGAGAGATGTATCACATTTCTTCATGGGTCAGGAATATCCTCATTCCATGTCCTGTAGTTCTTAAGTCTTCCAGCAGCTGCAGCTTTTGGACATGCCTGTAATGTCGACAAGCATATTTCTTTGTATCACTTGTTAATGTAGTGTCAAATATCTGTTGTTGTTTCTTGAGTTACATGAATGCGCTTGCTGTTGGCTTGGTTGCAAACAGGAGAGCTCTGTGGATTTGGATAGTTGTGTAGCCATTGTGTGAGATCACAGCAGACACATGGCTGCCCCAGATCATGTGACTTTCCTGAAAAACTATGCATATTGTGAATTTGAAAAATATCCAAACTAGAGATCATCAAGAACGGTCCTTGTTTGGACAACTATACTTATTTGTGACTGGCTAGAAGGCGAATTGTGAAAAGCTTTGGTATATTCTCATGACTGTGTGTTTTAAACAAGTATACCATAATTAATTCCCCAAACTGACTTCACATGAAAGCTGATCTTAGTTCCTAAACTTACTTGTTGAAAAATCACCATCACTTGTAATACTCATTTAGAATTAAGATTCTCCTGCGTTACTTTGCATTCCATTTAGGAATTTAGTAATAACATACATTTCACTATTTCAACCAGTAAGTTTGCAAGTACTATCCATCTGTGTTTATATTGATAACTACTAAAGTTAGTTCCCTTTGAAAGATAGATTTTGTTGGAAAGTTGAACTTCAGATGATCGAGAGCATATGATCGACTTTCCAAAAATTTGAAGTGTTTCCATTAAGATCGTAGTACAGTAGAGACTGGGGAAGTTATGCTTTCTCTGCTATAGTGCAATTTCAGAGTTAGTATATATAATATTTGGGGGTTATGGGGGATACAGGGGCTTGTCTCCCTGCAAAAACACAGATTTTGTTTATTTTTTTCCAGCATTACAGAACATCAATCATATGGTCTTTAGCATATGCAGTATGATGTTCCCTAACATTGATGTTATGATAGAAATCCACTAACTATATCACATATTTCAATAGCTTTAGCTGAACAAAATATAACTGTGTCACTTTATCTATATATTCTCTCCGAGTTAACTTATTGCATGTAGACTTCCTATTGTTCAGTATTGTATGTGGTATCTTTGCAAATATGTAGCTATGCACAGAAGCAGATAAATAATTCTCCTTCAGGAACATGTATCAGTGATTTATATAAGGAATAAGACACAGTAAAGTGTGGCGTATGATTTGAAAAGAGCACACTTCTGGTATGTAATAAGTCATGGTGCACATGCTCTATCTTTAGTTCCAGGTTCATCTGGTGGTTTTGGCTTCTGTGCATTTTTATTATATTTAATTTCAATGGTAGTTCAACAAAAAATCATCTCTTTTCAAGCTTTATTGCATGTGTGATCTTTATTTATATTGTGTCTTAATAATAACTTTAAACAGAACAATTATTTTAATTTCAGACTGTTTGTGATAATGTTATTTAATAGAAGGAGAACATCCTCGGGATTCAATAAAGTTCCATGCAAGAATAAACTATTCTTGCATGGAATGTGCACTTTGCATATTCATGAAGACACGCTGCTGTCACAACTACACGGACACAATCCGTGAACGAGTGCAGGGGGCATGTTGCAGAAGTGCCTGCACATGTAACACGCCCCCTTCACTCAGAAAGTGCCATTACAGCACTGTTAAAAGTAAATAAAAAGAGTTGTATGTGGATATACTGCACAACTGTGCAGATATCCACAGAATGCATTCCACAGACATGCATCTGGAGCATGTCTCCCCAGGCCTCTGCTGAAAATAGGCTCCGTCCTAGTCAGACTTTCCTGGTCAACAAATGTTAAATAAAAAAATAAATAAATGTAGAAAGTTATCAGTGACATGCTTGAGTTTCCGGACTGCATACACCTCAAAAAATACATGCTAAAGCAAAACCTGTTATCCTATGCACTTTTAAAGTGCTAAAATCATCCCTAGTTTTGTGCCCTTGTTCCCCCATTACGTCTGGCTTTGTCCGGATTTCATGCCGAAAGAGGTTGGAGGTATGTGCATACCCTTAAAGTGAGAAAAAGTTAAATTCCATTTAGATTCTCTATTTTTTATTTTTTTATTAACCCAAGTAAAGTTTAAGCATAGCTGAGCGGGTGTGCATGTCGTGCAGCTGTGCTTAGTATAGCTGAAATATCTGAAGGAGCTAAAGAGAAATACATGAGTAAAATGAATAAGCCGAAATAGAGTAGTGGTCAGAGCTTCCACCTTGCATACAGGCAATCATGGTTTGAGCCTGTTCACTTTTACTTCTGAAAGCAGTTGTAAAAGTGATATGTTTTAATAAATGAGGCAGTAAGTAATATTTTTCACACAGGGTAGTGTATCAGATCCAAAAATGTGATGTCAGTTCAGAAAAGATGTGAAACCCCCATATAAACACAAGTGCCCCATACAGTATAGCAACACAAGAATAAATGTAATGAAAGCACATAGGGGGATGTCAGGGAAGGTAAACATAAAATTATAATATGTCAGTAATGATGAACAATCCCATAAAGCTGATAGTCTATAAAATAAAATTTGAGCAATGCTAAGCAGTGCACAGCTATGCTTAATGAGTATAAGCATTGGTTAAATAGGTTCATAGGTTTATACTAGGCTACCTGCCCCGGGGCATTTATAAGCCTATCCCGATTGTGTTTGGCTTACGCCACCCCTTGATTTGAGTATACCGTGCCCTTTTTAAAGTTTAGTTTACTGTGCCTCTGTCTAATAGTGACATGGAAGTAATCCCCTGGACAAACCTATGATCCCCCATCCACTCATCAAGATTCTTCTTGAAGAGAGTCAGTGAGGTGCTCTGCCTAACATGAATTGGAATTCTATTCCAGAGCAAAGGGAGCCTCTAGGTTATGAATCTGTCCCTCCAGCATGTTCTAGTTATTTCTGTGCTGAGGTTCAAGTCCCTCGAGCGCGTGGCTCTAAGGGATTTAGATTTACTGAGGTGGAACATGTCCATTAATTCTGGGTTGGACATAGCTTTATATGTCAGACATAGATCGCCTCGAAGTAGGTGGTATGCGTCTGAGTAGAGCTGGAGTTTTTTTAACCGAGCAGCATATGGCATCTGTTTGAGTTCCTTGATCCTCCTGGTGAGGTACTTTTGGGGTCTTTCTAATTGCTGCAGGTGTCGGGTAAGGTACATCCCAAAGGGGGCATTATATTCTATGATGGGCCTGATGAGGGATGAATAAAGGGGCATGATTACCTCTCTTGATCTAGATGTGAATCCTTTCATGATGAGGTGGGCTATGTAGAAGGTCTTTCTAACCACTTTGGCAATGTGGTTGTGAAAGGAGAGATTGCTATCAGCTTGGGTCCCCAGATCCCTAATTACTTTCTCTGTACTTAATGGGTTACCACCTATGTGGTAATTTGTGGGCACATTGTTTTTGCCAAAGGGTATGACTATACACTTTTTGGCATTTAGCTTTAGACCATGGCTCTGGCACCAGTTATCCATCTCTGCGAGACCTTTTTGAAGGATGTTTGTGTCAGCTGGAGAGTCGATTTTGGTGCCCAGTTTGCAGTCATCTGTGAGCTTGGTGAGCCATAGTCCTCCCACGTTGGCCTGTACCTCAGAAAAGTAAATACCGAACAAGAGAGGTCCCAGGACAGAACCTTGTGGGATGCCACTTGTGACCGGTTTCGAGTCTGACATGGCTCCAGCAACTCTGACTCTGTGGGTTCTGTCTTTGAGCCAGTTTGTGACCCATCTTGTGACATAGGGGTTTATATTTAGGCTGGATAGCTTATCTATGATGCCTAAGTGGGGTATTGTGTCAAATGCCTTTGCGACGTCCAGATAGGCTGTGTGGACTACCTTCCTTTCATCTATGGCCTTGGTGACTGTTTCGAAGACGTCGACCAGGTTCAAAAGGCAGGATCTGCCCTTGATGAAGCCAAATTGGGTAGGATCTAGTGTCTGTAGGTCCCCAATGTCTTTGTTTATGAGTTTCATGATGATCCTCTCCATAGCCTTGCAGACTAGGCTAGTCAGGCTTATGGGGCGATAGTTTCCAGGGTCCGTAGAGGCGCCACCTTTGTGGAGTGGGACCACTGTTGTTGAACGCCATTCTTTGGGCACATATCCTGTAGTGAGGCTGAGATTGTACAGCAGTTTTACTTGAGGGATTAGTTCTTCTTGGAGTTCATGTAGGATGCAACCCGGGACACCATCTGGTCCCATGGAAGCAGTGTTTTTTGCTTTGGAGAGGGCGGCCTTCACCTGAGAATCAGAGATGTTTGGGAGGCTGCACTCTGCCGGGATAGATACTTGCTCTTTTGGGGGGGAGGGGGTGGAGAAGTTTGCACTAAACCTGTCTGCCAGGATATTGGCGATGTCTGTGGGTTCAGTGTATTTTTTGACATTTAGAATCAACTCAGAACAAGGCTGGGAGTTGCATCCCAGGTTCCTAACATAACTGAAAAAAGCCTTATGATTGTCTTTAGTGTTCTGTGCAATTTTTCTCTCAAAGCTGGCCTTGGAGGATTTTATGAGGGATCGTAATTTTTTGCTAGTACTGATCAGAGATGCCTTCCCTTTCAGGGATTTTGCTCTATCATGTAGTAGCTTCCTCTTTCTGTTGTACAGTTTATTTATGGCTGGGGTCCACCAGACTGGACGCCTGCCTTTGGATGATTAGGTTTTGATTTTGTTTGGGATAGCATGATCCATGCATTCCTGGAGATGTCCGTAGAATGTGTTTATATAGGATTCTGCAGTTTGGGCCATAGTTTCCACTGGCCCTGGGGCCTTGAAGGATTCCACTTTGGTTATGAGAAGTGTGAAGTTCGCTTTTGAGAAGTTTTTCACTGTGGTTTTCTGGGCTGGGGGTGGGGTCGGGATGTGGATATCCAGTGAAATTAATTTATGGTCTGATCTTACCAATGAGGGATATACTTCTGGTATGGAGCATAGAGTCCCCATGTTGGTAATGATCAGGTCTAGTATGTTTTCCCCTCTTGTGGGAGTGGTGACTAGTTGTTCCATAGCATTTGAGTTTATAAATTCCAGGAACCTTTGGGCTAAGGTGCTGGGGCTTGAGTAATGCTCCCAGTCTATGTTTGGGTAGTTGAAGTCGCCCAATATAATGGTGTTCGGAGAGATCTTCATGTTCTCCAATGTTTTCAGGAAAGCCGAGTGGGATTCCTGACTTTGAGAGGGTGGTCTGTAGGATGCTATAAACTGAAAAGCAGTCTTGCCCACTGTCAGTTGCACATGGATGGTCTCTGATACTTCGTGCAAAGCCACTAACCTGGAGGTGTGGATATCCTTGATAAATATGGAAACTCCCCCTCCTTTTGTGGTTCGGTCCGGGTTTTGGGGCCGAAAAGCATGATATGAGGTATAACCTGGAAGTGCTGGGGTGCTCTCTGGAGCCTTGAACCAGGTTTCTGTCACTGCACAGATATCGATGTTCTCCATACTGAAGAGACCTTTGAGTGCGTGCATCTTGAGGTTAAGACTTCTGGCGTTTAGCAGCATTACCCTTAGTTTCTTGTTCCTTGTGCTGTCTATGGAAGTGGGTTTGACTTTTGAGCCTTGCCTAAAAAAGGCACTATGGGAGTGGCAAGAGCCTTTGCCAATATCCGAAAGCCCAGGGGTGACAGGTGCAAGCCGTCCCTAGTGAAGCAACGTGGCTTGTCGAGCATGTCATCCCAGGCTGACAGACACTGGATCCCCTTTGAATGACACCAAAATTTTAGCCAATTGTTAAAATCGATCATTTTGTCTTTATACTGTGGCATCATTCTAGGTGAGGGTAACATGCTGCTCAAGTTCAGGGTCATACCGGCCTGGGCTACATGATCAGAGAGCTCCTCTATGTCTCTTTTCATGTAGTCGAGGGAGGTATGTCTCAGGTCATTCATGCCAGCATGTACAATGACTGAGTAATATTTGTATTTGCTTTGGAGTGACCTGAGTGCTTGCATTATGTGGTGGATCCTAGATCCGGCAGGCAGCTCACTGTGACCTTCTCTTTATTCAGCCTGGTGAGCGGGACGTCAGTGTGTCTGACAATAGAGTCACCTATTACAAGAGTATCAGGTGTGTTATTCAGTCTTAAGGGCTGTGACTGCTTGGCACACTGACTTGTGTGCTATGTGTTGTATGTGTTTTGCTTTAGGGTAGTGTTTGCTTGGATGTCTGCTTTGGAGGTCTCTGTTGCTTAGGTAGATTTTTATTTAGAGCCTCCGAGTATGTTTTTGTGTTTTTATGTGTTTGGTTCGCTGTTGTGGTGGGACTATGTGATACTGGAATTGTGTTGTGTGAGGTAACCTTCTCCTCCTGACTGGTTACACCAGTTTTGAGATGAGAGAGCTCAGCCTCCAGTTTGGCTATATGGTTGCATCTCTCGCATATATTTGAACCTGTTTGGAGGAGGAGAGGGTTGTCCGTGTACATGAGACAGTTGTAACATTGCCTCAAAATTCCCAGATTCACCAGCTGGACTGGAGAGGAAACCATTGACTGACCTTTGAACATGCTAGAGTAATATAGGGAACTGAATTAAAATGGACCAATAGGGGACAAGATAATCACAGAGAGTATAAGAGTAAGTAGTGCTTATGGTTTATTAGTGCTAACTTGTAAGATTACTTATTTGGTCCAGTGAGGGGCCTTAGAATGAGAATATGGTGTTTAATTTGAGAGATAGAGCAGTTCTAAGGGAAAAAGTGAAGAGCAGACTTTGTGGAGCCAGGAACAGTTTAAACCGAATTAGGCGGCGCTGCCCGATGTTGTGCTATGCGCAAAAAACACAAAACAGTGCAAAAGAGGGTTTTAAGAGAGGGAGATCAAGGAGTTTGGAATTGACCCAAAATGGCCAATAAAACTACAGTTTCAAGGCAGTAACCACTTCCACAGGGACAGGCAGGCTGCTCAATGTTTATCACTGCACTGATGAACACAGAGACTTCCCTTTAGCCCAAGCAAACAATGGCCTCCAAGAAACTTACAAACAGTTCAGAACAGCAAATCTGTAACTGAACTTTTTTAAATCTCAGAAAAGTGGGAAAAAAGCAAGATTTTTGTTTTTTTTGTTTTTTTAAGGAAAGCAGAGGTTCACAAGTATCAACAAGTTAGAAAAGTGCAGTAAATGACCCCACACTTGAGTGCTAGGCCAGAGACAGATAAAATGCAAGTTTTAAGAAAAAACAATTTTAAAAATAAGTGCAGGCAGGAAATTCAGTAATCAGCTCTAGGTTGTGTTCTAAATACAGTTACCAACACAGAAATCAAGTTTAACAAGCCAGAAAATGCTCAAAAGTAGGCGGCAATGCAGAAAAACTTAACAAATAATCTGAAGCAAAATACTTAAAATCTCAAAAGTGGCTCCTTTCTTCTCTCAGCGTTTTCTCCTCTTGGTGGGTGCTTCACCAACAGCCAACAAGTCCGAAAAGACGCCAAAACCACGAGGAAATTGGGTTTTAAGAGAGGGAGATCAAGGAGTTTGGAATTGACCCAAACTGGCCAATAAAACTACAGTTTCAAGGCAGTAACCACTCCCACAGGGGCAGACAGGCTGCTCAATGTTTATCACTGCCACTGATGAACACAGAGACTTGCCTTTAGCCCAAGCAAACAATGGCCTCCAAGAAACTTACAAACAGTTCAGAACAGCAAATCTGTAACTGAACTTTTTTAAATCTCAGAAAAGTGGGGAAAAAGCAAGATTTTTTTTGTTTTTTTGTTTTTTTTAAGGAAAGCAGAGGTTCACAAGTATCAACAAGTTAGAACAGTGCAGTAAATGACCCCACACTTGAGTGCTAGGCCAGAGACAGATAAAATGCAAGTTTTAAGAAAAAAACGATTTTAAAAATAAGTGCACGCAGGAAATTCAGTAAATAGCTCTAGGTTGTGTACTAAATACAGTTACCAACACAGAAATCAAGTTTAACAAGCCAGAAAATGCTCAAAAATAGGCGGCAAAGCAGAAAAACTTAACAAGCAATCTGAAGCAAAATACTTAAAATCTCAAAAGTGGCACCTTTCTTCTCTCAGCATTTTCTCCTCTTGGTGGGTGCTTCACCAACAGCCAACAAGTCCAAAAAGACGCCAAAACCATGAGGCAATCTGGTTTTAAGAGAGGGAGATCAAGAAGTTTGGAATTTACCCAAAATGGCCAATAAAACTACAGTTTCAAGGCAGTAACCACTCCCACAGGGGCAGGCAGGCTGCTCAATGTTTATCACTGCCACTGATGAACACAGAGACTTCCCTTTAGCCCAAGAAAACAATGGCCTCCAAGAAACTTACAAACAGTTCAGAACAGCAAATCTGTAACTGAACTTTTTTAAATCTCAGAAAAGTGGGAAAAAAGCAAGATTTTTTGTTTTTTTTGTTTTTTTTAAGGAAAGCAGAGGTTCACAAGTATCAACAAGTTAGAACAGTGCAGTAAATGACCCCACACTTGAGTGCTAGGCCAGAGACAGATAAAATGCAAGTTTTAAGAAAAAAACGATTTTAAAAATAAGTGCACGCAAGAAATTCAGTAAACAGCTCTAGGTTGTGTTCTGAATAGTTACCAACAGAGAAATCAAGTTTAACAAGCCAGAAAATGCTCAAAAGTAGGCGGCAATGCAGAAAAACTTAACAAATAATCTGAAGTAAAATACTTAAAATCTCAAAAGTGGCTCCTTTCTTCTCTCAGTGTTTTCTCCTCTTGGTGGGTGCTTCACCAACAGCCGACAAGTCCAAAAAGATGCCAAAACCATGAGGCAATCGGGTTTTAAGAGAGGGGTAGGTTAGTACTAGGCTAACTGCCCTTGCGAGCTATTGATAAGCCTAGCCAATTATCCCTTGTGAGACTCAAACCCTGCACCTTGTGTTTGTAAGGCAAACACCTTAACCATTAGGCCACCCCAAATATGAATGGTAAGCAAGTAGTAGCCCAGCTAAGTGGATTTTCCCATTGGTAAGCAGTGCTCTGACTGTGTAAGTACTGCCAACCTTAGCCAATTGGGTTTGTACGGCACTTAGCTTAGCTCAGCATATTCACAATGGTCCAATGATGGCAAAGGGTGGGAAATCAGCCTTATTTAAACCCCATAGGTGGGAACTCAGCCCATACCCCATTGTAGCTCATCACTGCAGGCACCATGGCTGGAGTTGGTGAAGGATCGTGCTTTTGGGTACAGTGTTGGGGCATTCAGGAGTCCAGGGTCATGGTCAGACTCCTTGTAAAACACCATGATGTGAGACTGCTGCAGGGCCAGTACCAGGGTTCCCAATACAAAGAGGAGGCCTGGGATCATCTTGCACATGATCTCACCATTGATACTGGCATCTCTCAGACTGGTGAGGAAGTTTGGCACCATTTTTCTGACCTTAAGCATAGGAAGAGGGATCTCTTGGACCAGTGGATCCAAGATGCTTGGACACAGAGTATCCCATCTGTGTTTAAGTATCAGTATCAAGTACTGTTTAATGAAAAGTCCAGCCTGTGTATGTGATGGATAGGTATGTATAAATGTTTTTCTATCTTCTGTACAGCTGCAGATGAGAGGGCCGTGAATGTGGATGCAGATGCCAGCAGGTTGCTAAGGCTGTGTCGCGAGGCTGGTGAGTACAAATCTAGCTTGCAGTATTCTGAGTAAATAAATAGAAAGGAGTAGAATGTCACCTGTCATTATTTCAAATTGTATTTTGTTGGTACTGAATAAATGACAAATTAGCATATTACATCTGATCTACAGGATATATTTCAATAAAAGAGTCAATAGTTGTCAATAAAACTGAAAACCCCAGAATGTTGTGTTTACTTTGCTATTTGGTGGTATCAGTCTATAAATGTGTATTTTCTGCACAGCAGCTATGACTCTGAAAGCATTAAATAAATGTGGCTCATCGGACAAAGATTGTGGAGTTTTAAGAAAGGAGATTAACTATATGAAATGTTCCATGCACCAATATTTGATCTCTGAATAGTAATGCTGTGTTAGCCATTGTTTCCCAGTGTCATATGTCAAAAAGTATGAATTCCCAGTATAAGACCTATCAGCAATACATGAATGTTAGAATTACAAGGTCAAATCGTACAACCAAGAGAGTAGTAGGCAGTCAAGCAAGAGACAGACATTCCTCAATAGCTTGTTGTGATGAAACACAAACACGTTGTACTTTTTTTTGCACAAACAGGCACGGTTCAAATCCTAGGAGCGGTAGTAAGCTGTATGCATAATGTCAACCTTGACTATGTGAATATGTGTATAAACAGAAACTTCCTCCACAGGTTTGACAGATAAGAAAAGGTATATATCAGCTGTAACAAGGCTGTACTTATACACTGTGTATATCATCCACTGTCCAACCCCAAGGCTGCAAATGACAGCAAGAGATGTACATACACCAAGTAGTATCCTCCAAGATATGTCCCTCAAGTGTCATGCTGTCACGCCTAGTGGTCATTGCTGCCAACACCCAGGGTGACCGATAGAAACAAGGCAGAGTATGAGTGCATATATGTAACCGTGACTATGGGAATATGGGTAGAAACAGTCAGGTATTGTTAACAGAAACTTCCTCCACAGGTCTGACAGGTAAGAAAAGGTATATATTATCTGTAACAAGGCTGCACTTATACACTGTGTATAACACCCACTGTCCAACCCCAAGGCTGCAAATGACAGCAATAGAAGTACATACACCAAGTAATCCCCTCTAAGATATATCCCTCAAGTGTCATGCTGTCACGCCTAGTGGTCATTACTGCCAACACCCAGGGTGACCGATAGAAACAAGGCAGAGTGTGAATACACATATGTAACCGTGAATATTGGTAGAAACAGTCAGGTAGTGTTAACAAAATTTCCTCCACAGGCGAGCCAGGTAAGAAAAGGTATATATGTGTTGTAAGAAGGTTGTACTTATACCCTTTGCAAAACACCCACTGCCCAACTCCAAGGCATAGGTAGATGTAACGCGAGGTCATATCTGGAGAGTAATGAGTAGAGTAATGATCATTACAGATGTAAGCAATTGAAGCCTATTTAGTTGTTAACTGGCATTTGTCTCTTTCCCCCACACTATCTGCACCAATAATCTATACACATAAATCAATGGGTATGTTTTTCACCAAACCTACTGTTATGACATGCCCCTATTGTTCAAAACATTTTTAAATGTTTAAAATGTATGTCACTGTTTAAATATTATTATTGGTGGCCTGTTGCTATCAATGTAACCTGCATGCTGTTATAATGTCCACTGTGGTTCCATATATGCATGTGTTCTGTTTGCTATGCAA
This sequence comes from Protopterus annectens, assembly GCF_019279795.1. Classification (NCBI taxonomy): domain Eukaryota; kingdom Metazoa; phylum Chordata; order Ceratodontiformes; family Protopteridae; genus Protopterus; species Protopterus annectens. Next base: position 1,589,626,844 of record NC_056732.1, on the reverse strand, counting down.
CTGTTCCAAACTTGTTATACGGGGTCAATTGGAACACCCATGCATGCTGTTATAGCTAATCACAAAATGTATGGTTCATGACTAATCATATTAAATATTTATATGTCATATTACATTTTTATATTATAACCATTTTAATATTTACTAAAACCTCAGCACCATAGAATGTCTAGGAAGGCAGATCCCAGTGGATCCAGCTGTCCCGCCTCACCTGGCTGTGGCACCAAGCCCCAGCATGTCTGGGACCCAGCCTGGGACCACCTCATCTACTGGTCCTGTACCACCTTTGGGTGCAACTACCTCAGGGGATGGGGCTCGTCCCCCCCCGGGAGTGGGTGCAGACAGGACACTGTCACCTGTACACAGGTCTGGGATCTGGTGCATAGGGAGCTTCAAAATGAGTTTGGCACTTAGCTATGCTAGCTTGAGGGCTGTGTGGCACATCTTGAGGGTCAGCCTGCCCCTCCTGCTCAGCCCCAAGTGCAGCCACCTTTGGAGCTGTGAAGGTGCAGTGGTAACTGCCTATGGGTGGGCACTTCAGTCCCACTATAACCACTCTGGGGCTCATATGTGTTTACCCCCCACGTGTCATATATCACCCTTATCTGCTGTCTTGTCTGTATTCCTACCCAACTTACCTCCCCAATTATACCTACTACTATCCTTCCCCAACAACCACTCTCACCTTAAAAAAAAAGGGCAATCTGTTCCCAAAACAAATTACACCCCATACATAGCTGTCCATTTCACACGTGTCCACTGGACACATGTAATCCAGTCCAATTAGCCTGACACATTACTGTTGTCCTTACCCCTCTCTTAGGGGTTTGAGTGTCCAAATTTACCTCCAAATTTTGTAGAAGTGCACAGCTGTTGCTGTAGAAGAAATGGACAGCTATGTACCATTCCTACTCCCATCCTGCATATCCCTAGCTATATTTCATCCTGTTTTTTCCTCTGTGTCTCCCTTTTTTCACCACTTTCCTATCACCCCTTTTTTCTTTTCTTTTAAAGAAATTAGCATGGGGTAAGCAGGAGTAAGTGGCAATAAGCAGCAGTAAGTGGCAGTAAGTGAGTTTGCATGATACCATCATGCAAATCCACTCAAACCCACTTACAGCTGCTTAAAACTGCCTTAATCACCCTGTCTCCATAAGCCACTGTTCTGCCCAGCAACAAAATAAACAGCCTTGCCAAGGTTTAAACCCAGGACCCTATATACCATAGCCAGAACAATGTGCCACTACACCATCTGTCGATTTTTCAAGTATGTTATTCAGTACAGGTAGTGAATATTAGGGAGAAAACCGTGGAATCAGTCATGTTTGGTATATATAAATATGCACATATAGATGGGTATGGTGACAGATAAATATTTAAAAGTATATAAATCACACACACACACACACATATATATATATATATATATATATATATATATATATATATATATATATATATATATATATATATATATATATATATATATAAATAAAACAAATGCATATAGATATATAAAAATGAATTATGTATATATATATATATATATATATATATATATATATATATATATATATATATATATATATATATATATATATATGCTCATAATATGTAGTGCAGTCATACCTCAGCACCATACCTCTCCACCTCTTACTGCAAGAATGCTGGGCAAAGGCTGTCAAAATGGGGGGACAATGGGCCAACACTAGTGACATAATGTAAGTGCTGCAGTTATAAATGTAGAATGTTGCTACAGTAACAGGCTTTGTGTCAGCATACATGTGCAAAAGGATGTGAGTTCTTAAACTGAAATGCATGTCATCATTCACTGACAGAAATCCTCACATCATTGCAGTGATTTACCAGAGAAATGAAAATAACATAATTCTGTGGAACAGAAATATGAGCAATAAACCTGGACAGTCTGAAACAATCTGACCAGTCAAGAAATATGCTCTGAACCCCTTAGTGCAACAAATCTGGACCAAGCCTGACAAAGGGGGGGGGGGTCAAAACCATGAAAATGGGGACATATCTCAAATACTGGAGTAGATAAGCTGACACAGTTGATGCAGTGACACCCTCCTGTCTGTTCTAACATATATTGACTAGAATAGCACAAGTCCAAAACCCAATAACTTCCCACTAGTTAGTTACTTAAATCTTTACATCATCCCACTGGCACTGATGTGTCAGAAATACACAACACTAATGGGGGCCAGGCAACAGTACATCAGACAAATATCTGGACATAACATCACATTAGGGAAACTACACTGAGCTGCTAAGCATGTCACCAATCAACGTCCACACTACAGTCAGACTGACACAACACTAACCCACATCTGCTATAGGAAACTACACATGTATTTGCAAATATATCAGGCACTACATGGATGTAACAGCACTGAAAAACAGACACCAGTGTGAAAGTGCATACCCACAACCAATTTTACCACAGTCACAGTGACGTACTGGTAAGCCAAATTAACAGTAGAGTATAATGACTGTGTGAACAAAACCATCAGCATGTTTCCCACTCACACACTACCCCTACATATATTGGACCAATTCACAGTGTAGTATGATGCCTGACTGTGGTATGGGACATGTCTCAGTCTGCCCCTACAAACATATACAGCTGATAGAGCACCAGAAACTGGAGCAGCATGCAAAGTCAGATAGAAAAGAGCCCATAAGACATACATATACCTCCCCTCCCTACACAGCCAAATAACATATTCACACTACACTGCTACACAATCCTGAGAGTTTGTCAACAGATGCCAGAAATACACAGACCTCCTGACTGTACAGAGTCACACATAATGCCTAGGCTTTGTCTTCATGTATAAGGCCTCTCACACATAACTTGTCTGGCAGTCTGATACATCACTGGGACAATATCAGGAATGAAGTCACTAAATAATGATGTGCCATACCTATCCACCTCTTACTGCATTACATCAGGACAATGCCTAACATCCTTGGGGGATAGAGGCCCAAACACAGGGGGAGTATTGACATATTGCTGTCATAAACAGAGAAAGTAGCTGCTGTAACAAGGTTTGTTGTAACATATTATTCTGATGGATATGAAGTCAGAAACACAAATGGATGTTACCATTCACTGACTACAAGCCTCAGAGTATGCTACTGGTTTTCCAAAGACTAAGCATATGTGATTAACACACCAAACATAAGTGTCCAAACTTTGGCAGTCTGTGGATAGTCCTACAGTTGTGAGTTATGTCAACCACATAACACTGTCAGATTTAAACTCACACAGATAAGCCATGTCCACACAAACCCTGTCATACTAGCATTAATTCAACTTTATTACAGCAATACTTATATTCTGTCCCTATGTCTGGAACATTCTCCCCATGTTTGTCTGGCTGTCTCCACAGTCTTTGTTGTAAGAGGTATTTCCAAACAACCTCTATGATGCTGTTGTTGACACACCTCCATAAAGTTGACCTAACAGGCAAGGCAAAGGGCCACTGTCCACATGACGTACTCAGTTATAGGAGTGTGTTCCCATGCTATTGGCTATAGGAATGATACCACAGCTGTTCTGCATGCAATTAGCAAGTGGGGGACTGCAATTGATGCACAGGACACCAGCTGCTGATGAGCATTACCTACAAAAGGCTAGCTGATGCCTATACAAAACATCTGGGAGAGACAGAGAGAGAGAAAGAGAGAGAGAGAGAGACTCACACAGGTAGATACATCAGGATCCACATCCAGATCCAGTTACAGCCAGCTAGCCAGGCAGCCAGCTAGCCATCTATCCATTCACACCTTGAAAAAAAGGTAGGTCAAACAAGTAAGCATGTAATGGAATGTTGTAGGGGGTATGTAATAGTGGTAAATATGAAGTTCAACAAATATGTCTTAAGTTCTTAACAACACTTGCTGTACTGATATATTGATGATCATAACCTATGGCCATAGCATCTGTGTCTGTCTGCAGTGACATAGATTACAGCTCAGGCCCCTGAGCCACCCCAGGAAAGGATGGCTCACATATGACTACTACTGGAGTGTGTGTTGAACAATACTGACTGTGACACTGCTAGGCCAGCTACTGGGATGTTGTAGATATCCATATAGTAATTGTGAATACAAATATGATATACATGCTTGTCTCAGAAATGTGAGGGACCTATACAACGTATTTGCATAGTGAAATACTGTCACAGCTGTGTGTGTTGAACTGCATGTGATACACTGAACTCACACCATTCATACTGACCATATGTGTGCTTCATATTTGTACTCATTTACTCAAAGAGTTGTGCTATGTCTGGTAAATAATTTGCAACCTGTGAACACTGACATTACATTACATCTACTCTTTCTTTTGGCTGTTCCCATTAGAGGTTGCCACAGCAGATAATCTGTCTCCATGTCTTCCTGTCCTTTGCATCCTGCTCTGTCACACCAACCACATGCATGCCCACTATCAACACATCCCTACACCTTATCTTAGGCCTTCTTCTTTTCCTCTTACCTGGCAGCCACATCCTTTTACAAATATACTCAGCATACCTACTCATCACATGTCCAAACCAACATAATCCTGCCACTCTTTGGCTTTGTCCCCAACCCGTCTGACCTGGGCTGATCCCCTAACATACATGTTCCTAATCCTGTGCACCCTCATCACACACAGTGCAAATCTTAATGTCATTAACTCTGCTATGTCCAGCTCTGACTCCTGCTTTTTTGTAAATGCCACTGTCTACAACCCATATAACAAAGCTGGTCTCACTACCCTCTTGCAGACCTTACTTGTCACTCTTAATGGTACCCATCTGTCACAAATAACTCCTGACACTCCTCTCCACTACCTGCATCCTGCTTGTACTCTCTTCTTCACCTCTCCTCCACACTACACATTACTCTAAACTGTTGTTCCCAAGTATTTAAACGTATCCACCTTTACAAACTGTACTCTCTGCATCCTCACCATTCCTCTATCCTCCCTCCAATTCACAGATATATATTCTGTCTTAGTCCTGCTGACCATCATTCTCCCCTCTCTAGACCATAACTCCACCTCTCCAGGGCCTCATCAACCTGTTCCTTACTCCCACTACAGACCACAATGTCATCTGCAAACTGCACTGTCAACAAGGACCCCTGTCTGATCATGTCTGTCAACTTGTCTATCACCACTGCAAATAAGAAAGGACTCAGAGCTCACCCTTGATGTACTCCCACCTCCACCTTAAATGCACCTGTCACTCCCAATGCAAAACTCACTGCTGTCACACTAGCCTTTTACATATCTTATAGCATTCTTAGGGATTCCTCCACCACTCCTGACCTCCCCATACAATACCACAACTTCTCTCCTGGCATCCTGTCATATACTGCCTCTAAGTCCTCAAAGACACAACACAGCTACTTCTGACCTTCTCTGTATGTCTCCATAAACACTCTCAGAGCAAACATTGCATATGTATTGATCTTTCCTAGCATGAAACCATACTGCTGATCAGTAATCCTCACCACCCTTCTTACCCTAGCTTCCACCACCCTTTCCCATTACCTCATGCTGTGACTGATCAATGATATCCCTCTGTAGTTACTACAGCTCTGCACACCACCCTTATTCTCATAAACAGTACCAAAACACATTTTCACCACTCCTCATGCATTCTCTCACTTTCCAAGATTGCAGTAAACAATCCGGTTGAAAAAAAAAAACACTGCCATTTCTCTCAATCACCTCCATGTATCTACAGGTATGTCATTTGGACCAACAGCCTTTCCATTCTTAAACCTCTTCAGAGCTATCCTTACTTTTTCCTTGATAATCTCTTGCACTTCCTGATTCACCATACCCACATCATCCAACCTCATCTCTCTCTCTCATTCTCCTCATGCAACAGCCCATCAAAATACTGTTTCCATCTGCTGTACACAATCTCCTCATTTGTGGGTATGTTTCCCCCATTATCCTTTATCACCCTTATTTTCTGCACATCCTTCCTAGCTATGTGCCTCTGTCTAGCCAATTGGTACAGTCCCTATTCTCTATCCTTGGTGTCCAACATTACATACAACCATTCAGACGCCCCATCCTTAGCCTTTGCCACTACTTTCTTTGCCATGCACCCCATCCCCTTATACTTCTGTCTACTTTCTTCATCTGTCTGACAATCCCAATTCTCCTTCAATAACCTCTTTCTCTCTATAATCCCCTGTACTTGCTCATTACACCAACAGGTCTCCTTTACCTCCTTCCTCTCTCCAGATGTCACACCAAACCCCATTCTACTCATCTCCCTTGCTACTTGGATATATTTAATCAAATATGTGGTAACTCTTCACTGCCACCCACTGCCTGTTGTAACTCTTCTCTGAACTCAACCTCACAATCACCCTTTGTCAGTACCCATCACTGATCCATGGTACTGCCCTCACCCCCCCCCTTCTTCTTGATCACCAACAACATCCCACAGGCCAACATTCCATGCTGCTTAACTAAACTTCCCCCTGTTACCAGTTTACAGTTTCCAATCCCCTTCAAACAGGCCCACCTGCATATGGGAAAATCCCCCTCTGTGCATCTTCCTCCACTCCTGTATGTCACCCTATGCCCCTTGGTCTTGACATGTCCAACCTCTTTTGCAAACACCTACACCATCTCACCTTCTCCATTCCTTTGCTTAGCACCATACCTGCCCATCACTTCTGCATCCCCTCTGACCCCTTCACCAACTGGCCTATTGAAATCTGCTCCAATCACCACTCTCTCACCCATGGGTACAGTCATCACCACTTCATCCAACCATTCCAAAGTACATCACTCTTATCCCTCACACATGCAACTAGTGGAGCATATGCACTAACAACTGTCATGATTACTCCATTAATTCCCAGCCACATAAACCTTGCTCTACCTAACACTCCTGTCACTGCCAAACACACTGTTGACATAATGCTCCATTAGGTTAACACCTACACCATTTCTCCTCACATACACACTATGTTAGAATTATTTGTACCCAAGTATAATACACACAGCCATAACTCCCTTCCATCTGGTCTGTGGCACACACAATATAGCCACATTTCATCTGTCCATCAAATCAACTAGCTCAGTACCAATACCAGCTATACACACAACAGTAAAAGTTCCTAGCACTCACTACCACACTCCTAGCCTTTCCCCTCTCTGCTTGCCATAGGAGCATTGCACATCCTCCAGGATATGACTGTGAATGCAAAGGCTACTCAACTATCAAATGACGTATGTGTGTTACAGCAATATGAAGACAGTGTCACTAATGTTCGCCTATAGCCCACCATGTATGTACAGCATCCTCCAGATGTCCTGCCCTTCCAGGTTGACAGGAATTACTGAGCAACAAAAGTGTTATGACAGTGTGACATACTGACATAGAACAGAAATGTATAGCATTTATTACCTGTGCAGATGTATGCATGTATGGATAGGTGTGCCTGGCTGCCTCATAACACCTGACATGGGATGCAACACATCACATAAATGAGCTGTACATGTCATACACATGTGTAATCTTACTGTCTGTGCATCCAACAGAGTTACACTTCTTCAGCTAATGGTTGTTGCAATGCCCTGACACAGACATGGATACTAGCATAAGCAGGTGTATCATGTAGACATTTTAGAGTTGTCCAGCTGTGTTATGACCTCGTGTCCATGCCTACTATAACCAATTATATGACCACCCACATAGCTGTATGGCCTCAGCAATACCTTACTTGTACAACCTGTCTCCACCAAAGTAGAGTAAATGCCTTTGCTGGACAGCAGTAATACACAAAGCACATAACGGGATGCTATATTGGCTGTACAGGGAAAAGTAGAAGCAGACACCAACTGGCCGCATGTCTTCCTTTGTCTGAACGACCATAGTAGGTCACAGGTGGATTACTGTAAGGCTGACTATGAGTACAAATCAGACACATCCACTGAGGGCAACCAGAAGGCCATCTTCATATATGTCTGCAGTTTCAGAGGCAACAACCCAACCCACCCTGTAATGGAGGTCAATCACAGCACATACACACACACCATAGCTATACCCAACCTGCTTCAGACACGTTTAGGCCAAACATCACCTCCCTGCCTCAACATCAGTATAGGTGGATATGCACACCACATGCACCTCTACCCTCATCATCATGGATCAGATGCAAACTGCCTACTAAAACATAAAAATAGCAAGTCCTCTTGGGGACTGATAACATTCCCTGTCTGCATCCTACAAGAACCCAAACATATGCTTCCAGCTCCATTACACACTGTATGCAAGCCAAGCCTGAGCAGCACTGACATTCCATCTGCAAGGAACATAGACACTGTCACCACTCAACACAAACGTGAATGGTTGTTTATGAAATGTACTGGCCCTCAATGGGGGGGGGGCGGCATGATACAACAGGATCAGGAGTACAATGCATGTTCATACAGTGATGCTGGGTATGGAGTATGATGTGATTCCATGTAGTGGCTACTGATACTCATTAGTCATCTGCTGTCTCTGTAAAGACCTCTGGGTAATGTCTGTGGTCCTGTGATGTGTTTCCCTGTTTATGTCTTCCAGGTGTCATGCAACACCAGCCATCCTATTCAGAACAGGAGACTGCAGCAATAACTGAGGCCATCCTGCAAAACTATGACATCCTCTTCAGTCGGGGTTACCAACGTCAGTGGGAGAGGACTGCCCTATGGGATGATATAATCCAAAGAGTCAACACCTTGGGCCACCATGGACATACATATAATCAGGTCAGGCACAGAGTGACTGACCTGATTCGGTGTGCCTGGCAAAGGGCTACTGCAGTAGCGAGAGACCGTACCGCTACCGGTGGGGGCCAACCAGACAGGCCCCACATAAAGCAGCAGAGGAGCTCCTGGCCAACCTTGGGTAGCCCCCACATGACCATCTACACAGGAAATATCAGTCGTGGAGGTGGGTGGCACCCAGGCAACAGGTGAGGAGCATCCAGGTAAGGAAAATGTGCACATCAATGTACTGAGGTAGCATTAAAACTGTGTTCTATAGAGTCTTTAGGTGCATATGTCAGTGCAAAATAGATTAGTGGGTGGGGTTTAGTAATGCACACAAGTGCACATCTATGGTGAAGAACAGCAAATTGTGTAATATCATAGTTTATACTGTACCTGGCCATAAATGCAACATTAATCTTGGACCAATGCCTAATGTGAATCTGCTGACAATACCTCTCCCTCTCTACTACCTAGGTCCCTCTTGTCTACACAAGGTACAGCAGCCTAAAGCTGGTAAGTATGAGATTTTACTGTTGTGGCTCACCACTATCCCAGGCATGTTAAGGTCATGCATGAGACCATGCACACAACTGTTACACTCAGCAGCCATTTGCCAATATCTGCATGATTCCTTGTGGTTGGGTTTCCTCCATAATATCACAGTGGATATCACAGGGGCCTATTTGCATGAGATGTCACATATCTGTAGCATACCTCACAAACCTGTCATTGCAGGATATCTGGATAAAGATTGTCAAAATGTGGGGAATAAAGGGCAAAGAGTGGGGAGATATTGTATACATTAGTGTTATACAGTGCATATAAAAGGTGTACACACCTGTTAGAATGGGAGGTATTAGTGATATATGACAATGTGAGCACGATACACAACACCAAATCCATCCAACCTTTCATGTGACCTATAATCTGTACAATGCAATTGTGAAACAAACAATCTGTTAGGGGAATAAGTATGTGAAATGAAAATTGTCCAAGAAGCTAGATGCATATGTATGCACAGGGTAAAGCTCATACTGTGGTGCAGCATCATTTGATAAAACCACAGCAATACATCATATTGGATACACACCTCCCATCAATTACGGACTCTTGGATTAATTGCAAATAACAGTCAGCTCATATATCAAGAATATCCTAACATAGACCCACAGTTGCCTGCTACAGCAAAAGCCTTGGCTCGCATACAGCTTAACATGATGCAAAGGGACCACATTTTAGAAAGGTATCAGCCTGGAGAAGGCTACAGAAACATACCCACAGTATTGCATATGCCATGGAACACAGTGCAGATAGTCATGATATGGTGTTCAAGATATGGTGCAACAGTTACATTGTGAAGAAGTGGACATCCCTACATGTATGTTGAGAATACAATACCAAAAATTTCCAGGGAAGCTGCCAGGATGCATACAGCAACACTGAAGAACATTCAGACATCTCTAGGAAGTACTGGGTGTGTACTACGTGTCACAACAATCTTCTGTGCCCTCCACATGTCTTGCCTATAGGGTGTGTTTGGAAGATGGTAGCTGTTCTTCTCAATAAACAACAGCCAGTCCTGGGTAATGTCTGGACAACAATACATCAGCTTTCCAAAAAGCATGTGTGGAAATGTGTTAAGGTGTTATGAGACCATGGTTAAACTCTCTGTGTCCACAATTCAATCATGTTAGTTTGACCCAATAACAGCACTGCACAACAGCAGAACAATACTACCCACACCGTGAAGCAGGGTGATGGCAGTGTCCTGCTTTGGGTTTGCTGTTTACAAGCTTGAACTGGAGCTGTAGCCGATTTGGAGTGTATTATGACCGGTTTCAAACACTGGTCCCTTATGGCTATAATCCTTCTTATGTCTGCCACATAGCTGTATATGGGGAGGAATTCCAACATTGCACACAAAAATAGCCCACACCTTGCATCCAACTGAACAAAAGGATGACTTCACAAGAACACATTCAGCAGTCTGCAGTGGCCAATCCTGAGTCTACACCTGAATACAATACACAATCTGTGTGGTGATCTGACGAGTGCTGTGCACAGGGGATGGCCTTGCAATCTGACAGATTTGGAGGTGTTTTGCAAGGGAGAGTGTGCAAACATTGCCATGTCAAGATGTGCCATGCTGATACACATCTTTCCAAATATCAGTTTACGGGTTTGCACCCCCATGCAACCTGGTTATTGTACTGATATCATTTATGATATCTTACCCCTACCTGATGTGTATGTTCTTCAATTGGAGTGAACAGATTATATGTCATATGAAATGGTGGAAATGCTATGGCAATATCACTGGTGTCTCATGTGGTCTGTCACAAAATCCTTGCATGTTACAAAGGGTTTGTACACTTACTATATCCACTGTAAGCTTGGGAAGTTGTTTGAGTAACCACCCTTTTTTCACATACATGTACTGCAGGTTATGACATCTGCAAATCACAGTATGACATTAAGTAGGATCACAATTCCACTGGTCAAACTAGTAATGTATCAGACAAACATAGGCAGTATGAGCAGCAGACAGGAAATATGACCCATATATCTAGATATTCCTGGAAACTCTGTACAGTTGGTAAGTATGTTTTGTAGGTTTAGCCACAGGTGAACAGCAGTAATGTTTACGTGGGTACAGTGTGTTCTAGGTGAAGGCTCGCCACCAACTAAAAACACTCACATATCCCAGTGGTGTAAATTAGTAGTAACAGTAAGTTGAAAGGTATGCACTGCATGAAGTTGAGGGCCTGTCCAGAGTGTGTCTGTTTTGGTCTGAGTATGTGTTATAACTGTCATCTGTTGCCTAATGTGAGGTCTGTGGAATGCTTCTGGGACACCTCACGTGTGTCACTATGTATGCAAGTGAGTGTGTGAGTGAATGTGTGAGCGTGTGAGTGAATGTGTGAATGTGAGTGTGTGTGTGCGTGCGTGCGTGCGTGTGTGTGTGTGTGTGTGTGTGTGTGTGTGTGTGTGTGTGTGTGTGTGTGTGTGTGTGTGTATGTGTGTGTGTGTGTGTGAGTGTGTGTACCAGCAAACCTTACAGTGCTTTTAGTAATGTACATATGTTGTCTTTTCCTCACAGGTGGACATGGTGGTCACAGTCCCTCCCCCTGTGTAAGTGATGTTAGTTTGGTGACTCTGACCATGCCGGCACCCATAATGAGGCACAGGTGGGGTTGTCAGGGGTTGCAGCTGTGTCATCGGTTGTCATCCCACCTTTGTCAACCCCATCCCTACACACAGTCACAATGCCCACACATTCCCCATCATGAATGGCCACAATTGAAGGACAGCTGGATGCTGGCACAGAACATGCAAGTGTGGTGACTATGGCAAGTGAACACCCAGGCAGAGTGCTGGTGAGGTCCCACACAGGCAAGTGGGCAGGGGTGCTCAGAGGAGGATGGCTGCCTGTCCAGCCCATGTTAAAAGTGCCACTGCTGCAGTAACCAGGCACATGTTTTAGGCCGTAATGGATGCACAGGCATGTAATGAATATAACACCAGACAAGTGCACAGGCTGGTAGAAGAACATCTCCCTGGTGTCTGTGGCAATTTGCATGACCTTATTGTGGTCAGGCTTGAGGGCAATGAGATCGCAGATAGATGGTGGGGTCAGGTCGTGGCACTCCTCCACCATGGAGTATCTGTGCTCAAACGTTTGGTGGAGGGGATGCAGCAGCCACATGGATGTAGCTCAGCACCATGATCAGCTGTGGTCCTTGTGGCCATGCAGCATCACACTCCCGTAAGGGCAGTAACACCACCACTGCTGAGGGTGGTGTGCTGTCCATGCCAAGACATGGCAGGCCATGGGCATGTGGTCCTGGCCAGTCCCAGCAGGGATGTGGATCGAGCAGACATCAGTCACCATCAGGGAACAGTACTGTCTCCGACCTTGTCCCTGGAGGTGCCATTGATACCCCATGGCCAGAGATGGTGAACTGTACACCCTGCCATGTACAGCCCACAGCTGTCCAAAAAACATCAGTGTAGGGCAGCCACATGGCGTGACTGTGTGCATGCAACACACACACACACACACACACACACACACACACACACACACACACACACACACACACACACACACACACATACACACATCACAATCAGAAAAAGGTCACCTCCACAGACATGCACCACACCTGCACAGGCCATGTCATTCCCACACCCCAAACACACACCCATAATGTCAACTGAATGGCGCAGCCTAGGCCTCTGGCAAAACCACAGAACACCTTGTGCATATGATGAAACCTGTGCCAGATCCATGCCATCCAAACCATCGATGCAGGGACATGCAAATATGGGTCTGATGCACAGGGTGAACTTACTAAATTGTAGCTATGTAATGCCGTGAAAGGTGCTGTCATCTGGCATTTGTAAGAGGTGCACATCAGAGTGTGCATACAGTTTCAGCCATGATGCATTGTTGCTATTAGTAATGCTGAGTGAATGTGTTCTCACATGCTGCATCCTGTCTGTGTTCTAGGCATCTGTGTGTTACCAGGATGTGGCCCTACTGCAAGACCAAGGGGTATGGCAGTGTGGTAACACATCAACCATGTCATAGGCAAGGTACAGCTGTAACTGCACTGATTTCCCAGATCTGTATAACAGTGATTGCATATGCCTTACAGCTTATAGGGCTAAGGGTTGTATATAGGTATATGGTGATTGACATCATCTGTTGTAGAGTGGAGAATGGTAAGTGTATTGGTTTGGACACACCTCCATTTGCTAATAACCATCCCCCCAGAGGATATTCATCAACCAAACATACTGAGCTTACTATTCATGCACACACACACACACACACACATATATATATATATATACACACACATACATGCACAAGATCCCCATCAAGTTGTGTCACCACAGTGTTATGCAGTTATGGCTGTTGGCACGGAACTACTAGTGTGAGGAGTGCAACAAGGTACCTATGGTGAAGAACATCATGTGCCCTTGTGAGAAATGACAATGGTGGGTGTAGTGGATATGACAGTGTCATAATAGTCTGTCACATACAAGTTTACACACTGACAATCACTGATATACATACCAATGCACACACACAGACACATTTGCCAGTACTGAAATGCATAAGTTCATAAATTCATAGGTGTGTACTAGGTGAATGGTCATGAAGGCTCTACATGGCTTTCCCAAGGGAATACCCTGTCATCAGGCCACCTGACAATAGTCCCCAGTGTGGCTAATGAGTATAGTCACTGGAGTGAACCCCAGGGGTGGGTATTGCATTCCTCATCCACCCATCCAGATTTCTATTTTGGATGGCCAGTGATGTGCACTGCTTCACATGTATGTGACGTATATTCCATGCCATGGACAGTGTCTGGGTTGTGAACCTGTCCCACAAGCATGTCCTTTGGAATATGGAAGTGTGGTTGAGGTCTCTGAGGCATGTTGTGTGGACAGATTGGTATCTTCAGAAGTAGCATTCCTGACCCAGTTTGATAAGGCATGGCTGCGTAACTCAGGCAGTGATCACACCTACGTAGACATTATGATACAGGGATTCATTGAAGTTATTGGAGTCTGTCCATACAGGGCATGTGTGTAAGGCCTGGTATTTACTTTGTGGGGTACGTTTGCAACCTCTACAGTTGTTGGTGTCCAGTGGGGTACATAGCAAAAGGGCCACTGTACACATTGATTGGGCTACATTAGTGGAGGATACAGAGTGCCAATCACGAACCAAACCACTGTACAAACCAAGTAACTGAAAAATATCCAAAAGCCACAGGACCCGGAACCAACTAAAATCAACAACAAACTTTAATATTCTTTACAAAGAAACAAATTCAACCAAGCGCTTTTACCTAGCTTCTGCCAGGCTTTCTCAAGGACTGAGTACAAATACATTCATTAATTCATCATTTAAATACATTGTTTTAACGTCAGCTGGTCAACAATTAATCAATTACATAGATATTTTCAAACAATCTAACAGTTAATTAAAAAACTACTGAATCCCAAACATTAAAAATTCATTCTGTCATTTAAAAAAATTTGTTCCCATATTCAACCCCATTTAAATACTTTAAAGCCTAGCTTTCCTTAGTTTTAAAACTGGTGCAATATTAATGTTTTCATTTAATTCTGGGAACCTTGTAGCATCTAATTTAAGCTGCCAATATAATTCACGGTATTCCAACCGTGTCTCCCAGCTCCCTCCTCTCGCTACTGGGGTGATCTGTTCCAGTACCATAAACTTCAATTTCATCTCCCTACATTTTTGCGAATGCTTAAAGAAAGCATTTGTTTCTTTACCACTGGCGATGTCATAAAATGCTCATACACCCTTCTTCTTAAGGGTCTTTCTGTTTTGCCAATATAAAAACCTAAGCAAAGGGTGCAGACCCCCAAATACACCACCCCCTTTGATGCACAGCTGTAATAATTATGCGATCTAACCAAGAATTTCCTCTGGGGTAAGTATAATGTACCTTGGTTTAACATGGCAGAACATTGATTGCAGTGATTGCACTTAAATGTCCCCATTTTGTTCTTATTCGTTTTAACATTTTCCTTCTTTTCAAACCATTCCTTTAAATTATGTCCTCTCCTTCTTATAAAATGAGGGTTTCCCAAAAATAATTCCTTCCAATCCTCATTCATCCCCAAAATCGGCCAATATTTTAAAATAATTGCCTCTATTTCTTGTGTCTTATTGGAAAAAGTAAGCGCAAAATTATTTCTATTTTCCACATCAAACTTCTTTTCTTGTTGTCTTTTCTGTGATGCTGTGTTACCTAATCCTAATAAAGGTGGATATTTTGCTTCTCTGTTGTTCCTGACTTCTTGAATCATACTGTCTATTAAGTCTTCTGGGTATCCTTTCTCCAAAAATAATCCTTTGAGGGTATCACTCTCCATATTAAAACTTTCCCTCAGACTAGACATTCTTGAGGCCCTAATTAACTGTCCTTTAATACTGCCCTTTTTTGATAAAAAGGGTGTCCACTCTTAAAATGTAAAAAAGCATTAGAAAAAGTCAGTTTCCTAAATATTTGAGACTGAAATTTCGCATTAGCATAATCCTTCATTAAGCTGATGTCTAAATAGTGTAATTCATTTAAATCAATTTCATAAGTGAATCTCAAAAAATTCGTGCTGGAGTTGATGAACTGTATAAACATTTTTAGTTCATTTTTTGTCCCAGCCCATAGCAAACAAATATCATCCAAATAACATCTATAAAATCTTATTTTCCCCTTCCATGGGCTGTTAAATACGTTATTTTGTTCCCAGTGATGAAATACTAAATTTGCGTACACTGTGGCACAAGGTGTTCCTATCGCCACCCCTTTTCTTTGTCTGTAAAATTCACCTTTAAACAACATAAAATTGTTGTCTAGTATTATTTCCATAAATTCCAACATCAAGTTAATGTTTCTGCTGTCCAATCCTGTTTCTTTATTCAATACCTCTTCAACCCATTCTAATCCTATTTGGTGTGGAATACTAGGGAATAATTCTACCACATCTATGGTCACCATCCATAGTTGCGTGTCAAACCTGTGCGAGGGTACAGGGTGACCATGGCCTTTTACTTGCTGCATAACACACACTTAGTCAGGAGATGCAACACATCGAAGAACTTTCTGATGTCAGTGGCACTGTTGTGGTCAACAGACAGCTCACTGTTAACCTGTGTTCTCCATTCTTTTATAACAACATCACTGTTCAGTGGACTACCAGCAATGCATGTGAGCCATGGTGTTCCCAAAGGTAATGGTGGCACATCTCTTGGCATTGAGCTAATGTCCAGGGTTCTGACAACAATCATAGGTCTCAGAGAGGCCTTTGGATATGATGAAAACATCACATGGGGGTAATGATAGCACCCACCTTACAGTTGTGTGCAAACATTGCCAGCCAGGGTGCCTTTGTGTTGGCCTGCACCTCAGAGGTGTGGATCCCAAACATGAGAGGACGCATGTCCATACACTGTGGGACTACACTCATGTCTGGTCATCAATTTGGCATGGAGTCCATTGCATTCACACTGTGGTTTCTATATGTGAGGCTGTTTACAAGACAACTAGTGATACAGTGGTTGATGCCTAGCCGAGTGTGCTTGTGTATGATTCCTGAGTGAAGAGTGGTCTCTGAGTATTAGTAGAGCTGCCAATCTTGTTACCTATTCCATACTGTCACATAGTCATCGCACATGACATAACACTTTTAGGCATGTAGATTGTCTACACCTACCTCTACAGTGGTTGACAACTGTTGGCCTTGTAATGTGGATGTTGGGACATATACTAGTTCATCAATATAATAATTTAGCAAAACCCACCCCCCAGTGACTCCTTTTATTACACAATCACACCAACACCCACATAGAATACTGTTGTCAGACACACACGCACTTGCCAGTACTGAGATTAGAACCCCTACCTATGTATTGCTACTACAGTGTTACTCATTTATCGCATGTGCCACAGAGCTTATAGGGTGAATGTTGTCCAAAGGTACTTCTAAGGTGTGGAACATCACCAGCCCTTGTAAATTATGGCAATGAGTGATGTAGTGAGTGAGAGATTTCATAATATACTTTACTCTACACAAACACACACTTTTACATTTGCCAGAACTGAGGTTAGAGCCTCTATCTAACTAGGGTTTTGTACTTTTATGTTACACAGTTAACACACACCACTGAGCTTACATGCCTCAGAGTTACCGAAAAGGTACTTTTAAGGTGAATGATATCTTCAGGCCTGCTATAGTAGGGCACTGTGAAGTGTACTGGGTGTAAATGGGCCCAAAATCTTTAAGCTACAAACACACATATATAGACACCTATGCACAGAAACACACACACTTGCCAGTACTGGGATTAAAACCCCCACCTAGCTATGTATTGCTACTATGATTTTATGCATTTATCACACACATCACCGAGCTTATAGGGTAGATGCTGTTCCAAGGTACATCTAAGGTGTGGAACATCACCAACCCTTGCAAATTATGGGAATGAGTAATGTAGTGGGTGAGAGATTTCATAGAAAAATTTTACCCAACACACTTTTACATTTGCCAGAACTGAGGTTAGAATCTCTGTCTAACTAGGGTTTTCTACTTTTATGTTACCCTGTTACCACACGCACCACTGAGCTTACATGACTCGGGATTGCCGAAAGGTACTTCTAAGGTGCATGACATCTGCAGGACTGCTAAAGTAGGGCACTGAGAAGTATACTGGTTGTAATTGGACCCAAAATCTTTAAGCTACAAACACACACACACACATATATATATATATATATATATATATATATATATATATATATATATATATATATATATATATATATACATTCTACATACATATACACACGCACAGAATAGTGTTACATTTGCCAGGACTGAGATTAGAACTCCCACCTAGCTAGTTATTTATATTAGTTTTATGCAGTTGACACACATGCCACAGAGCTTATAAGGGGCAGGACTGCTGAAAGGTACTTCTAAGGTGACTGACATCCACAGGACTGCTAAAGTAGGGCAATGGGTAGTGTACTGGGTTGAGAAGGCTTGCTATTTCCCACATCTTACAGACACTTCTCTAAGTGTATGAGCATGCCCAGTGTGACCTTCTATATTACATGTGGGACTCCATTCCAGAGATTGTTGTACTCCAGTCCAGGGATATATGTGTTACAGCCATGCATCTCCACCTCTTAGTGCATGATATGTGGAGACAGCCTATTTAAATAAGGGAACTTTAGGCCATACATAGGGGGTGATTGTGACTGTATCTGTTATTAATGTCTGAGGTGCTGAGGTTACAGGGTTTGTTTGGGCAGAGATTTTGTCTGCCATATTTGATGTTTGACACTGTAATTTCTTGTTGCAGTACCTCCAGACATACCTCCTCAGATCATCATGGTGATTTACCACAGGAATACAGCCTGGATGATGCACAAGCAAATATTATTGGCCAGTTGCTAGGCATTCTTGCACAATCCAGCCTGTTGAGATGTGTGGCTACAGACAATTGACTGCTGATGCTGTGAAAATGATCAAGCATCTTGGTGATATACTAGGATGTGGGAATCTGTGGGAATTTCTGTTCTGGCATGGTTTGGTTACCAGTACATGGTTGGGTAATACAAGTCAGGCAGGATCAAGGTTTCAAGTTGACTCCAGAAAAATTTGTTGAGGGTAAGATATGTGTTTGGGGGGGGGGGGCTAAGTCAGATATGTTGGCCTGTAGCTACCAACTATTTGCATAGTGGTCATGCCAAGGGTTGACCACACTTGGGGATCTTGTGTGTCTCACACTGTTTGACCAGACTGGAGGTGTGTGTCTCACATATATGTATACCCACACATCATTTTGCTTGTCTGCCCACATTTTTGAGTAATGTTGTTGTGTGGGATGAGTGATCAGGGAAGGCTTCTGTTGTTCCCCATGGCTGTGGGCCAGGTTTCTGCGGGTGCAGACAGGTCACCATCTTCAAGAGTTAAGACACCCTGCAGTGTGTGCATTCCCCTGTTTAGACTCCTAGCCATACCTCTCGACTGTAGAGGGTTTCACAGACTGTGCAGATTCATGACTCATATATCTGGTAAGTTACTCATACAGGTGTGGTTTGCAAGCTAGTGTTTTGTAACTCAGTCAGGGTTGAGGTCAGATATTAGTGGCAGTAAATTCACAGTTTCTGACTTCATAACCTTCATATATTCCATGGTAATACAACACTTTTCCATTGGATCAAACTTATTACATTATTATTGCTGAGTTTCACATGTGCCCTTCTATTTGGACCTTTATCACCCCATTATTTGTGGTTTTTAATCCAGATATCTGGGTATCTCTGAGTTTGGTAGGTATGCTTCTAGCATTTAGCAGCATGGCCTTTCTCTGCATTTTGTTAACTATGTTATATTGGTGTTATGGACTCCATGACACTCCCTAAAAGGGCACTGTGTGTGAGCCATGGGCCTTTGCCAGAGGTCTGTAGGCCAGGTGTGGTAGATGTAGTCTATCTGTAGCAAGGCAGTGCATTCTGATGAGCATATGTTCCCAAGCTAGAAGGCAGGGGACTCCCCTGGGATGGCACCAGTAAGTGGATTGAGCATTGCTGACGCTTGTTTCAATTGTATTCAGCCATCACTCCGAGTGACAGCTGGATGCTGCTTACAGCTAGGGACATGTTACTGCATTTCTATGGGATTGGGGGGGGGGGCACACCTGCCCACAATATACATTTGCACAGACTGTGCGGATATTTGCTTAACATTTTGGTCCCATTTAGCATAGTGGTGTGCCCTATCTTTGAGAATATGGGATAACAGTGTAGACCAGAGGTCATATTGTTGTTGCATACACATGTTTAGTTTGGGGGCTTTTTAACTTTCAGAGCCATACTGCCACTGGCAGACCTGCTGCAATATCACTGTATAAAAGTCTGTAGGTGGATATTTCATGGCTTTTGGCATTTGAAGCCCTTTGCCAGACATTTTTCTCTGGCTTTCAATAGCTGATCTGCTGGGTGAAGCTGGGGGTGAGTATGAGTCCCCCACTTTGACATCCATGCATGTGACCTATTACCCCCAGTTATTTGGCTGACCACATATACTGCAGTGGACTTTTTGTTAACTACAGTGGTACTGCATAGTGTGTGGAAGCCAGTACTGTGCATAAAATCCCTGCTGTCCCATACAGCTGTCAGTTGTCTGCTGCTGTCCCATCCAGCCACCCCATTCCCTTGCATGCTTGCATCAATACCATAGATATGCTATCAGAACATTGTACACCATTCCTTTATTGTGAAACTGACTTACCTTGTGCCTGAGGCAGTTGTGAGGACAGTGCTTGAGGACTGACTATGTCAGATGCATGCAGTACACTGCCTATACATGGTAAGGTATAGGTAGTGTGACATTTGGCATCCATTTTAGTGTTTGTGCAAGTCGGAGAGAGATATCAGTCCCTGGGTCCCTACAGTGTCAGTGTATGTGCTATGTGTTGCCTCTTTGCCAAGGCCTGGGCATACTAGGCACTCTTCCTTCTGCCTACAGGGGCAGGCTCAGGATGTTCCTCCTCTGAGTCCCTCTGTGCCTATGGTAACCTTGGCAATGGTGGGGGGGCTGTGTGGCCCTTCCCCATTCTGTTCCTGCTGCAGCTGTTTCTGCAGGATCATGTTGTGTAGCATGGCACATACTATGAACATATGTACACATGTAGCTGGAGCATACTGCAAGGCTCCACCGGACATGTCAAAGCAGCGGAACCGTGACTTGAGCATCCCAAACACACACCCTATAATGATCCTTGCTTGTGTGTGTGTGCCTTATTATGGCATTCTTGTGTCGGTGTGTGTACATTTCTGATGGGTGTCATCAGCCACGGTTCCAGTACATAGCCAGCATCCCCCACCAGATGGCCATACAGGATGTCCCCACTGGCAAATGCCTGGTACAGCTGTGAGACATGCCAGATGTGGGAGTCATGGTAGCTTCCAGGGCTGCCAGCACACACATTCATAATAATGCTCTGGGCATTGCACACAACCTGGCAGTTGATGGAGTGGAACCCCTTGCGGTTTACGTAGACTCTAACCCGCTCATCGGGTGGTCCACTGATGTGGATATGCATGCATGTGATCCAGGAACTGGTGGAGTATCCTGGATGTGGATGCCTGTGAGACCCCCATGATATCGCCAGTAGGCCTTTGGAAGGTACCTGTAGATAGTATTCTTAAGGCTACACATACCTTGACATCCACTGGTATGTGTTCCCCTCTGTTGGCTCTGGGTGTGAAGTGAGGCCAACACTGCTCAATAATTTGCTGAATTAGGTCTCTGTCCACCCTGTAGCACTCTACTATCTCCAGATCATGTAGCCCCTGGTAGGTAACCCTTGGCCTGAACACTCTTCTCCTCCTCCTCGTTCTGTGGCAGTTGTCAGCATTATCCTCTTTACCACCCTCACCTTTTAGCACATATTGATGGAGTAAAATAGCAGCAGCCTCTAACATTTTAATGAGTTTAACCAGTTAAAAATCCCCCGTCTGTGTACACTGGTGGTGTAGAGCTTATGGGAAAAAAAAGACTGAAAAGTGTCTGCATAGTTTATAGCGGTGTGCTAGAGCTGCTGGCTGTGTAATTGGCACATTTCACCTGCCAGCTATATTACTTGCATTTAACTGGCTGTATTCTTCTATTTCCCTTTTATTTTTTCTTGTTCTACTTGCTAGTTCCTTTTTTTTTTTTTTTTTTTTTTTTTTGTTTAAGTCCTGCTGCGTGCCGCACACACCTGTTTAGGGAAGGTAAACATGGCTATACAGCCTTGGACACCCCCCCCCCCCTTGCTTACATGTACAAAGTGCTGCCATTTCGTGTTTTTTTCTTTTCTTTTTTCTTTTTTTGTTTTAAGACCTCGTGCGCACAGCGCATACCCGTTTAGGCTATGTTAACAGAGGTATACAGCCAGAGACACACCCCCTTGCTTAGCTGTTCTTAGCTAAGCGCAAACACGGGTCGTAGAGCTCCAATGTGCTTACAACAAGCATGACACACTCCCTTTTCATGTTAGTTGTTCCTCCTGCCTATATGATCATATTAGTGCACCTACATAGTTAGGTGCAGGTTTTCGACTTAGAATATTTTGTGATTCAATAAATTTCCCCTCATTTGCATACACAACCGTCTTAGTCCATAGCTACTGCAGTAAAACAGACCCTTTCCCCTGGACAACCACTGTTCCCTGGTATTGTTTTCATTCTGTATGCCATACACTATAATGGCAAAATGCAGATTTCCCTTAAAATTGGGTTTTCTCATTTTTTTTTTTATTTTCGGCACGGGCTTGTTTGCCCGCCTCTGCCCTATGCTTAAACGTCCAAAATCGGCCCAAAACATTTTTTTGATTTTTATGAACATTAAACAGTTTTTCATGCCAATGGCCTTAAATTTGGCCACTGGCATGCCTAATGAACATAATACATGCTTTTTTATGAGCTGTCATGCCTCCAATTTGTTATTTTCAGAAATGCACATGGTTATTAACCGAATACATTTCTGCACTGACACTGTTGTTTCATGGAGACCTGCCAGCTTACTGAATCACTAATTCACCTCATTTGCATGGTTTTCACCAGCAAATGAGGTAATTAGCAAGCTGCAGGGTTTTCTGTGCAAGAAGAGTGTAGAGAGGCTCGTGCACACTAATTGAGTAGTTTACTGAATCGCTCAGCTGTCATTTTCCGTGCAAGAGTGGCTACACTGTTCTTGCACAGAAAAATGACTTTATTGAACCCTGGAGCATATTTTTCAATTTAGTTACACAATGCAGCTGTTAAGATTGGAAGTACCTTTTCTGTTTGGTTTAGGCATCATAGTCTACATAGAAAGGTAGAGAATAATGTTAGCTTCAGAAAATCCGCCATCATTCCTTTAACTGAAAGGAAGTTTTGAACGGTACAAAACTGCACTGTAATATTTAATAACTTCAGAAAGTGACCCACTAAGTTTGTGGTTACATCAAATGAAACCATTAAGGAAAGTTCAACAAATACTTTCATTGTGCAGTGCAAAAGTCAAGCACTGAATTCCATTTAAGAACAATTCTAGTGTGCTCAGTAGACTAGAAAATGACAACCATGAACGTGGAAGAATTTTTTGCTCTGATTGTTATTTAAATATATAATGAGTGGCCTCATGCCTTTATGGGAATAGCTAAATCTGCAGTGACACACAAGTTCAGAAGCTGGGCTGTATGTAAGTCGAACACTTCCTGTTGGCCCAGAGTCTTCTATTTGTTCTGCAGTTTAAAGCTATACAAAAAGGGTAGTTCACACCAGTGATTTAACTGTCATGAAAATGCAGCTTGCCAGATGGATAGCAAATCCTGGTTGCAAAATTAAGTATACAGATACTGTAATAAAACTGTCAGATATACATAGGTGATTGTTTTTTACTGCAATCAGCGGTGTTTCAGTTTTTAGCTCCTGCAGTATCACAGCAAGTATAGTTGCACAGTGGGTTTAGTCAGAGGCTGGTAAAGTTGTTCCAACCTCATCACATCTGTTCTAGTTTATCAAGTACCATGGTTACAGGAATAGCAGATGTTTATGAAACTATAAAATACAGAAAATACCGATATACACATCTACTTTTGACAGACTACTGCTTTGACAGTGCCTAATACAGAAAGCTAGGCTTGGAGTTATGTAATATGTATCAAACTTGATATGTATTCTAAAACCATGCACATAATAGATAATTTTCTTTCAATGTGTAACTGAATAATGAAGATTCTTACGGGTTTTGCTGATTAATACAAAGTAATGTGGGACTGTAAGTGTAAGATGAATGAAAATGGTTGGTGCCTTTTCTTTGCTCAGCTTGCAGGCACAGAAATGAGCTTTGGTAACGCTGGAAGGACTAGAAGTAATTCTGATTCTGTGTTAATAATGGCATGATGAGAGATAGTTATTGAAAAAATTAGAGCTTACTGGTTTACTGGTCCATTTTATAAGCTCTTTTCATTGTACTGTTTGTAGAAAGAGACGTTCTGTTGTGAATCCAATGTTTCTCTTGTCAAATAATTATAAATAAAAACAACTGGGGCTTTTTTCCCTTTTCAGCCTCACGTGAAAATGAACCCTGTTGATTTAGACTTTTCCAAACTGCCAGACAAAATGCAAAAAAATAAAAAAACAAAAAAGTAAACTTCAAATTAGATTTTTTTTACAGAAAGAAGGAGCAGACATGTATTTCACTGCCTTGTCTTTGTTATTTTTATTTCTCTGAACACAGATATGACAACATTACAGACCATCTGTGTTTCCATCTGTGGCTATGCACTAAAATAAAAATAAGTACCTGTTATGTATTAACTAAAAGGCATCTTTGCTTGATTCAAGCCTGTAATTATTAAATGTGTTTACAAGAAAAATATATGTCTCCCATATGATGTAATTTTAAAATAGTACACGTGCAGATAAGTATCATAGGGATCTTATCTCCAAAATTAATTATCTGGAGAGGAGAATGAAGTTATAAAACTTGCACTGTCATCGGAAAAGGTCTTGTAAGACTAGATCTATGGTGTGTTGTGCAGAACTAGAGAAGGGAAAAACAGCATTCTGGACTGAAATTGCCATATCAAACCAATAATGTAATGGGCTATCTACTTTACAACTGAATAACTAGTGTTATGCAATTTATATTTTGCTTCTGAATTTAATTTTATATTCTAAGTTTATATCAGATAATTCTACGGCAGAATGCCCTTGTTGAAGTATATGTAGTTACAGAGTGGCAGGCATGATAGTTTTACCTGTTATGCACATGTTTATAAACTCTGACTTCTGCAAGTTTGGTCATCTGTGTTATTTCCTTACTTCGGAAATGAGACATATTATGTTACTGCTGTTCGCATCTTTATTCCTGGTGTGTCTGAGTATATCCCTTACCAGGCAGATGAGTTGTAAACTGCTAAGTATGAACATGGAAAGCTACAAAAAGGAAGGAGATCTCATCATTGGAGGCCTTTTTTCACTTCATTTCAAAAAGATGTTTCCTCCACTCAGCTTCACTGAGCTGCAGTACCCAGTTGTGTGTCAGACGTAAGTAAAATATTACTTTTATTTAGTCACTTGCTTTGAGAATATTTAACTGATCTACTTTTTATTAATAAAAAAATTCCACAGCACTAACCAAATTCATACAATATTTCATAACATCTAGAATGCCAGCTTTACAGAATAGATTCATGAATGGATTAGAACTTCAAGCTCATTGAGTGCATTTAAATCCAATCTTGACAAGTGGGTGGGATATCTAGCTTATGACTCAGAATTAGTGAAATACTTTCTCTATAACAGTTTCTGACCTAAGCACTGTAAATATACTTATGAACTTATAAGCGTTGTAGAACGAGACTGAGATAGTTTTATGAAATTATGAACATAAAAATCCATATCTACAAAATGAGATAACTACAGAAGACAGTTCCAGATCTGGGGTTTAAGAACCCCTTAATATCAATACCCATAACAGAAGTCCCTTTTCAGAAATTAGCCATGAACAGTTTGGGACCCCTAGTTAAATCCACTAAAAGATATAGATTCGGTCTAGTTATATAAGATCATGACACTCATTTCCCTGAGGTTATTCCTCTTTGGAAAACCAACTTCTGGGCTATGGCTAAGGAGCTATGATGCTATTTTCGAGATTATGAGAGTCCAAGGAAATTTTAACCAACTAGGGTACCCTATTTATGTCAAATATTATGAGGCATTTCTGTCGAGGTTTTCAAATAAATCAACTCAAGACTTCTGGTCAACATTCTGAAACTGATGGGCTAGTAGAAGGTTTAAATAGAACCTTAAAGCCCATTCTGATAAAAGTAATTGAAGCTGATTGAGAAAAAACTGGGACTAGTTATCACCCTACTTGATGTTTTCCATGAGGGAGGTTCCTCAAGATTCCACAGGCTTAGCCCCATTTTGAGCTACTGTATTATGAAGGCACATGAGGCTACTGGACATACAAAATGAAACTTGGAAAGAAGAAACCCTTTTCAGAACTGTAGTAGAGCAGTATAACAGTTTACAAAAAATGTGGCTAATCATGATCATTGTTAGAAAGCATTTAGGGAAGTCCCTCTCAATCCTCAATATGTCCCTCATTCAACAGGGTGTATATTAATGGAGCACCTATTACAGTGACTTTCAAACTTCCAAGTAGGGAACCACATTTTTGTCCTTGTCTCTACCAGCAAGAACAAATTCCTGGTCAAATGTCAAGACCCTAATGAAATCTTCAGAAAGTTGAGTGTGATGAAATTATAGAGTGAAACTGGTAAAGAAAAGATACCCCAAATAAATCTACCACATACGAGTTTTAAACCCTCAGAGGAAGATCAGAAGTGGATAGCCAGGAGCAGAGGCAGCTACTGTTCATTGCATAGGTTTATAGGTGAGTACTAGGCTAGCTCTTCTGCAGGACATTTTAAGCCTAGCTAATTTCACTTTTTGTGCTTAAAATAAAGTATCTGATTTGGTTACAGACTGGCCTTAACCATCTCATGGTTGAAAAATATATATTACACCCTTATGATAACTGGGATCATACCATAGATAATTTGAGGGGACCCTGGCATGTGTTACAGCATTTAGGAGCTGCCTCTATCCATTAGCAATACAGGGGGCAATCCTTGGGTGAATTCTGTTTCCCAACCACAGATCCAAGTTGCGCTTGAATATGGACAGGGATAAACTTTGTTTTATTTGGATGGGGAGTCTGTTCCAGATCAGCAGTATCTTCTGTAAGATATACCTGTACCTCCAAACCATTCTGTTGATGTTGCAGAATAGGTTTAGATCCCCAGGCTGAGTATTTCTGATGCCATTTCACTTGCTGATGTGCATTAAATACATCAGTATTGGGTCAGAAAATGTCTTGTATGCCAGACACAGGTCATCTCTTACCAGTCAGTGTGATACCAAGTATAGTAACCACATTTTTCTTCTTTGAATCATGTATGTAAGGCATGTTGTTTAGGCCTTGTATTCTTTTGGTAAGGTATCTCTATGGGTGTTCCAGTTGTTTCAAGCGTCTGGACAGATACATGCCAAAAGCGGCATTATATTCAATCACTGGCCTAATAAGGATTGAGTAAAGGGAGACAATGACATCCCTAGATCTAGACACATTCTCTTTGTTTATAAGCTATGCAATATTGCAATATAGAAGGACTTTCTTAAAACAATGGAAACATGTTGATCAAAAGTTAGGTCACTGGCCACACAAGTTCCCAAACCCGAACAACTGAGTCAGCTCTCAGGGTTGTATTGTCAATGTGGTAGTTCCCTGAGGTAGACAGTTTCCCAAAGAATACAATAATAATGCATTTTTTTGGAATTTAGTTTCAATCCAAGCTTTTGGCTCAAGTTATTTATTTGTGACAAATCTTCCTGCAGGATAGCTAAGTAATTTGTGGATTTATTGACTGTTCCTAGCTTGTAGTCATTTTATTTATTTATTTATTTGACATTTGTTTACCGGTAATGTTCAGCTGGGCCAAAAGAACCCATTTTCAGTGGAGGACCAGGAAAAAAACTCCATTAAGACGTGATTACATTAGCACTGCAGTAAAGTGCGCAAACATTCAAAGTAATAGTAGCACAAAATATAACCTTTGAATACAAACATAGGAAAATATAAAGTCTACCATCATCTGCAAACTTTGTCAGCTAGAGCCCTTTGGTATTGGATTTTATTTCATAACAGTAGACAGGAGAGGTCCCAGCACAGAATCCTGAGGGTACTCCACTGGTGACTGGTCTCTTTGTGGAGATAACTACCCTTGTTTCTCATTTCCTGTATCCCATCTGTGAGCCAGCTAGCAATCAAGTAAGTGACACAGGAGTTTATGCCCATTTTATTTAGTTTTTCTACTATGCCTGAGTGGGGAATTGTCTCAAAAGCTTTCACCAGGTTGAGATATGTGGTGTGTACTGTTTTGCCTTTATCCATTGCTTTGATGACCTTTTAAAAAAAATCCACCAGGCTGAATAAGCATGACCTGCTTTGATGAATCCTATCTGAGACAAGCCCAGTAACTGGAGGTTTTTTATTTCCTGATTGATTAGTTCCATGATAAGTCATTCTATGGCTTTGCATATTAAGCTGGTCAGACTTATGAGTCTGTAATTGCCTTGTTCCATGTTAAGTCATTCTATGGCTTTGCATATGAAGCTGGTCAGACTTATGAGTCTGTAATTGCCTTGGTCTGTGGAAGGTTCTCCTTTTTGCAGGGAATGACTGTAGCTGTTCTCCATTTACTTAATTCCATTCTTCATTTCCTAAGTAATAGTGGATGACAGAACCCAAAAGCAAGAAGTCTGGGAGCTCCTTTTAGGCAACAAGGATTATTATTTTTTTATTTATGCAGATGAGCCTCCCTGATCGCTGATCATATAGAAACCATTCCAGGAGAAAATGTGAGTTTAAAACTCTGTAGAACAACACAGGCCCAGAAACAAGCCATACAGGAGAAAGTGCAAAAAGTGCTGAAATTAGAGGAATCAGCCAGTGAATGCAACAGGCCTATGTATTGTACCAAAACTGGATGTCACTCTGGTTCCTTAATGTCCTATCAAAGTTAAATAGTATATCAAAGTCCAACAATTACCTTATGACACTGGCAGATGAACTAGTGAAACTGATGGGTAAGACCTGATTCCTTATTACTCTGGATTGGATAAAATAATAATAGCAAATTCATATGTTTAAAAAAACTCAAAAAAGTCAAAGAAAAAAACTGCTTTCTCCATAGCAGATGGTCTCTTGCAGTATATGGCACTACGGTTTAGCCTCCATGGTATCCGAGCCACTTTCCAAAGATTGATGGATAGGGTCTTAAGACCTCAACAGTCCTATGTTGCAGTCTATCTCAACAATGTGTTATCCACTCAATTGATTAGGACTCTTACTTCCAGTTTCAGACAGTTTTATACTTCCTAAAGTAAGTGGGTTCTACTATAAATGTCCCTAAATGTAAAGTGGGCAAGACCAAAGTTCATTACTTAGGATATGTTTTTTAGGGTAGGAGTTAAGTAAATCCCAGAAAGGAACATTAGAGGCCAGATGACTTATATCCCTAACTAATAAGTAAGTCCAGGCCTTAAGGGTTTGATGGATATTACAGAAAATTAATTCCAGATATTCTAGTTGTAGTCTGTTCCCCCACCAAAAGAGGGATGACAGACAAAATCAGATACACCCTGGAAGGGGAAGTGACCTTTTGGAGACTAAAAGATCTTTGTACAGAGCCTAGTCTAGTGCCCACTAACATTTTGAAGCCCTTTACCATTTATACAGACACCTCTAAGGCTGTGGTGGGGACAGCCTTCAAAGAAATGTTTTAAGAATACCCAGGTTGGTAATGCGTAGAAAGTTAAAAAACACATAAATCCATAGCCCACTATTGTATGTCTAGCTATAAAATTGGTGCTAGGATCCTTTTGGTACTACTCGTTAGGCAGCGATTTCATGCTGATCACAGATCATGCCCCACCTTCAAGTGGCTTCACCAGCAGAAGGAGGGCAATATGAAGCTTTGCCTGTGAGCCCTAGACTTGCAGCCTTTCTACTTAAAGATCAAGCACCCTCCTGGTGTGTACCATCACAATGTGGATGGTCTGTGTAATGCTCACAGACCTTCTTACTGACTCAAAGCCAATGACTTCAAGATGGGAGGATTGTCTGTAACACCTAGTAATGACACCACTTGGGAGAGCCTAGTGGATGGCACCGTCAGGGATAGTCAGGTCCACTAGGCATGTATAGGCAAAACAAAAGGAAAGATAATCAACACGATGTTCCTCTTACTTCTTACCCCTATTTTGAGTTTAAAAAATGATCTCAGTAAAGACAGGGAGGAAACTCTTCATTAGTTGTTAGTGCCAAAACCACATAGGACACTAATAATAAAGTTTAGCCCATAATCACGTGTTAGGTCACATACATATGGACAAAACTAAGGAAGAGTGCTGACCATATTTTATTGGTGTGCTATAATAAAAGAAAAGAAAATGTTTGTGCATCTTGTCCAGAATGTAAGAAAACTACACCCTGTCCTGAATTTGTGTGCAGTGATTACAATGCCTATTACAGAACTGCCATTTGACTGCATTGCTATGGGCATTGTGCAAAGTTAATGCTAAAGATGTTGTCATTGACAGAACCCATGTGGTTAGAGTCACAAGTGCCACTTTGGAAAGAGAAGGAGTTCCTATCAGTGTGCTACAGGGCTACATGGTGGCCACTTTGTTATTTGGCATCTAATGGTGTCAATCTAAATGTAAATAAATATAGCATAGCTGAATTTGGTAAACATTTATTTCTAGATCAAACTATATAGGTGACACAACCCTTCAGTCAGACACTGTCATAAGGGGTTGAGGTGCTAGTACCTTGTTGATAATTTCTTATCATTTGATCATCATGTCTCTGTAGTAGTTCAGAAAGTCTTCTGTCTGGATCGTCTGATTGCCAACAGCATCTCCTTTAGCCCAAAGAAGTTTTAATTCCCTTTACTCATCAATCATCAAATTCATTATTGAATATAATGCCTTTCATGGCAAGCATCTATCAAAACATATCTCTCAACCTGAGAGATTGCAAAGAGTCTTAACTAAAAAGCTCAGTGGCTTTAAGCCATTGGTTATCTGGACAAATTGTCAGCCTTCTCTCCTTATAATCAATGTCTTCCAGACTATTTTCTGTGGATCTGTAGCTAGCCTTTTGAGCCAATGAAGATCTGACCCTCTTTCACCTCCTGTTCCTTCACAGAACAAATTGTTCCTCAAATATCCATTTGGGGGAGCTAGACATGATAGATTTATATCCTAATGTAGCTCCACTTTTGGAACAAACTTCTGTTACATGTCAAGCAAAGTAGCACACTTGGCACCTTCAAGGAAAACCTAGATAACTGGATGGGCAGCCTCAAATCCCTCCTCCCCAACCATTCTTTCTTGTGCTGCCCTCCTCGAGGCTGGAAGGAACTTGTAAATATGGTTTATTGTTTAGGCTTGTAATGGCCTGTAGACTGACTGCCTACTACTTACCTATGAACCTCCCAACTGTTATTGTTATTCTCCATATTTGTATCCCTAAAGAGATGCTTGTTGACTAAGACACCCCCTTATATCTAGGGTATTGCATCAATTATCCCATTGCTTTAAGCTTTTAAATTTAAAACATTAGTTTATCATCTACAAACTGGCAGTTTAGTAGAGTGATTCAATGTAAGACTGAACTTTATGTAAAAAAAAGTAATTGATGTAGATGGTCAGAAATGGGGCCACTTGTTACATTCAAAGCAAGATCATTGTCAAGTAGTGTCCCAGGCAGGGTAATGGATTGTGTTATCCCCCCCAAGAGAAGCCCCTACAGCTATTTCAGTGTCCCATTTCTTGGCTATTTCTCTTCAAACCTGCCAGTGTGCATACTGTTTTCTTCTTTAGTTCTACAATGATTGCAGATATTAATTTAAAACTATTATTTCAAATTTTATAGCACAAGCACTGATAGCCATTTACTAAACAAAACAATACACTCTCAGAATGAAATGAACAGTAAAATTCTCTGCCATTGAAAAGGCATTGAAACCCACATTCAACGAAAATGCATCTGGCCAGTGGAGGATTAAGTTTACCTTTGGGTTGTTTTCAAGCCATAGACTCTTTGCACACATTTTTAGGACCATGCATACGTGGATGCATTCTTTGATTCACCTTCCTGAGTGTATTAAATTATATTCCTTGTATAATACAGCACCACTTGTTAGAGTGTGTTTTAAATTTATAGTTTTGAACATTGTATGCAGTGAAACAAAACTTTTTTATTGACATTTGATTACTGAGAAAGTCGGACTGGGTAGAAGCCCATTTTCAGTGGTGGCCCAGGACAAAAAACTCCAAATTATTTCAAAACATTTTAAGAACAATAATTTTACAATTTTCAAAAATAAAACAATACCCACAGTTTAAATAATTATAACAAATTAGACATAATATAAAAATAATGGTTAAGGATTGATACAAGGTATATGACAATCATTTAATATTTAGAGAAATTTTAGATAGTTTGTAGAGAAATTAAAAGTAAGTTAGCATAATACAAATAGGGATTGCAATATGAAATGAAGGAAAAACAGGCTTCTAGTGTATTTAGACAGAACGTCAAGAAAGAATTGGATAGCAGTAAGGATGTAAGTGAAGAAAGGAGAGTAAGGATGTATAAGGAATGAAAAGGTACTTGTTCACATTTAGGGATATAGTTTATCCTGGTTTTGAGCAAGAACAGAGCCAGATTTTAGCTAGGAAGTCTTTCAGAATGGTTTTGAAAGATGGGAAGGAGGGTATAGATCTGATAGCTGCAGGTAAAGAGTTCTAGGCCTTAACAACTTTGTACAAGTACAGATAATATGCGGCAGATTTGCTAGGTAAACGGGCAGGAGTTTTTGGTCACTGGATCACAATAAGCAACTGGGAACATAGTTGTGTAAAATATTTTTTGGTGCTGGACAGGCAGGCGGAAGCCGGATAATTTTTTAGGTGGTAAGAAGTTATGTATATTAGTTGATGTGGCAATTCTAACCAATTTAGGCTTTGCAGTGCTATACTGTGGGTTCTGAAAGGGGTAAGTGTTGCAAATTTAGAAACTTTTGTTATAGCTTTGTTCAGGTTATAATTTTTATGAAGCCTGGAGGCTAGTACTGATGAGAGCACCATAAAGAAGAGAGGGGAGGATTTAAGTAGTGGCAAGTATAGTTTTAGTTGCGTCAGTGAGAAAGTTTTTGCCTCTGTAAAGGATGCTTAGTTTTTGATGTGTTTTTCTTATGCAGTTTTTTATATGCAGGTTGACCCATTTTAGAACATTTCAACCATAAAAGTCCACTCAAACTTCATCACACTCTACCAGTATCAGTCAATATGCACAATCTCTGCAGAACATGCACACCTCTCAACCTGTTAGAGCAAGAAATCTGGACAAAGGTCCAAAAATAGGGGCACTTTATAAGTATTGCTCCTACAAAGCTAGAAAATTGATAGAATAACAGGTTTTACATTAGCATGGATTTTTCAAAAAGTATGGTCTGAAATTAAAATGTCTGTCATTATTTTCTGATTTCAACCTTCAGTGATTTGCCAATAACTTTCCAGAAAACCACAATTTTATGAGAAACAGACCAAGAATATGAAGCAAAAATCTGAACATTCTGCAAAAATCTGTACAGTTGAAAGGTATGCAGCAGAAGTAAAAGTCAACTGAATAATTTCACATTAAAGAGCTCTGTAAGAAATGAAGATATTGCTGCTGAGAAACAACTTTACATTTCAGTGTTCTCTCTTCAGTGCCTGCTGCCCTTGAAGAAAAGATCGCCTATGTTACATAAAAAAAAAAATTGGTAAGCAGGTAATATTGCAATAGGAAATGGCTGGTAAACCAACAACAGGCTCATAGTTACTAAGCATTTCATCCAAAGGAGGACACACTCAGGAGTGCAGCACCCCCACTCCATCCACCACTTAAAGTGTACCACATTATCAGCAATCCATCTACCAAAGACAAGTATACTACATATTGTGCTGGTAAGACTGCTTTCAAATTGTATGGCACAAACACTGATGGCCATTTGCTAAAGAAAACAGATACACATTGAAAAACAGACTTGGTGTGAACAATGGCAAACTTCTCACCCTGGAAACTCACAATTCCTTGAAAAATGCACAGGTAATTGGTGGAGAGAATTCAGGCTCTTGTCTCCTGTAATCAAGGTACAGTGTTGAGCCTGAGCAAGTTAATTAACTAAGCTGCCATCCCTAACTAGGGCATTTTACACACACACACACACACACACACACCTTACCAATAGGAAGATGTCCACAGAATGACTTTCCAACTGTCCTTCTTGTTTGATGAAGGAAAGGAATACAAGCAACTTTAAATTCTGTGCACATGGAAAAGAAGAACAAGCCACAGCAGCAACAAAAACATACACGGATCAAGACATACAGAGAAGCAGCAGGAATGCAGATATGTGTGCTTTGATGCATGCACAGTAGCAGAGTGTGTTCTTAAATAAGAATGGTGTTAAAAAGCAGACATGCGATTGTAATTTTTAAAAAATTAAATGTGGCAGCCCCCTGACAAATACCTCCCATAACCAGCAGGCCCTAGGCAACTGCTTAGATTGCCTAGTGCTGAATCTGTCTCTGGTTACCCTACCTGATGTTTGTGATAGTAGAGGTGCCACAAGCTCTGACAGGGTTTAATCCATGTAAATTTTGTATAGTAGGCATCCTGGATGTCTGCTTGATATTGCTAAAGAGACTTGGGAAGAAGAAGAGAAGACATCCTTTAAAAGCATGATAGAACATTACAGTAGTTTACAGAGTAAACTGCAGCTGCTTTGCCCATGTTAGAAAAACGCATGCAGAAAGCCCAAGGTGTGCGATAATGAGTGTGCAATAAAAAGCCTGACTTAGAGAATTTAACCCATGTCAGAAGGCATTAGATTAGTACTGCCCACAGCAAACAGATTTCTGGCTAAGCGACAATTCCAGTAGGAAGTGATTGAAAGGCTAAATGCAGTGAGCTACAACCTGGGGCAACCAGGAAAGAGAAAGACAGAGCAACTTTTATATTGATGTACTGAGTCTATTTAAAGAAGGAGAAGCAACTCAAATTAGCATGCAAGCTGAAATTCATACAGAAAAAAGAGAAGGTATACCTGACGTACAGCTGCAGGAATCCTTATTAAAAGTACAAATGCAGTGAATAAGAGGATTTCTATTAAGAAATAAAGAGTTTTCGAATTTTCTCAAAAATGCATAGGAGAACTAGACTGATAGAACATAATGTAGAGTCAACACCTGCAGTAAAGATTAGTCCGAAGTGTTACAGACTACCAGTCACAGAAACAATTAGTAAGAAAAGAAGCCAAAAAGATACTCAAATTAGGAATAATAAAACTGTCACAGAGTGAATGCACAAACCCAGTAGCACTAGTTCTTAAATCTGATGGAAGTATCACATTTGTAATGGCTTTAGAAATCTGAATACCATTTCAGTTTTTGATAGCTATCCTACGCCCAAAACTGATAAGCTGGTACAATTTTTTAGTATTAGAAAAACTTTTTTTCATAAGGTAAGACGTAGATTTGGGGTAAGGAGCAGGGTTATGGTTACATTTAGCATGTATTATTGAGTTTCATCTCAACTGCTTATATCAGTGAGCACTATGTCAGACTTGAAAGGCCCTCTCCTTAGACTTTTAAAACTTGTTTCGCCTCTATTTCATATCTTCTCACCAATTTATTCACTGCAGTAGCAAGAATATTAACTCCATTCTTCTACCTTACTTTTAAAAATGGTACATCTGGGACAAAACTACAGTAACTCGAGACCCTAAGAATCATTTCTCAGGAATTAGCTTAGTATTAGTGCTTCTGTTTTGCTCTTGGTGAGGATAGGCAGACAGAGACATTATTTGCTATCCTTCTTAGAGACCACCAATAACTGGAAGGCCTGAAAACAGCTTTCTGTTTATTTATTTAAAATTTGTTTATGGTGTAGCTCAGTGATCATAAATGGCCAGTTTCAGACATCCATGCCATAAATCCAGAAGTGAGGTTGACCAAGATTGTTCATGTCTGCAAGCTGGGCACTGTTATCCACTCATCTGATGCTACCAAACATATTCAGCAAAATCTAGAATATACACATACCTGGTGTACCAAAGATGTCCTCAAGCAAAATGCAAAAAAGTGCAGCATGACAGCATTCGGTGGAAATGCTGCACCCCTACCCCCACATATGTTATAAATGGTACTACTCTTCACAATGATACCTCATAGGAGACCCTAGGTTTTTATGTGGACAATTCTATCTCATTAGATCAGCACATTTCCACCATAGTCAGGAAATCTGCCTGTTTATTCCATTTAATTTCCAAGAGATTATCATCACAATCCAAATAAGTCATCCTACCACTGTACTCTTTCCTTATCAGATCCATCATTGAATACAATGTCCCCTTTAGTATCAGCAAATCCATGCATACCACTCAACCAGAAAAGCCCCAAAGATTTCTAACAATGAACATTAAAGGCCTTAAATCTTTCAACCTTCCCAATAGGTTAGTACAACTCTTTTTATGCTCAGAACCTATTGGTTAATCCGAGGTGACCTATGTCTACCTTGTTGAGCTGTAAGAGACCAAATCCTATTTGATGTCCTATTTCTTTACAAAACCAACAGCTCTACAAACACCTGCACTTGAAGCATGAATCTACTCCAAGAAGCAAACAAGACTCACTGGATAGGTAGGTTCCTAACTCAACGTATTCCCAGCCAGTGGTGTAAGCTACCATAACAGGTCAAGCAAAGTGCTAGTTTATCTACCTTTACATCTAGTCTAGATAATTTGGTGGGTACATTTACACCAGAGTTATTATGTACATCCTTGTACATTTTGGGAGGTGAGTGCTATTAAGTGCTTGACAAGAATGGCAAGAACTTTTAAGTATGTTTATTTAAAGGTGTACATTGTTAGTCATCTTATAATCCCCATGAACAATTGCCTTGTATTATTCTATGTCCTTTTCTATACTGAAAGAATAAAGCTATATTAGGCCAATAATGACATTTTAAATGATACAAGTGTTCCACTGTAAGTTTATAGGTTCATTGGTTCATAGGCTGGTAACAGACTATCGGCTCTAGGGCCTATACAAGCCTAGCCATAACAATTCCCTGGCTATTTCTTCCCACAGTATTAACTTCCCTGGACCCCTGTCTAACAGGGCATCTCACGTGATCCCCAGGGTGAATTTCCTATCTCCCATCCAAACATTATGGTTCCTTTTGAAGAGGGCTAAAGAGGTACTTTGCTTGACATGTATGGGCAGTCTATTCCAGAGTCTGGGGAGTCTCTGGGTCAGGAAACTATCCCCCCAGCATGTTTTGTTCATTGTGATGGCAAGGTTTAGATCCCTGAAGCGTGTGTCTCTTAGGGATTGGGATTATTTTAAGTGAAGCATGTCCAACAGCTCTGGGTTTGACATGGCTTTGTATATTTAGCAGAGATCGCCTCTGAGTAGACGATATGCACAGAGTATAGATGGAGATTTTTAAACAGCATAGGGCATCTGCTTTAGGCCTGTGATTCTTTTAGTGAGGTATTTCTGCGGCCAAAATGTATAGATTGCTATGAAAGTTGGATGCAACAGGCTGAAGAATCATTCAAAGAGACTGAAGATACTTTACATAAGCATTTGAGTCCTAACCTCTTGAAACTTGCAGACTATTTTAGGTTCTAGAAAAAGAAATCAATTGAAATATGCACTAATTTTGGAGTATATAGCAAGGATTCATTGGCAAAAGGAGCATTACCAATTTGGAAAAGGCATGGTAGGTGCGCTAAGACACAGATATGTCAGTGTTATAAATATTGTGAAAACACCCAAAAGAGCTATTTCATTTAGGATGAGTTGAGGCTCCAAAAGCATTAAACATAGTCATATCTGTGGGATAGAAGCCACAAACACCCATATCTTTGAATTATAGCAAGATGTGATGGTATGTGCTGTTACCGTAATGCCAAATAATTCTGTTTAATATGTTTATAGTGTGATATAAAGTGGTAATCACAGGGCAAAGTATGTATATAAAATTGTGGACAAAGGGATGAGGCAGTCAAAATGAAAGTAGACACAAAAAATGAATCTTATAATCTGCTGTGATTAGAGCTATAAAGTACAAATCAAGTTAACTACAAAATGTATTTATTTATTTATTTTACATTTAGTTACAGGGAAAGTCTGACTGGACACAAGTCCTTTTTCGGCTGAGGCCTGGGGAGAAATGCTCCACATATAACATACAATAAGAAAGTACAATTTCACAGGTACAGAAGCATAACACTATACAACTTACGTCAAATAAAACTAGGATGATAAGAAAAACACTATACAAATTGCATCAAACAGAACTAGGACAATAAATGACAAACTGCACATGAGCTAAGAGTAGGATTGAAAATGGTACATTATACAGGTACAAAGGTGAAGCACCTTAAACTGTGCAATAGAATAACATTCAGTGTGATATAGCATTGTAATAGTACACGTATACACCAAGTGTCTAAGCTTAGAAGAGTCAGTAACTGTTGAGGAAGAGAGAGGAATGAGGAATGAGACTTAGACGATAAAGAGAAGTCCACTGTATGACAATAAGGCAGGAGTGTTTTCTCTGGGTGAGCAAGAAGGAGATGGAGTTAGACTAGCCTGGGGAGTCACCGTTCCAGATCCCATTAGATTGGAGGTGTGTTTTTAGAGATGTCTTAAACTGAGCTAGGGACATTGTGGCTGATATATTAGTGGGCAGAGTGTTCCATTTTTTGGCTATAAATTTTGAATAAAGAGAGGCTCCTATGGAGTTGTTTGTTTTAGTGACTTGAAGGGGAGGTTTATTTTTAGAGTGTAGGACCTTAGTACTGGAGTAAGGATGTATTAGGTGTTGTAGTGCATGGGGTTTTATTAAGGTAGTAGAATATCTTATGTGTTAATATAAGCTGGTTATAATGGAAATATTGGGAAATTTAATCAAGTTGAGTTGTTTAAGGGCTGAGCAGCAATGTGTTTGATGTGGGCTATTGGTGGTGAACCTTACAATTTTGTTATAGCAGGCATCAAGTTTAGATATTGAACAAATGACGCCAAGTCAATGCTGATACTTTTACTCGTGTTTACTCGTTAGCGCTTTCATGCACGCCCATGCATGCACTTCTTCAGACAAGTTAGAATGTAAAAGTATACAAGTATTTATACTCATTTTAATTAAACAATTAATCAATAAATCAATTATAATCAATAATAAACCAGCTCAAATGGAGTGGACTATCAAGTAAATCTAACTAATTCATAAATGCCTATTACAAAAAATTCCAATTCCATTTAAAACGCTTACTTTAAAAATCGAAATTTGTTAAAAAAATATATATGTATATATATGTGTTTATAACAGCGTTAGTGACAGCAACAACAATTGTATTCATTTAAAAACAGCAACCTATTTCCAAAGAATCTAATGTAAATGTAAAAAATAATTAAAAATAAGTACTCATGACAAAAAATCTATATATTTTTTCCTTTTGTTTTTCAAAAATAAAAAACGTATATATATTTTTTGTGTATAAATGAATTTATATACAACACAAATTGACACGTTTTTAATATATTTTATAAGGGGTAAAAGTCCTTTATCATCTATTTAGAGCTTTTAACTTCAATAAACATTTAATCGAACACATGTCATTGATCCCAGGATGTGAATAGGCATTGGTTTTAAATTGCCATAACAATTCACGTTCCTGCAGTAGTAGATACCAAGGTCCACCCCTAGGATTTTTATGTACTATTTCAACCACGTTAAATACAAAACTATGACTTGGATTTTCAAATACATGTTTGGCAAGGGCATTGGTGGTATTTTGTTTCCCAATGGCGTATAAATGCTCGTAAATGCGTTGTTTTAAATGGCGTTCCGTTTTACCTAAATAAAACACGGAACAAATTTTACATGTTGCTAAATAAACAACACCTTGGCTTTCACAATTGCATTTATCATTGATGTAATATTTAACATCCCGAATAAAAAATGTTGCTCCAACTTGGATGTGTTTACAATAGTGGCAATGGCCGCATTTGAACATACCTTTATTGTTCTTATAAGTTGGCACAGGAGCTTCTAAGAGGTTTTTTAATGATGGTGCTTTTTTGTATACAATGCAGGGTTTATCACCTAGAATAGTATCAAAATGATTACCATGTAACACAAATTCCCAATTATTATATAGTATTTGTCTGATCTGAATTGCTTGTTGATTAAATTGAGTGAGAAAACTAATTTTAAAATCTGTACATTTTCTATTTGTGTTGTCATAACTTGTATTGTTAATTGAGGCATCTAAAATTTCCAAAGAGTTGTGGTCATGACCTGTCTTGAAAATTGGACCAAAATGACCACTTTGTCTTTTACGTTTGACCTCCCACATAACTGTGTAAATAAGTTTGGTGGGATATCCTCTGTTTTGAAACATTTCGCTAAGCTTAGAACATTCTTCCTCAAAAGTGTCATCATCAGAACACATACGGGAAGCTCGTACGAGCTGTCCCTTAACCACTCCTTTCTTTTGAAAGAAGGGGTGGCAGCTTGTGAAGTGTAGAAATGAGTTACTGTATAGAGGCTTTCTATAAATTTTCGTATTAAACCTACTATGTTGGTTATT
This sequence comes from Protopterus annectens, assembly GCF_019279795.1. Classification (NCBI taxonomy): domain Eukaryota; kingdom Metazoa; phylum Chordata; order Ceratodontiformes; family Protopteridae; genus Protopterus; species Protopterus annectens. The sequence continues at coordinate 1,589,586,165 of NC_056732.1, read as the reverse complement.
TTTCTGAATAACAATATCTAAATAATTAATAGAAGAAATGCCTAGTTCATATGTGAAATGTAAAAAAGAAGTTGATGAATTCATCTCTTTTATTAAATCAATAACTTCTCTTTCTGTGCCATTTATAATCATAAGTATGTCATCTTGGTAGCGCGTATACCACACAACAATCTGATTGTATAAAGCATGGTTGAAAAGAAAATGGTGCTCCCAAAATGCCATTACTGAGTTAGCAAAAGATCCACCACATGGAGAGCCCATGGCTATACCAGCTTGTTGTAGATAAATGTTCTTTTTGAACATAAAAAAATTATTGTTCAGGACTAGCTCAAGCAAATTGATTATTAGATCTATTTCTTGTCCTGAACATTGTTTCCTTAGTAGAAATTCGCGAACCCATTCTAAACCTGTATTTTGTGGGATTACTGTGTACAGATCCATAATATCTGCTGTCACAAATTTGTAATTATCTTTAAATGGGATATCATTAAGCTGTTGTAGCACATGCCACGAATCCCTGCAAATTTGTGGTTCGGTTTTTAAATGTTCTTTCAACTTATTGTCGACCCACTTTGCGCTAGAATACGTGATTGAATTGCGCCCATCTATAATTGGCCTAAATGGTGGGTCGTGCACGTTTTTATGAAGTTTGGGAACACCAAACATAACTGGCAAAAGGGGAGCTGCCATAACTAAATAGTGGTACAGATCCGAAGGGATGCTACCTTCAATGAACAGGTCACTTAACGTGTTCTTTACTTTTTGATGTGCTTGATTAAGCTCATTGATAGACACTTTCTTATAACTGGAAGCTGATAATAATGCGCACATCTTAGTTGTGTAATCATGTTCATACATTAGAATAGCACCCCCACCTTTATCGGGTTTCATTACCCATATTTCATGTAATTTTGCCCATTTTATTAAATCAAGTTCTTCTACTGTGTTCTGTTTGGGAGTTCTTACATTCTTATTTAGGCATCTAAATTGTGCTTCACAAATCTTTTCATACAACAATATGTTGTTATCTATTGGGGGGTTGTAAGTACTAGAAACTAATTCATTTCTTGGTGTATGAGTTGTATTTTGCATTAGAACTTGTAAGTTTAGCTTCCGTGTGTACATTTTTAAATCACATAACAAACGTGAGATATCAAATTTGGGAGTTAATACAAAAGTAAAGCCCTTGGCTAAAAGTTCTACAAATTTGTTGGAAATGTCCATGGAGGTAAGCGTTTTAAATGGAATTGGAATTTTTTGTAATAGGCATTTATGAATTAGTTAGATTTACTTGATAGTCCACTCCATTTGAGCTGGTTTATTATTGATTATAATTGATTTATTGATTAATTGTTTAATTAAAATGAGTATAAATACTTGTATACTTTTACATTCTAACTTGTCTGAAGAAGTGCATGCATGGGCGTGCATGAAAGCGCTAACGAGTAAACACGAGTAAAAGTATCAGCATTGACTTGGCGTCATTTGTTCACTATGACTTCAGTATTTTTTTCTAAGTTTGTAGCTTTTTTTGTGTTATCAAGTTTAGATATGTCGGATTTTCTAAGATTGTTGAGGATAGGGGAAGTATAAAGAAGTGTGGAGATGAGATGTGTTTGTGCAATTTTAGCCCTGGTTCTGTTTGTGAAGAATTGTTTATTTCTATATAGTCTCCCCAGTTTTTTATGTACTTTCTTTATGGTGAGTGAAATGTGAGTGTCAAATGTCATGTTGCAGTGTATTTCAACTCCTAGAAGTTTGGTGTGAGTAATAGCAGAGATAGCTGTCTTATTGTTAGAAGTGATAGAAAATGTGGCTATGGGAATGGAATGATCAGTAGACTGGAATATGAGACGTTTGGTTTCACTGGGGTTTAGTATTAGCTGAGAGTTGTTAAGGCATTCTTCTACAGAAAGGAAGGAGGCCTGTTTTTGTAAGTGGAGTTCTTGGAGGCAAGGAGAGGCACAGATCAGTGCTGAGTCATCAGCATATTGGATGACGGAGGCATGTAGATTAGAGGTATGGAGGTTGTTATGAAGACAGAGAAAAGTAAAGGACCAAGGATAGAGTCTTGAGGAACACCCAGTGTGACTGGTAACAGAGAAGAGAGTTCTTGCCTCCATTGTACCTCTTGCTGCCTACCAGTTAAATATATTTGAAACCAAGTAATGGTGGGTTTGTTAAGATTCATTTCTGAGTGTGATTTAATCAGTTTGTTGTGGTAAGCATGTCAAGTGCCTTAGAGAGGTCAAGAAAGAAAGCAGAGATGTAGTTACCATTATTTTGGTGGTTGTTTACTATATGACAGAATGACATGAGGGCTGGTGTAGTGCTGTGATTGGGCCTGAAGTCATGTTGAGTGTTTGTCAGAATGTTGTGAGTGTTGAAGTAATTCAAGATGTGTGTGTGTATACACCTCTCCAGTATTTTTGACAGAGGTGAGAGAATTGCTATTGGTCAATAGTTGGTTAACTCCTTTGAGTCACCCCCTTTGTGGAGTGGGATGATGTGAGAAATTTTCCAGATCTCAGGGACTAGATTTTCAGATCTCAAACAGTTGATAAGACAAATCAAAGAGTTATGTTCCAGCTACCTTCAAAACTTTACTATACTTAATAGTGACATGGAAAACTGTACTCTACTTTGGAAGACTATTCTTACAACAAGGAAAACAATGTCTAACTCATATAAAATGATAGGCAAAATCAAATTTCAGAAGGACCTCCTTTTCTCTAATTATTGGAGAAAATTGAAACCATCCATAAACGACCAGCAAATAAGTCATGCAATCAATCTAACACTGAAAATTATACGTCTTAAAAAACTGTCATACATGCAGCTCATGATAAAAAATAATGCATATTTCACACCCACAATACTCCACAAATTCAATGCATCAAAATCACCATACTGTCCACACTGTAAGGACCAGGTAGCAGACCTAATGCATATATTTTGGAGTTGCAAATGTGTGTACAAACTCTGGAATTCCCTCAAGATACAACTGCAAAACAATGGGATATCAAACATCAATACTAACATGGGAATTTACCCTTCTACATATTCTCCCATCTAACATATCAGGAAAACAAGTGAATATACTTATAATAATTTTCTTACTAGTGAAGCTATACATAGCTTTCAAATGGTTAGACCCTATAAATATCTCTTGGGAGAGATTCAAAAAAATATCTATAAAACATCTTTTAGCTCATAAAATAGCAATGGATAAAAGAAACAAAAATATGAAAGCCCGAGAATTTTGGGAACAAACCTTTATAGGTTCATAGGTTCATAGGTAGGTACTAGGCTATTGGCCCTAGGGCCTATATAAGCCTAGCCAAAGGTACCCTGGCTTTCGCCACCCAAGAAAATTATTTTCCTGTGCCACTATCGAGCAGAGCCACAGACGTGATCCCCGGGGTGAATTTCCTATCTCCCATCCAATCATCAAGATTTTTCTTGAAGAGCGCTAATGAGGAGCTTTGTTTGATATAGATAGGTAGTTTGTTCCAGAGTATGGGAAGTCTCTGGGACAGGAATCTATCCCTCCAGCATGTTCTGTTTATTGTGGTGACAAGGTTTAGGTCCCTAGACCGTGTAGCTCATAGGGATTGGGATTTCTTTAAGTGGAGCATGTCTAAAAGCTCTGGGTTTGACATAGCTTTGTGTGATAGGCAGAGATCGCCTCTGAGTAGGCGATATGCAATGGAGTAAAGCTGCAGTTTTTTGAGACGGTCTGCATAGGGCATCTGTTTGAGGCCAGTAATTCTCTTTGTGAGGTATTTCTGTGGCCCTTCCAGTTATTGTAGATGTCTTGTGAGGTACATACCAAAAGGGGCATTGTACTCTATAATGGGTCTAATGAGTGACGAGTAGAAAGGAACAATGACCTCTTTTTTCCTGGTTGAGAAACCTTTTGTGATGAGGTGTGCCACGTAGAAGGATTTCCTGACTACTGTGGCGAAGTGATTATCAAAGGAGAGACTACTGTCCACCTGTGTCCCAAGGTCTCTTATCACGCTTTCAGTGTTAAGTAGACTACCGCCTATGTGGTAGTTCATGGGTACTGAGTTTTTACCAAAAGGGATGACAATGTGCTTTTTGGCATTGAGCTTGAGGCCATGGCTTTGACACCAGGCATCTGTCTAAGCAAAGCCCTTTTGTAGGATGTCCACATCTTTTGGAGTTTTGATTATGGCTCCTAGTTTGCAGTCATCTGTGAACTTCGTTAGCCAAAGACCTTCTGTGTTGGCCTGTACTTCAGAGAAGTAGATACCAAACAGGAGAGGAACCAGGACTGAACCCTGTGGTACTCCACTTGTCACTGGTCTGAAGTTGGATTTGGAGTCTGCTACTTTCACAGTGTGGGTTCTGTCAGTGAGCCAGTTGGCAACCCATCTTGTGACATAGGGATTTATACCTAGTTTAGTGAGTTTATCTATAATTCCAGAGTGGGGGATGGTGTCAAAAGCCTTGGCGAGATCTAGATAGGCTGTGTGAACCACCTTACCCTCATCTACGGCTTTGGTGACTGCTTCAAAGAAGTCTATCAGGTTTAGGAGACATGATCTGCCTTTTACAAACCCAAACTGGGTGGGGTCCTGAGTTTGGAGATTACCAATGTCATTGTTTATAAGTTCCATGATGATACGTTCCATAGCCTTGCAGACCAGGCTTGTTAGGCTAATGAAGCAGTAGTTTCTGGGGTCTTTGGTGTCTCCCCCTTTGTGGAGTGGGATAACTGTCACTGTGCGCCATTCAGTGGGCAAATAGCCTGAGGTGAGGCTATGATTGAACATGGTACTTAGGTGGGGTGCCAGTTCATTCTGTAGTTCATGTAGAACACAGCCTGGGATGTCGTCAGGTCCCATGGATGCTGTGTTCTTGGCTTTGGATAGTGTGTGTTTTACCTGTGCAGCCATGATTACAGGAACGTTGCATTCTTCTGGTATAGAGATGGGCCCTTTAGGGGATGACAGGGGGGTAAAGTTAGCACTCAACCTATCTGCCAGGATGTTGGCAATATCAGTTGGTTCAGTATATTTAGTGCCATTGTGCTGTAACTCAGAGCAGATCTGAGTGTTGCTATTGAGATTCTTGACATAGCTATATAATGCTTTGTGGTTGTCTTTAGAGTCAGTGGCGATTTTGTTTTCATAACTAGCTTTGGAGGATTTTATGAGGGATCTCAACTTCTTACTGAGGCTGACCAGGGAGTTTCTCCAATCATGGGATTTTACTCTTTTTTGCAACAGTTTCTTTCTTCTGTTGTAGAGTTTTTTTATGGCAGGGGGCCACCAGATTGGCTTCCTTTTTTGGGGGGATAGCATCTTGGTTCTGTTAGGGATTGCACAATCCATGCATTCGTGTACGTGCTTATAAAGTGCACTTGTGTAGGATTCAGCAGTCATACCTCTATTGTCCATCAGCATGGGTGTCGTGAAGTTTGCCACTTCTGTCTTAAGAAGCATGAAGTTGGCTTTGGAGACATTTTTTACTGTGGTTTCCCTAATGGGGAGGTAGGGGAGGGATGTGGATGTCTAGGGTGATTAGCTTGTGGTTGGATCTGACCAACAAGGAATTGAACTCTGATGTGGAGCACCAGTTGCCCATGTTGGTAATAACCAGGTCTAGGATATTGCTGCCCCTGGTGGGGGTGTGGATAAGTTGATCTATGGCATTGGAATTTATGAATTCCAGAAAACGTTGAGCACAAGAGTTGGTACATGACTAGTTTTCCCAGTTAATGGTAGGGTAGTTGAAATTGCCCATTATTAGGGTGTTAGGTTGTACCCTAATATTTTCCAGTGTATTAAGAAATGAGGAGTGGGAATCCTGGGGCATGGTGGGGGATCTGTAGCAAGCTACAATTTGGATTGCGGTCTTGCCCAGAGTTAGTTGCACTTGGATAAGCTCGGATGCATTATGCTGAGCAACTAGCTTGGAGGTGTGGATATCCTTAATGAATATGGACATGCCTCTGCCTTTAGTGTTTCGGTCTAGGTTAGGTGGCCGAAAGGTGTGGTATGATGTATAGCCTGGTAATGCAGGGGTACGCTCTGGAGCCTTGAACCAGGTCTCTGTCACTGCACAGATGTCGATGTTCTCTATTTTAAGGAATGCCTCGAGTGAGTGCATTTTGAGGTTTAGACTTCTAGCATTGAATAGCAATACCCTCAGATTCTTCTTGCCTGTACCTGTTAGGGTGGTGAATTTGTCATTTTAACCTTGCCTAAAAAAGGCACTATAGGGGTTGCTAGAGCCTTAGCCAGTATCTGGAATCCCAGGGGTGACAGGTGCAGGCCATCTCTGGCAAAGCATCGTGGTTTGTCGATTATGTCATCCCAGGCAGACAGATACTGGATCCCCTTAGAATGACACCAGAAGCTTAGCCAATTGTTGAAGTCAATCATTTTGTCCTTGTACTGTGGTATCATTCTGGGTGATGGCAGGATGCTACTCAGGGCTAGGGTCATACCTGCCTGGGCTACAAGATCGGACAGCTCCTCCATGTCCCTTTTCATGTAGTCCAAGGAGGTATGTCTCAGGTCATTCACACCAACATGGACAATGACAAAGTCATATTTGTACTTGTTGTGGAGTGAACTGAGTGCATGCATTATGTGGCGGATCCTGGCACCCGACAGGCAGCTGACAGTAACTTTCTCCTTGTTTAGCCTGGTGAGTGGAACATCAGTGTGCCTGACTATAGAGTCACCTATGACTAGAGTGTTGGGTATGTTGTTATGCCTTATGGGCTGTGGTTGAGTGGCACACTGAGTTTGTGGGCTATGTGTTATTTGGGTTGTGTTGGGGGCTGGAGGTTGCTTGTGTTTCTGCTTTGGAGGTCCCTGTTGCTTGGGCAGGTTTTTACTGAGAGCCTCCGCGAATGTAGGTGTGTGTTTTGTGTTTCTATGTGTGTGTTTTGGTGGTGTAGGTTTCAAGGGACTATGTGCTGAGTGTGATGTGGTGCAAGTGTTTACCTTCTCCTCTTAACTGTCTAGTCCAGTCTTGGGTGAAGAGAGCTTTGCTTCCAGTTTGGCTATATAAGTGCATCTCTCACAGGTTGTAGTGTTGGGTGGTACGAGGAGAGAGTTGTCTGTGTACGAGGCAATTACTGCATTGCCCCAAGAAGCCCAGATTCATCAGGTAGACAGGAGAAAAAAACGGGAGCTGACCCTTAGACATGCCTGGATAGGTACTTATTTGTTAAGTACTAGAAACTGTTTTCCTCTAGACAGTGAGGAAAGTTGAGTGCTGTAGTAATTTGTAGCATATTTAGTGCTTACAATAAGTTCTGAACAAGTGCTGAGCTCAAAGAAACAGCCTTGAGTGCTGAAACAAAAAACTGGCTAGTTCTAAGAAACAAAATTAAGCTAGAAGGCTTCCCTCCAATACAGAAAGGCTTGGGGGCCTAGAAGCCTACAAATAGTCCTGGACACAGCAAATCTATATCCAGACTAGACTACCCACAGGAAAGGCAGGAAACAAGCTTAGAATTTTTTTTTTTTTTATTAGTGGAAAGAGAGAAAGGAGTAGCAGAAACTAAGTTGATTGGCCTTCTCAAATGTTCTCCCTGTATTGGGTATAATGAGGTAATGACACTAGACTGGGAGGAGGGTCCCAGATCAAATTTACAGTAGGGGCGGGCAACTGCAAAGCCAGTGACCCTTTAAATGAAAGTTTTAAACAGCTAAAGGAGCCTCTAGAGAAAGCATTTAACTGCAACAAGTTATCAGAAACAAACAACCCAACAGATGCTTAATAAAAGTGGACAATTTCCAGTTAAAACCTCACACACAGTTAAACTAGCTAGAAAAATATGCAGTACACAAAGTGCTATAAATATCTTGAAAAAATAAGCAAAAAAACAGGATACTTAATGTTATATATTATAGATCCGAGTTTGCTCAGTGTCCTTCCTTCGATTAGCTCAGTGTGAAATGGCAGAAACACTCACAACTTAACTTCTTAGGTAACAGAAAGTTGAAACCTGAGACAACTTTTAAGAACAAAAGCTCAAAAGAACCAATAAGGTGCTTAGTCTAAGCTGTAGTCCAGGTGACCTCAGTCAGCCAATGACCTTAAACAATTCTCTCTCACTGAAATGCCTGATGGCTTTGACTAAACCAAGATGTCCCTGAATATGTGCTCAGACACACAGCCTCCACAAACACTAGGCCCAAATACAAGCCTGAATATGGATAATGCTACAAATATCCACACTACTTAGAAACAAACTGCAGAAATGTTTCTCACAGCAGAAAAGCAGCAGTGAGCCTTTAAATTAAAGTTTTAAACAGCTAAAGGAGCCTCTAGAGAAAGCGTTTAACTGCAACAAGTTATCAGAAGCAAACAACCCAACAGATGCTTAATAAAAGTGGACAATTTCCAGTTAATACCTCACACACAGTTAAACTAGCTAGAAAAATATACAGTACACAAAGTGCTATAAATATCTTGAAAAAATAAGCAAAAAAACAGGATACTTAATGTTATATATTATAGATCCGAGTTTGCTCAGTGTCCTTCCTTCGATTAGCTCAGTGTGAAATGGTATCATATTAACATCATATTAGCATAAAACATCATACATACTACATAGTAACAAGCTACAAAGTAACCTAGAAATATACACACTATCATACAGCAAAGCTATGGACTTGAAATCGTTATTGTATGTGCTGTTTGTATAACAACGGAATTGACTGAGAAAGCATCTATGTATATAATGTAAATAGATATGTTTTATGACTTACATGTTACGATTTTGACTACAATGTATAGCACTCACTTATGGTCATGTAAGAATGGAAATGATTATGATTTATATAAATGTAAAATGAAAATAAAAATTATTGAAAAAAAAAGATATCAAACAGTTGATAAGAATGGATATAGGGTATGCAAAGGCATTGGCAGCTCTTTTCAAAAATTCAGCTGGGAGTTTATCAGTGGCTAAGATGATAGGTTTTAGTTTCATAAAAAGCTTCTTAATTGAGTCAGTAAAGACAGAATGGAAAGTAAAGCTGTGGTTGTTAGTATGGTAATTGTTTGGTAGGTTGGAGGATGGAGAGTTTTGAGAGTTAGCTAGTGAAGAATGGAGTCAGTGAAGAATTTGTTGAAATGGGTGGGAACACTGAATGTGGTATCAGTTATGGTCAGAGAGGGAGTACCTGCTTTTCCAGGAAGGAGAATGTTACTGATGGCTGACCAGAATTTTCTGGGTTATTTTGATATTTTGTTTGTATAGTGTGGTAGTAGTTGATTTTGTCTATTTTGACACATTTATTTGCCTTGTAGCACAGTTCTAGATATGCTTGTTTATCTGTGTTGTTTTTAGTTTTGTGCCAGTGGGCCCAGGCTTTTTCTCTGGATTTCAGCAGAGATCTAGTCTCTTTGCCCAACCAGGGAACATAGTAAGATTTGACTCTGATCTTTTTGGAAGGGCCTAGGAATTTAAGATATCTTAAGACTGTGGAATTAAAGTATTGGACTGCTTCATCAAGGTTAAGGTTCTTGAGAGGAGTCTAATTACATCCTTTTAGTGTATTAATGAAAATAGATGAATTGAAGTTTTTCTTGTTTCTTATTACCTGGCATGTATTTTTTGTATTAATTAAAGATATTCGAGTTATCAGAAGGGTATAGTGGACTTTTCCTAATTTGTGCAATGTCTTATTAGAGTGAGCCCAAGTGTAGCGAGGGCAAACGGAGCAGGGCTACACCCAGTAGGGAAAACAGCTCATGAAAGAGTGAAGAAAAACAATCAGCAAATCCCAAGGTAAGACAAATTAAATGTAGTACTACACCAAGGAGCTAGTTCAGTGTGTAAGGCTGTAAATATAATAGAGCTGGAGAATAATCATTGTTAGCTTAAAGCATAGAGTACAGGATCTGGCAGAAATGTGAATTAAGAGAGAACTGTTCAGTTTAAAATTTTGTATAGCCGCTGTACTTTGTAATGGTTGGGTAGATGCCAGGAAGAAAGGTGGAATAAAAAAGGGGTGAGAATTACAGGGAAAAAGATGGATGAAAGGTGTATAGAATAGAGTGGGTGTGGATGGGAGGGAAAAGTACTGGTAGTAAGTGGAGGCCGTACAAACAAATAACACTATTCACACTTGGAACATACTTTAGGATTTCTTGAGATGTTTGGCCATACAGCTGATGACCAGGTATAGAATGCTTTCTGTAGATCAATGTGTGTGTTTGTACCATTAAGAAGCTGTCCAAGGGCTTGCACAAGTGTATAAATACTGAGCACGTGCAAGCCTGACTGCCATTTTGTAGTAAGCTGTTGAGATGTAAGCGTGTATGTATGTATGTAAGGTCTGTCTGTTAATCAGTTTGTTTATATTTTATGATGCTGCTATTCAGTTTAAGTCTGAAAGGCACCCGGTTGGTATACAAGGAATATACAGGACTGGGTCATCCCTACTGCATTTATAATTCATAAAACAGGTCAAAAATGAATTTCAGATGTTAAAACTTGCTCATTTTCTTATTCGCAAAATATGAAATGAGGCATACAGAATACTCTAAACAATATTCAAATAAACTGATATGTCCGGCATTATTAAAAATATTCAAATTACTATGGAAAATCCAAAAACAAACAATGTTGGGGAAAAAAGAACCACTGGTGTGTAAAAGCAAACAAAGTCAAAAAGTAAAAATGAGAAATACAACCAGTGGTACACAGCAGAGGTAGATCCAAGTCGTAGTTTATTGTGATGTGAGTCTATGCATTATTTAGTTATTATACATTAAGCTATATACATTGTTTCTACTGATATTTGAATAATATTTCATCTCTAGAGACATAAGAGATATATACATATATACAGAGATAGTCCTTAGTCATTTCATTCACAGTTCTACATCATACATATGTTTTTAATATTATATAGTATAACCATTATTTTTTTAACACTATAGACATTACAGTTTTTACACATACTAAGTTTATATGTTTTCTATATGGTTGGTCAGCATACATATGCATTTGTGTTTTTAACTTGTTCTTACCTTGGCTTAAAACATATTATTTCCAGGTTGACTTTAAGAAGTGCTGGTGATTAATTACTAGTTCTAAGTACCTAGCAACCTGAAAATGCCTTTTTCACTGATTGGATGCACTATTGAGTTTGTACTGTAAGCTGCTAGTGCTTTATTCTGTTTTTTGATCTGAAGGAGCTATATGCAAAAGCGCTCAACTGTGTGTTATTCTATACATTAAACTACGACTTGGATCTACCTCTGCTGTGTACCACTGGTTGTATTTTCATTTTTACTATAGAAAATGTTTGAAATAAAGTCTGAATTGTGTAAAATGAATAAATAAGAGGAAGCAACAGCATTTTTGCTAAGCATGTATTATTTATAGTAATTAAAGATATCCAAGTTATCAGAAGTGTATATAAAGTGTTTGCAGGTTTGTGCAGTGTTACAGTATAGTTATTTCACAAAATACAGCCATTACAGAGCATATTTCGCAAAGTAAAGCATTTAGAAGAGTTCATTGTCATTACTGGGAAAAGCCGAAAAGACAAACAACAACAACATTGTCATTTGAGTGTTATTACAAGCTCACAGAACAGTTTGTTCGTACATAGTTAAAGGGACATATTTTTAGTGTGTTTGTGCTTACTTTTTGGCATGGCAGATAGATTTTGAAAACCCAGAGCACTTGTGTTTGACAATAATATTGAGGAGAACTGGAGAGTGTTTGAGCAAGAGTATGACATTTTCATACAGGCTGCATTTTCTGATAAAGATGACAATACAAAGGCATTTATTCTGCTTAATTTATCCAGGTCAGAAGCCATTGAAAGGGAGAGTTTATTTTTGTATGCACCTGCTATCTATGCAGGAGAGGGGGAACCATCATATTGTTGTACTAGCTGAATCAAGGGAGGACCTTGAGTGCTTATAACTTAAATTTAGAGAAATGTGTAACCATAGCCAAGCATTACAATGGAAAGACACTTATTTTATACAAAGGATCAAAAGCCTGGTGAAACCTTTGCAGCATATATAACTGACTTGAGGAATAAGGCTAAAATGTGCAGATTTGGTGATTTAAGGAATGAGTTGATAAGAGACAGACGTGTGGTATTAAAGATGATGCTGTGAAAAAGATTTTGCTTTATGACAGTGATTTAACTTTGAATAAGGCCACTGAGATTTGTCAGATATACAAGCTCACAGAAAAGCACACAAATATGCTTACAAGTGAGAGCTGCATGCATCAAGTAACTTCTAGAGCTCATATTGATAGTATGCAGCATGTGGTTAAAAGAAACAGGCCCAAGCACATGGCAGCAACTGTAGCCCCTGCAGCACTCACCAATCAGTGCTAGAGGTTTCCAGCAAATTCCAGAGTACGCACAGTCAAAGTGAAGCATGAGTGAGTCAGCACACACAAAGCATGGACCCCCACCCAGTTTCATTGCCAACTGTTGTAATTGTGGTGAAAATCATGAATCTAAAAGGGAAAATGTTTAGCTTTTGGTCAGCAATGCCACAAATGCAATCAGTGGAATAATTTCAATAGGTTTTGTAAATCAAAAAGCAAACATTCTTTTATTAAAAGGGAACATTAAAAGAAATGAGTTGATCAATTAGAAAGCTGCAACCCTACTCTTTATGTTGATGATGTGTCGGTGCTTCATGAAACTGTTAATTTAGTAGATTATGGGCAAAGAATGAGGTATTTTGCACTGTTCAAATAAATGAAAACCCACAGTGCTCAAAGCTGACACAGGTTCCAAGTGCAATGTTATGTCAACAACAACATTTGCTAGAGTGTGTCATGGTGAAAGGCTTGATTTGGCAAGGTGTGCAAAGCTTGTTGCTTATGGTGGTGAAGAAATTCAGACTGAAGGCTCAGTAGAGCTTTAACGTTACTCTGCTGGGAGAGGTTATTACTTGTCATTTTGAGGTGCATGGTAGTCCACACAAAGTTATTTCTGACAATGGCATGCAGTTTACAAGCCAACAGTTCAAAAGATTTGCCAAAGAATGGGACTTTACTCATGTCATAAGTAGCCCTGAGTATCCACAGTCAAATGGTTTGGCAGAATATGCAGTTCAAAGTACAAAACAGTTACTAGAGAAGTCAAAATGAGATAATAGTGATGTTTTCCTGAATCTCTTGAATCTCAGAAATACTCCTCATGATAAATATCTTAGTTCACCTACTCAGAGACTTCTGTCGAGACAAACCAGAATCACGTTACCCAATCCGTATTCAATTGTTGGTTCATAGGTTCCTAGATTCATAGGTTGGTACTAGGCTATCAGCCCTGGGGCCTATACAAGCCTAGCCATAACAATTCCCTGGCTATTTCTTTCCACACTATTTACTTCCCTGGACCCCTGTCTAGCAGGACGACTGACATGATCCCCGGGGAGAATTTCCTTTCCATGTGTCAAGAACAACAGGTCAGTGAAAAAAAAATCTGTTGAAGAAGCATTTAACCCAGAAGTCCTACTATAAGACCAGCAAACTGCTCAATCCATTACGAGAAGAAGAAGAAGTGGTAAGGATGCAAACATCCAAAGATTATGACTGGATTGGAGTCATGAAGAATATTTGCCCAGAGCTCAGATGATACATTTTGGAATCACAAGGAGCAGAGTTTAGGTGGAATCAGAAACATTTCATGGCGGTGTCCAAGCTTATAACACAACACATAGCCTGTGAGAAAGACTCTTTATCTCAGAGTGAGTTGTCCAGTGTTCCAGTTCCAGAGGAAGCTCTAGAGAATATTACTGTTCCTGTGCTGAATCCAGAAGTTCCTGATACAAGTTGTTTACCAAAGACTGTCCTTGTTGCTAAATCCAGTCCAGATTGTTGTTACCATATCTGGTCTATCTCCAGACCATGTTCATAGGTTCATAGGTAGGTACTAGGCTATTGGCCCTAAGGCCTATACAAGCCAAGCCAAAAAGGTACCCTGGCTTTCACCAGCCAAGAAAATTATTTTCTTGTGCCCCTGTCAAGCAGAGCCACAGAAGTGATCCCTGGGGTGAATTTCCTATTACCCATCCAATCATCAAGATTTTTCTTGAAGAGTGCTAATGAGGAGCTCTGCTTGACATAGATAGGTAGTCTGTTCCAGAGTATGGGAAGTCTCTGGGACAGGAATCTATCCCTTCAGCATGTTCTGTTTATTGTGGTGACAAGGTTTAGGTCCCTAGAGCATGTAGCTTGGAGGGATTGGGATTTCTTTAAGTGGAGTATGTCCAACAGCTCTGGGTTTGACATACCTTTGTATGTTAGGCAGAGATCGCCTCTGAGTAGGCTTTATATGGTGGAGTAAAGCTGGAGTTTTTTTAGATGGTCTGCGTAGGGCATCTGTTTGAGGCCAGTAATCCTTTTTGAGAGGTATTTCTGTGGCCTTTCCAGTTGTTGTAGATGTCTTGTGAGATACATTCCAAAAGGGGCGTTGTACTCTATAATGGGTCTAATGAGTGATGAGTAGAGGGGGAACAATGACCTCTTTTTTTCTGGATGAGAAACCTTTTGTGATGAGGTGTGCCAAGTAGAAGGATTTTCTGTCCATTGTGGCGATGTGATTATCAAAGGAGGGACTACTGTCCACCTGTGTCCCAAGGTCTCTTATCACACTTTCAGTGTTAAGTAGACTATCACCTATGTGGTAGTTCATGGGTACAGAGTTTTTACCAAAGGGGATGACAATGCACTTTTTGGCATTGAGCTTGAGGCCATGGCTTTGACACCAGGCATCTGCCTCAGTGAGGCCCTTCTGTAGGATGTCCACATCATTAGAAGTTTCGATTATGGCTCCCAGTTTGCAATCATCTGCGAACTTCGTTAGTCAAAGACCTTCGGTGTTAGCCTGTACTTCAGAGAAGTAGATACCAAACAGGAGAGGACCCAGGACTGAACCCTGTGGTACTCCACTTGTCACTGCTCTGAAGTCTGATTTGGAGTCTGCTACTTTCACAGTGTGGGTTCTGTCAGTAACCCAGTTGACAACCCATCTTGTGACATAGGGATTTATACCTAGTTTAGTGAGTTTATCTATAATTCCAGAGTAGGGGAATGGTGTTGAATGCCTTGGCAAGATCTAGATAGGCTGTGTGGACCACCTTACCCTCACCTATGGCTTTGGTGACTGCTTTAAAGAAGTCTATCAGGTTTAGGAGACATGATCTGCCTGTTACAAACCCGAATTGTGTGGGGTCCAGAGTTTGGAGATCTCCGGTGTCTTTGTTTATGAGTTCCATGATGATACGTTCCATGGCCTTGCAGACCAAGCTCATCAAGCTAATGAGGTAGTAGTTCCCGGGGTCTGTCGTGGCTCCCCCTTTGTGGAGTGGGATAACCGTCGAGGTGAACCATTCAATGGGCACAAAGCCTGAGGTGAGGCTATGACGGAACATGGTACTTAGGTGGTGTGCCAGTTCATTCTGTAGTTCATATAGACAGCAGCCTGGGATGTTGTCAGGTCCCATGGATGCTGTGTTCTTGGCTTTGGAGAGTGAGGGTTTTACCTGTGTAGCCGTGATTACAGGAACTTTGTATTCTTCTGGTATAGAGATGGGCCCTTTAGGGGGTGAGAGGGGTGTAAAGTACTGAACCTATCTGCCAGGATGTTGCCAATATCAGTTGGTTCTGTATATTTAGTGCCATTGTGCTGTAACTCAGAGCAGATCTGAGTGTTACCATTGAGATTCTTGACATAGCTATAGAATGCTTTGTTGTTGTCTTTAGAATCAGTGGCGATTTTGTTTTCATAACTAGCTTTGGAGGATTCTATGAGGGATCTCAGCTTCTTACTGAGGCTGACCAGGGAGTTCCTCCAATCATGGGATTTTACTCTTTTTTGCAACAGTTTTTTTCTTCTGTTATAGAGTTTGTTTATGGCAGAAGACCACCAGATTGGCTTTCTTTTTTTGGAAGATAGCATCTTGGTTCTGTTAGGGATAGCATGATCCATGCACTCGTGTAAGTGCTTATAAAGTGCATTTGTGTAGGATTCAGCAGGTTCTCACATGTTATAGATACATGGCAACTTGAAAATGAACATTGTGTTTGTTTCTAATGTCTATAATAATGCATGTGTAACTCCAATGTTGTTTTTACTAAGGGACATCTTTTTAAGAGGAAGGATGTAGATCAATGTGTGTGTGTACCTTTAAGAAGCTATCCAAGGGCTTGCACAAGTGTATAAATATTGAGCACGTGTGACCCCGACTGCCATTTTGTAGTAAGCTGTTGAGATGTAAGCATGTATGTATGTATATAAGGTCTGTCTGTTAATCAGTTCATTTTTATTTGATGATGCTGCTAACCATCCTGATTTGTTTCTATGCATTAAAGCATCTAAACAAAATATTCGCCCTGCTTGTCATCTATGTTAGAAAGGGATGAGCGACACTTTCTAAAAAAGAGAAGAGGAGTACGTTAAATAGGGAATGAGACAAACAGAAAGGCTGAGTGCCTCTACTGACCAGGAAAAAAGTAGACCTTAAAGAACTGGGGAACTAGTGGTAAGCTATTATAGAGGGGACATGAGGAGAGAGGAAGCTAGTGGAAAGGAAAATTATATAGATTATTCTAGAAAGTGGCATAATCCCTTGCAAAAAAAATATTTTCAGCAACCCTATTTGTTTGGAGATGAGGCAACAAGTCACAAAAAAAACCCACCAAATGGGTATAGCCATACTTACAAATAAAATGGAAGACTCTTACAATAACTTTATAAAGATGAATATTCAGAAAAGACATTCCATTTGTAATAAAATGATTCTGGAGTAGCATATGGACTCACCATGTACCTAGAAATGTATGTATGTATTTTTTTATATTTTATTTTATTTTAGTTTTGCAAGGTAAAGCACTGATCATAATGGGCACTTTCTGGTAAGTGCAGTAATAAGAAAGCAGAACAGTAATAACCAAATTTAAAGCAAAATATTTCTAGAAAATATAATAACATAAAGCCACAATTAAGATAGATTTACATGAAGTAAACATAATAAGAAGAGTATTTACAAAATTATTATTTAGACTTTTATTTAGCAGCAAGCAGTATGTCTGGTACTCCAAATAATTCCTGGCACAGAATGCTATGTACATGATAACCTACTGCTAAGGAAGAATGAAGAGAAGGATTAATATAAATTATACAACGACCCCCCCAGTAATATTCCAAAACGTGCACGCTGATTGGTCAGCGTGCATATTGTAAATCAGAGTTATAGTAATGGAAAAAGGTCCGGTCACCTGGACTTTTTCCATTAGTATCTCTTTTTTTACAGCAACGGAGAACACAAGATCTCTGTTGTTTTTTACACACTGTCTCGCTATGTTAAACGAGTTTAACATAGGGAGACAGCTTTAAAAAAAGTAACAGAGATCTTCCTATCTCTGTTGCTTTTTTTAAAGGTGTCTCGCTATGTTAAATGGGTTTAACATAGCGAGACAGCTTTACAAAAAGCAACGGAGATATGCTCTGAGCTAGTGCAAAATAGCACAAAATATACTGAACCTACTGATATTGCCAACATCCTGGCAGATAGAGTCAGTGTAAACTTTACCTCCCTCTCACCTTCAAAAGGGCCCACAATAATACCAGAAAAGTGTAATGTCCCGGAAATCATGGAAGCACAGGTGAAAACAGCCCTTTCAAAAGTCAAAGACACAGCATCAATGGGGCCAGATGGTGTCCCAGGCTGCGTCTTGCATGAACTACAGAGCGAACTAACCTCCCACCTAAACACGCTGTTCAACCTCAGCCTCTCCACAGGCTACGTGCCCATAGAATGGTGCACAGCAATGGTTATTCCGCTCCACAAAGGAGGGGCCACAACTGACCCTGGTAACTATCGCCCCATAAGCCTGACTAGCCTGGTCTGCAAGGCTATGGAGCGCATCATCATGGAACTCTTTAACAAAGACATTGGGAACCTCCAAACACTTGACCCAACCCAGTTCGGCTTTGTTAAGGGCAGATCATGCCTACTAAACCTGACTGACTTCTTCGAGACAGTCACTAAGGCCATAGATGAGGGAAAGGTGGTTCACACAGCCTACCTTGATCTCTCAAAGGCATTCGACACCATTCCTCACTCGGGTATTATAGAAAAATTCACCAGCCTGAACATAAACCCCTATATCACAAGATGGGTTGTCAACTGGCTTACAGACAGAACTCACACGGTAAGAAAAGCAGGCTCCAGGTCTGACTCTAAACCAGTCACAAGTGGTGCCCCACAAGGCTCCGTCCTAGGACCTCTACTGTTCGACATATACTTCTCAGATGTACAGGCAAACACAGAAGGACTATGGCTAACCAAGTTCGCCGAAGACTGCAAACTGGGAGCCATAATTGACTCTCCGGCTGACACGGACATCCTTCAAAGAGGCCTTACTGAGACAGACACCTGGTGTCAAAGTCATGGCCTCAAGCTAAATGCCAAAAAATGCATAGTCATCCCGTTTGGGAAAAAGAAAACACCCACAAATTACCACATAGGCGGCTGCCCCCTTAATACAGAAGAGGTAATAAGAGATCTGGGGACCCAGGTAGATAGTAATCTCTCCTTTGGCAATCATATTGCCAAAGTAGTTAGGAAATCCTTCTATGTGGCCCATCTAATTACTAAAGGGTTCACATCTAGAAATAAAGAGGTTATAGTGCCCCTCTACTCGTCACTCATCTGACCCATCATAGTGTACAATGCCCTATTTGGGATGTACCTCACAAGACACTTCCAACAGCTGGAAATACTACAAAAGCACCTCACCAAGAGGATTACTGGCCTCAAACATGTCCTATGTAGCCGACTAAAAAAACTCCAGCTGTACTCAGTGGCATATCGCTTACTCATAAGTGATCACTGCCTGACTTACAAAGCCATGTCCAACTCAGAATTGATGGACATGCTCCACCTACAGAAATCCAAGTCACTGCAAGCCACGTGCTCTAGTGAGCTAAACCTTGCCACAACAATAAATAGAACATGCTGGAGGGATAGATTCCTGTCACAGAGACTCCCCATGCTTTGGAACAACATTTCTAACTACATTAGACAGAGCCCCTCACTAACACTCTTCAAGAGAAACCTTGATGAGTGGATGGGTAACAGAAAATACACCCCTGGGATCACTTCATTGGCTCTGTTGACAGAGGCTCAGTTAATTAATCAATGGGGCGGTGAAAGCTGACACACTCTGGCTAGGCTTATAAATGCCCTCGGGCAGATAGCCTAGTACCTACCTATGAACCTATGAAGCTATAATGTGACTCCAGTTAACCTATTTCCCATAGTTCCACCAAACTGCTCTCCTTCTACTACTGAAGATATTCTGCCAAGGGCCACAAAAGAAAAATAGCCAGTAGATCATCGTACTCGATGATTTCAATCATAACTGGGCTACACTTAACCAAAGCTGTAACTCTGTCAGCTTGTTGAATTTTACCTAACTGGTACAGTCTCCCACTAGATCGAACAAGATAGAAACCAGGGGCACTGTCTTTGACTGGATACTAATCAATGTACTACAATCCTGTTTACCTGTGCATAATAGCTGAAACTAAAAATTCTTAATTGCAATACATTCTTTTAATTCCAATTTGTTTGCAATATTTTTGAAATATAGCTGTAACTATACAATCTTTTATACATTTATCTCTATTTGTATGTAAACCTGCAGCTATCCTGTAAAATGTAAATGGTCTACAACATTTTTGTCAATTTCTGTCCAGTAGACTCAGGTTGTGGCTGAAAAGGGTCTGTTGAACAGCCCACTTACCCAGTTATCAAACTGTAATACATAAATTATATCATCCATCACTGGAGCAAAAAGTCTAAACCAGTTGCATTCGGTCTAGTTAAAAATCTCACAAATTTCAATCACACCTTATTCACCCTTTACCTTAAAATAAATTAATTGATCATCACTAAAAACTCTCCCACTAGATCAGGCACTTGAACAATTCATCTCACACTTCCTTTCAACACTCATGCACCATTGAAAAGAAAATGTGTCAAATCTAATCCAGCCCCATTGCTTACCAGTGGGATCAAGAACCTTATAAGACAGAGAGATAAAACCTGGGACGTCTGCCATAAAAATAAAACTAAATGCAACTATGAAACATTTAGGTATTCTAGAAATCTGGGGGAAAAGGCAAGTACACTGTAATAGAAGAGCTGCTTTATGTATCTCCATCAAAACGACCTTGATAATCCAAAAACTCACTGTACAGTCATAAATAAACTTTTAAAACCTCACAAATCAAGCTAACCAAATCCTCTCCCAAACAGCACTGAGATCAGTATAGCAGACAAATTCAACTCACATTACATCAGTGTATTATTAAAAATTAAGCAAATTAACTTTATAAACACTTCTATAGTTCTATCCAACTACTTCCAAGCATTCTCATTTGAGACAGTTCCAACTAAACTAATCATAAAACTCATATCCAAACTAAACCCCACAACTCTGCCAGCTGACCAACTTCCAGCCAAATATCTAAAACTGGCTACAGATGCCATAGCGTTTCCTGTGTCCATTTTAATAAATCAATCCATCTCAGAGGCCCACGTTTCAAACTATGCTAAAAAAGTCAAATTTCATCTCAACAGCCAGTCTTTCACCCTTATCAAAAGTAATAATATGTTTCTACTCCCATTTCATCAAATATTTACTCAGTATTAATTTGCTAGCTCCTGTTCAGCATCAAATTTGTCCCTCTTATAGTACAACCACAGCTCTTCTATTCTTCACAATGCAATTAATAATCACAGAAATGAAGGTTTACCTGTCTCATCAACTTTCCTGGACCGTCTAAAAGCTTTCAAAGCCATGTCCCATACAAGGTTACCATATAGATGGGCTGAGCTCGGAATCAGCTATGGCACTGACCTGATTTAAAGAATAACTAGAAGATAGAATCCAGTTTGACAAACTGCAAACATCCATCTCTTCTTTCTTGCCTGTTATTGCCGGAGTCTCTCAAGAATCATTTCTTGGTTCCCATCTTTAATATTTTCATAAACAATCTCTACATCATCAATACTCATGGTACAATTATCCAATATGCAAATGACTCCATGCTAAACAAACTGGCAGACCCTCCCTTAAGCACACTTCATTTTTAATCATTTTACTCTGTCAAAGGGTTCAAAGTATTTCTGGCTACATTGATGAAGGGCATGGGTCCTGGTCAACTAGCTCTTCATGGAGGTTATAGTCCCCTTCCATTTGCTACAAGCTGCTATTCTATCATTATCTGATTTTTTTTCTCATAGAACACACTGCATGAAATAAGCCAGGATATAATTTATCTCTTCTTTCAGAACTACTGTCTACTATAGCCATATCTCTGGCGGCATTGATGCAAGAGGTCATTCACATTCTCCTGGCTTCCATGGCATTTTCCTGAGAGTTGAACAATCTCAAATGCCTGGTTTAGGGTAGTGGGTTCAGCACACAGAGATGGACAGGTGATGAGTGGTGGGGAAGCTATTTCTAGCTACACCTTCAGCATTGGGTGTTGGTGATGGAAGGTTAGGTTTCATAAGTGGTGCTAGTCTTGGTGGTAGCACAAGTGTGGGATTCTTTGGCTAGACAGCTGGCCATGCAGGAGGCTGCAGAGGCCCTGGAAGATTTTGCAACTCACCAGTGCAATTGTGAACATAAAACTTTTATATCCCCTTAACTAAGTAGTATTCCATAATATTAGAATTGTGCAGACAAAAAATAAATAACATATTAAGATCCTCAACAAAACATTTGCATTTATTATTTATAACTTAATGACAAATCTTTTATTTGCAGACATATTCAAAATAAGCAGCCTAGTGTGTAGCAAGTTTATCTGACTTCTATAACATATACCAATAGTTGTGTGCTGTCATTTTTTTCATTTTTAGATTTAGGCGAGAAAATCAGACATGCATTACCAAATTAACTGAACAAAATCTATCTGAAGATTCCTTAGCAATAATTGAGTGGGTGTTCAAGCATCTAAAGCATCTAAAGTCTGTCCTGAACTATATGAAGCTTCTCTTTTTAAGAGCCCTCTGCTATAATTTTAAAAGTGAGTAACATGATGACATGATTTTTGACACTCAGAGGTTAAAGGCCATGCTAAGAGTTGAAATCTGAAATTGCTTTGCAGCACAAAGTGATGTAATGTTGTCACTTTAGAACATGCTTTGCTAGCCCTAACCAGTGTATTCAGTTAAATAATTTATTTTTCCTTTCTGAGCATCTTTCAGAAATACTGATAGTTCAGAATATCTCCAGCTGTCCAAATCCCTGTACAAAATTTACCAAAGGTGTACTGTAGAGTTCAGTTTTGGCTTCTCTCCTACTTGGCATCTGTTTATCTGTTTCTCAGACCTTAAAGCCAACAGTCCTGGTGTATGGTTATCTAAAAGCTTGAAATCCAGTGGCCATGAAAACAGATAAAGCTGGAAGGTGGATTATGGGAAAAGTTGAGTGAAGTGGGGCATGTCTGATTTTAGGAAATTAATGTGGGTCTAACACAGATGATACCCACCCTTTGAAGGAAGTTTAACAAATAATAAGCCACTTGTACCATAGTGTTTGATCCATGGCTGGTTATGACACACCCAGGCAGGATTAGATCACTTAGGGTCTAAAGCTCAATGAAATAATGCCTGACAGAGAATATTTAGTCCCCTCCTGTAATGGCTGTATATTTTTAATGTCACGATAGTGTGTGGCCAGTACAACTGATTTTTGTCTAACTTTAAGACAGTTAGGTTTACTGACACTAGTACCATGAAATCCTCTCCCTTAAGCCATAATTTTTATTTGACTTCTGGGTGAGATGAAGATGTATGCTCAGGGTGGAAGTTTTACCCACTTATTTTAAAATGTTTTCATATATTTCATAGATATTCCATGGCCACATAGCTCTCAACTGTCCAGATTTTCACAGAATGTCCAGATTTCTGGTCTGTTCCTTATAAAATGTGTGGTTTTATTGCAAATCATTGAGGACTGAAGTCAGTAAATAGTGACATATATTTGAGTGCTAGACTTCATATCCTTCAGAAAAATGCATGCTAACACAAATCTTGTTATTCTAGCAACTGTCTATGTTTATAACAGTAATATTTAAAATTGGTCCCTATTTTTGGGCCTTTGTACCCCTATTATTTTAGGCTTTGTCCAGATTTATTGTGCTAAGAGGGTGAGAGGTATGCATGGCCAACATGTCTTATGACCTCCTTTCTCCAAAAGGGCTATACCAGTCAGTCCCAGAGTAAATTTATGGCTACCCATGCAGTCATCTAAATTATGTTTAAAGGAAGATTTTGCAACACTGTTTAATATGGAGGCAAAGTTTATTCAAGAGGTTTGAGAGACAATTAGTTACAAACCTGTCCCTCTACCATGTTTTGTTTATCTGTTGGTGGATATTTAGTTCCTTGGTTCTAGTATTGGTGGAGATATTGGACTTGTGAAGATATAGTTGGTCCAGGACAATTGGATTTGTAATGGCATATTAAGTGAGACAGAGATCTCCCTTCAAAAATCTATAAGACACCAAACGACGGGCTAAAGCTTCTAGCCTCTCTTACTAGCTCAGGAACTTTATGCTTGGGATCTTTTTGGTTAGGAATCTTTGGAGTATTTCTAATTGTTTGACATGATGTTTAATGAGATATATCCAAAAGGGGACATTAAACTTAATGATTAGCCCAATCAGTGCTGAGTATAAGGGAACAATTACTTATTTTGACCTTGAGGATATTCCTTTGTCAATTAGCAGTGCTAACTAAAAGGATTTCCTGACAGCTGTTGCCACATGATGGTCAAAAGAGAAGAACCTATCAACCTATGTTACTAGATCCCTGACTACATTTTTGTTTTGTAGTTGCATGTTGCCTGTACAGTAAGATTGGAGCATATCTCTGATGAAGTACTGTATGCCAGAAATATAACTGATGCTCTCAAGAGTTCAGCTTAACTTAACCAATAAACCAATTTACCATTCATTAATTGTGGGATGGCCCATAGTGTTGAAAATAACAGATGATTTTGACTGATAATGCACAATGTAATGTTTAGTTTAAGCCCATATTACTTCAAAATGAGTTCTATAGGGAAAGTTCATTCGGGACAACCCCCCCCCCCCCCAATCTGCAACCATATGCAAACATTGCCAGCCAGAGATCTTAACTCTCTACTTGGATATCTGAGAATCAAATTCAGAAAATGAGAGATCTTACCACTAAGCCCTCAGGAACACTGGTTGTTACTTTCATACTTTCTGATTGGGCGCCTGCAACTTGTACTGTGTGTGCTCTGTCTTTCAGACAGTTTGCTATCCATATTACCACAAATGGGTTGAATGTTAAACCATTTCTTTTCTACATAATGCCAGCATGGGGAATGGTGTTGAAGGCCTTAGCCAGGTCAAGACACACCATGTGCAATGCACAATCACCGTCTATATTCCATGTAACTCTTTTGAAGAAGTTTATAAGATTCAATATACAGGACCTACTCTTCACAAAGCCAAACTGCTGTGAGGATCAAGTGAAATAAGAGTGTTGATACTGTAGTTAATGAAGTCAGTTTTAATATATTCCATGCCTTCGAAGATGAGACTTGTAAGGCTGATGAGCCTGTAATGTGCAGGATCGATTGTAAGGCCAACATTATGAAGAGGCATTAACACTGCAGTGTACTTACTCATCGGGGGAAAGAAAACAGCAGCTAAGCACTGGTTAAACATTTTAAGGATTGGGTCTCAATGGCATGTTTAACACTATTAGTTAAGCAACCAGGTATATTATGAGATCCCAAAGAGGAAACATTTTTGGTCTTAGTTAGCAATTTTAGTAAATGATCTTTAGAGCTAATTGGGGGAGTAAGGAATTCAGATATTTCTGAGTTCTGAACACAAGTTTTGGGGGTGAAATTTGCACTAATAGCTAAAGAAGGATATATAATTATCAGTTTACTATCAAAAATGCAAGTTGAGATGCCCGCAGATGGAAATCTCGAAACATGGATGTTCAAATTTCCATCTTGCTGAACATCTCTGTGTTTCAAAGTTTATATCAGTGAATGCACTGTGCATTCGCTGATATAACCTTGAAGTACTGTACAGAGATTGCAGTACATTGCAGTTTGGGAAATCATGTAGTTTGATCTTGGAACTGGAATAGATAGCAGAGGGTGTGGGAGGCGCAGCCCCCCCACAGGGGGGTGCAAGGGGGCTTGCCCTCCTGCAAAAACGTGATGTGAGGTATAGGAGTTTCTTTTTCCTGAGCTCCTATCCATACATCACATAATCTGTTCGGCGACAATGTCAAATCTGCTGAATTCATTCAGCTGATTCAACATTGTAAACCTAATTATTTTTGGCTTCAGAGGCCAGCCCAAGTTTGTGGGCTCCTTTAGTGGTCCTGATAGTGTTCTTCGACTTTTTTTTGCAATGCTTTTGATATTATCCTTAACAAGAGGAATTTTGGAATTACTAAATAATTTAAATAATTCCCTTATTTTGTTGTATAGTTTATTACTAGCTCTATGGATTTTTCTAAATGGGTATAGAGTTCTTAAGTTAAGGTTGTTTCTGTATCGAGGTCAAAGGGTATTGAAATCATAAAGTTTCAACACAGAGCAGGTTGAGGCTGGCATGTTTACAGTCTGTTGGCAAGTTGGTCATATATTGTACTATTCTAATGCTACAGAATCATCACGATTTCTCAAAGGAAGGATAGGGGACTTGATTTAGTATGGTTATTGTTAAATATGCAAACATGGGTGAACTTATAAGATCTGTAGGCAATAGCTATTTTACCTGACTTCCAGAAAGCAGTCAGAATGGGGAAATGTGAGTATGTGGGGTGTGTACTTAGGGCAATAAGTTTTTTGCTATACTTTATCAAGAAAATACAGTATCTATACATCAGTCCTTTGGTTCAAGTAATCATTAAGAATGCTATGTCACAACTGTTTGAAATTACTAATGGCATGCAGGAGGATTGCCCCTTGTTACCAGTACTGTTTGGGTTAGTGACATGCTAGCTAATTAAGTATTTGCTAAGAAGGTTTATTCAGATGGATATCCTGATTTCTAATGCCACAAATTTGCCTGGTACATAGTTTGCTAATGAGTATTATATGGATTTTGTAAAAAAATGAGTTTAGTGGATCATGTGATAGGAATGGTGTAGCTGTGTCTCACGCACAGAGCTTACGGTGAATAGGAGTAGCAATACAGTCTTTCTGTTGATTGAATTGATTAATGCCTGTCTGTTGACAGAGAGGCTTTGCCATATGATGTGGGAACTTAGAATAGGCATAAAATTGGTATTGAAGTGTGATTTTAAGTGTGCTTAGTGGGTGGTGTAGTAGCTGTAGCAAACTGCTTGCTGCAATGTAGACTTGTATTTGTATTAAACAGTTTGCTAGTTATAATCAGACAAAAGAAGGACAAAATGCACCTTGTGACTTTGGTCCTCAGTAGAGGAGTGGTAGATCTGGGAAGGGACTGACTTAAGAGTTGAGCAGCACAGATACAGAGCAGAATGGCTCTAGCAAAAGTGCAAAATCTGGGATCAGAGTACAGATATTTCTTCTATTTGTGTTCCTCAAGTGAAAGGAGTTGAGGGGTGCCAGACTGATAAATAGCACTGGATGCTGGATGAGCAAGCTATGGCTTTGGGCTGTTACTTCCTGCTATAATATTCGGGGTTCTGAAAGCTTGGAAATTTGATCTGAGGAAAGGACCTTAGGCTTTAAAGAATTAAAGTCAAAATTATTTCTTATTTTCAACACAATGGGCCAACCCACAGTTAGTGAAGGGTGAATTGGTTTATTTGAGAAGTTAGGCTGTTCAGAACAGCACTTATATTTCTGGCATATAAGACTATGTCAGAAATATGCTCCAACCCTTTCAAGATTTCCAAGAAGCACACTGGCTATACTTAAAATTAAAGATAGTAATCCAGAACTGTCTCCTGCAACCGAGAGAGAAAGGATGCCGAGAAACATATGTGGCACTCTCATTAGGCGAAACTTTATTATTATTTTTTATTAATTTTTTAACGAAGTAAGCCCATTGAGCACAGCTATCCATTTTCAGTCAGCACAGGAGCACTGTCTGGTTAGGTGAATAATTTGTTAGAGTCCCAAAGTAGATAAATACAGGTAGAAGGAATCAAAGCCTCTTGTCTTGGCTACAGAAGCAACTCTAACAACTCAGAGTTTTACAACTGAATCATTTGTACAGAGTGTCTTTACATAATCAAGAGAGGGCTCTTATACAGGTTAGGAATAAGTGGGAATATCTCCTTTGGATGGAGGTGAAATTAGGGTTTTGAAGGAATATACTCTACATAATAAATAATAATTTCTTATATACCTTTTTAAAGTTGGTGTGCGATTGACAGAGTCTGCCTGTAAGATGCAAGGTCAGAGAATGTGGGACAAGGTCATTTGGATAATAATAGGCAATGCAGGACAGACAGAGCAGATAATGGTCATGCAGTCTATTCTAGCAATATGCTTCAACTGCTGTAGCAAATCCTCACAGACAAACTAGGATGGACTTTGCATTGCCCTCGGTCAGAACAATGATGCATTGCTTTGATTATTTGGTATTGTACCACTACAGTATCATTTCTGTAAAATGAGATATGTTTAGATTAGAACTGCTATAGACACATTATGCCTTTTCAAATTTTGTAAACACTTGCCAGACAACTTTTTCAATTATTTTTATGTTCTTTCTATGAAACTACGGAGCTGAAAGCATGACAAATGAAATATATCAGAATGGCAAGAATATTACTGCCTCTTAGGTTACGCTCTTCAGCATTTGTATACAGTAGACATTTATTTCCTGTTGGCCTCATCAGCATGGGCCTAACAAATGTTCAAGCATTTGGAATTTTATGGCATTCTTGTTTCATTACAGTGTCAAATATAGCAATTATGTGCAATTTGCACTTTGACTTTGTCGCACTCATAATTTGGTTATGCTCTATGGTATTTTTTCTTTGCTGTTAATAAACATACATTTATGAAAAATGAAAATAGAAACTTATGTCCTTTTTTTACCCTTAAAAATAGAATTGTAATGGCACAGTAAGATAAAAGAGGCCTTTATTTTAGACCATAAGAATCTAGACTTTAAGAGACCTAAAAGGGATTGGAAATGAAATAATAACAACCACAGCTGGTAAGTCAAATGATGTATCATAACCACGCAACAGGTTAAACACAAATGAAGTATATAATTTGATTGAGTGGTATAGAATATTGATCTGCAAAGCAAACTTGCCGAAGGCCACTTTCAGGAGTAATGGAGACTTTTTACCCCACTACTGTGTTATTGTGAAGAAAGTATTTACATATATATATATATATATATATCTTCCGGCTTTTTCCTGGTTAGAGGTCACCACAGCAGATCACCTGTCCGCTCATGACTGGCAGTGAAGTTTTACAGTGTCGAGTTGCCAGCCCAGCGCCCAATCTTCCACAGAAGGCACACACATGCACTCACACCTAGAGCCAATTTTGAGTGTCCAATCCACCTACAGCATGTCTTTGGGATGTGGGAGAAAACTGGAGCATCTGGAGGAAACCCACATGACCACAGGGAAGACATGGAGACTCCACACAGAAGGCACCCCAGCCAAGGATTGAACCAACGCAGCCCCATAATCAGAGAACTGCTATGGACAGTAATAAAAGCACCACATCCCTGAAATAATTGGCAAACTGGGTTCAAGAATTATTCCAGTCCTGCAGTGTTGGCTGTCAAAGCTTTTGATACCAGAAAATAAATACGTTTTATGTTGAGAGCTGTGGTGATCACACTGGTTGTTCCTGGGATATACATTTACTTTCTACAGTGCTGTTCTTTGAGTGTCGTAGTCTTTGGTTTATTCATTTTTTGTTTTATATATATATATATATATATATATATAT
The DNA here is from genome assembly GCF_019279795.1 of Protopterus annectens. Lineage (NCBI taxonomy): Eukaryota > Metazoa > Chordata > Ceratodontiformes > Protopteridae > Protopterus > Protopterus annectens. The sequence continues at coordinate 1,589,557,181 of NC_056732.1, read as the reverse complement.
ATATATATATATATATATATGTATACACACACACACGCATATGTTTATTTATATATATATATATATATATATATATATATATATATATATATATATATATATATATATATATATATCGGTCTGGAGGTGGGGGTATCTCCTGACATGAAGATGCTGGAGAACATGACCCTCCTGTGAAAAAGAACTCAGCTTGAAATCTGATGATGATGGTTTTCAGAGAGCTTTTTCACTTGACTGGAAATCACTGAAAGCTGAGTTGGCAAATCAACATGATTCCAGTATAATACACTCATGCTCTTGCGTTGCTATTAAAATAAACAAGAAAACAAGCAAATGAAATGCAAATGTGTGCCTTGAAAACTTAGTTTGCCTACTTTCAGTTTATTTTTTCAGAACAAGATTCCAGAAGGGGACTATTACATAAGGCCTCATTCAATCAATCAATATAGTAACAGTAAAGGGGATATGTGCTGGTGAGCAGAATGAAAAGAAAATACTGTATGTTTAAAAAAGACACAAACATATAGGTAAAGTGGATACTGACAAACAAAGAGGGAAATAACAAAAGCTCCTTAGGTGTGTTAAACAAATACCAGGAACATGAGTTTATCTGGAAGCTTTCTGAATGATCAAACCTTCTGATGTGCCGGTAAGACTGGGGGGGGGGGGGGGGTTGGTGAAGTTGTACAGGACAATAAGTGGGACAACAGTGATGTCAACCACAAATTGTATTTAACTATAGAACTCAGGACTGGTAGGTGAGTACATTTAAAATACAAAGGATATTCAACCTACAGGCTTTGTGTGTGTGTGTGTGTGTGTGTGTGTGTGTGTGTGTGTGTGTGTGTGTGTGTGTGTGTGTGTGTGTGTGTGTGTTTATATATGACACCTTGAGACAGAGAACTGTAAAAGCTGACAGATATAGCCAGTCAGTATTTTTGTGACAGGACAATCCACAAAACTTCAGAAGTCTGACAAAATCAGAAACTGTGGCATGTTTCCAGAGCAGTGTGTTCTAGAAGCTGAAGATTCTGCATGAAAACCAGTAAGTTCTCAACGTTCTTTTCTGATTGTATTAATGTGCATTTCTTATAATACAACAGTTATTATAGCAATAACCCACGCCTGGGTGTGGGTAATGCTAAATTTACCCACGGTTGGCGTGGTTTGGTCCCGAGGGCGAAGCCCGAGGGACCAAACAAAGCCAGCCGTGGGTAAATTTAGCATTACCCACACCCAGGCGTGGGTTATTGCTATTATACCATGACATTATTTAAGAAAAGAAACTGTTACTTTTCTTAAATAAGGGGATAGTATAATGCCTGTTAACTGCCCTTCCGCAGATGTCTGGCATCCGCGGCATTTCTGATGTACTGCATGCCTGCGCAGTACATCAGAGCTGTGGGCAAAAGCAACGGAGAAAGCAAGATCTCCGTTGCTTTTTTTTTAGTGTCTCGCTATGTTAAATGAGTTTAACATAGCGAGACAGTTTTAAAATAAGCAACGGACATCTCTGTTGCTTATTTTAAAACTGTCTCGCTATGTTAAACTCATTTAACATAGCGAGACACTAAAAAAAAGCAACGGAGATCTTGCTTTCTCCTTTGCTTTTTTTAAAAACACTGTCTCGCTATGTTAAATGGGTTTAACATAGCAAGACAGCTTTAAAATAAGCAACGAAGATCTCCGTTGCTTATTTTAAAGCTGTCTCGCTATGTTAAACCCATTTAACATAGCGAGACAGTGTTTTAAAAAAACGAGTTATACTAATGGAAAAAAGTCCGGGCGACCGGACCTTTTTCCATTAGTATAACTCGATTTACAACGGGCACGCTGGCCAATCAGCGTGCACGTTTTGGGGGGGTCATGGTATAATTAGAATGTTGTAACTGTGGGTTTCAAAAATTTTCTGGTAAATAGTGAAACAATGTATGAACCACTAATAACTCAGATGCTTACCGCCTACTCAGAAGTGATCTGTGCCTGATGTATAAAGTCATGTCCAATCCAGAATTAATGGACATGCTCCACCTCAGGAAATACAAATCCCTTAGAGCTACACGCTCCAGGGATTTAAACCTCAGCACAGAAATAAATAGGGCATGCTGGAGGGACAGATTCATATCCCAGAGGCGCCCCTCACTCAGGAACAAAATCCCAATCCAAGTTGGGCAGAGCACCTCAATGACCCACTTCAAGAGAAATCTTGACTAGTGGATGGGAGATCGTAGGTTTACCCCTGGGATCTCTTCTGTGTCCCTACTAGACAGAGGCACAGTAAACTAACCTTAAAAGAGCGATCTTCTGTGACCTACTATACAGAAGCATAGTCAACTAATCTGAAAGGGTGGCGAAAGCCAAACACACTGTGGCTAGGCTTATAAATGCCCTAGGGCAGATAGCCTAGTATCAACCTATGAACCTATGAACGTGTCTCAGAAATGATTTTCAGGGGAGTCTCCGATTTTACCTCAAATTGTTGGCCTTCCAGTTGCAAAATAAGTAATTGCATTGCAGATCAGGGAGGATTACAACAGTAATATCAACCATTACAATGATGTAACTAATTTCTTCTGAAAATGTCTCTTAATCTGACCATATATCTCATTTCTCTCTACTTTCACTGGCTTATGTGAGTAATCACAAAACCATCACTTTTGAAATCCCACCCCTTCAATTATTTAAATTTATTGGCCATCCTACAGTATTTCATAGTACCAAAATACAAAAGTAACCACCCCTTTCAGTCCATCTTGCTGTTTTAAAAATAGTAACTCTCCACTAAACCTTAACTTTTTAAACAGGTAAAACTCAAGTTACCTACTTTCATATCTAACTTCTCTAGTGCACACTGCAGAGTGCATTCTTTTCAATCTTACCTTTAAGCATCCCTGTTACTAGAACTTTCTCTAATACCTAAAAAGATCATCTCTACTTGACTCCAAGTAGACTTTTCTCTATCTGTTAAACCTAGCACTTGCTCCTACAGTACTTATTACCTTGATACGGCACTCTTATAGATAGCACCCCAAAAGGCAAAACCCCATTTCTCGGTCACCCACATCCCCAGAATCTCTTTTAAAGTTTTTTGTCTAGTCCTTCTAGCATGTCGAGGATCAGTTGCTAGTGTCCTCTCCTGCTCAGCTGGTGAACCTGGGAATATTGAGGCAATGTTACAATTGCCTCATGTACACAGACAACCCTCTCCTCCTCCCACAAAACACAAATACATGCGAGAGATGCAACTATATGGCCAAACTGGAGGCTGAGCTCTCTCAACATAGGACTGGCAAGACCAGTCAGGAGGAGAAGGTTACCACACACACTATAGACCCAGTCTCACATAGTACCATCACAACCTCAAATCATACACATAAACACACAAAGACATACTCGGCTCTGATCAAAAATCTACCAAAACAGCAGAGGCCACCAAAGCAGACACCCAAACAACCACCACCTCAGAACACAACACCTGCAACACATAGACCTCACAGTCAGAGTGTCAAACAGTCACAGCCCTTAAGGCCAAACACAATGCCAGACACACTAGTCATTGGTGACTCCATAGTCAGACACACTGACGTCCGCTCACCAGACTGAGTAAGGAGAAGGTCACAGTAAGCTGCCTGTCGGGTGCTAGAATCCGCCACATAACGCAAGCACTCAGGTCTCTCAACAGCAGGTACAAATACGACTCAGTCATTGCCACGCTGGTGTAAACGACCTGAGACGTACCTCCTTGGACTACATGAAAAGAGACATTGAGGAGCTCTCTGATTATGTAGCCCAGGCAGGTATGACCCTGACCTTGAGCAGTATCCTACCTTCACCAAGAATGATGCCACAATACAGAGATAAGATGATCAGCTTTAACAATTGGCTTAAACTCTGGTGTCATTCAAAGGGGATCCAATGTCTGTCTGCCTGGGATGACATGCTGGACAAGCCACGCTGCTTCGCAAAGGACGGCTTGCACCTGTCACACCTGGGATTCCGGATATTGGCAAAGGCACTTGCCACCCCCATAGTGCCTTTTTAGGCAAGGCTCAAATTCTAAACCTACCACCCTAGAACACAAAAAAGGAAAAAACTAAGGGTAATGCTGCTCAATGCCAGAAGTCTAAATCTCAAAATGCACGCACTCGAGGCCCTTCTCAGTATGGAGAACATCGATGTCTGTGCAGTGACAGAAACCTGGTTCAAGGCTCCTGAGAGCACCCCAGCACTATCAGGTTTTACCTCTTATCATGCGTTCCGCCCCAAAATCCGGACAATACCAAGAAAGGAGGGTATCCATATTCATCAAAGACACCCACACCTCAAGACTGGTGGCAACGCACGATGCATCGGAGACCATCCAGGTGCAATTAACCATAGGCAAGACTGCTCTGCAAATTGTAGCATGTTACAGGCCACCCTCACAAACTCAGGAACCTCACATGGCCTTCCTGAAAACACTAGAGGGGATAAATGTATCACCAAACACCATCATACTAGGTGACTTCAATTACCCTAATATAGACTGGGAACACTACTCAAGCCCAAACACCCTAGCCCAAAAGTTCCTGGAATTCATAAACTCAAATGCCATGGAACAACTAGTCACCATCCCCACAAGAGGAGAAAACATACTTGATCTCATCATCACGAACATGGGAGCACAATGTTCAACACCGGAAGTATACCCCTCACTGGTGAGATCAGATCACAAACTAATCTTGCTGGAGGTCCTCATCCCACCCCCACCTGAAATAAAATAGACCACAGTAAAGAACTTCTCGAAAGCCGACTTCACACTTCTAAAGACTAGTGTGGTCTCCTTTAAGGCCGCCGAGCCGGCGGAAAACAGTACTCAAGCCGCTGAATCACTTACAAATGCCTTCTACCAGCACCTGCAGGACTGCATGGATAAGGCAATCCCAAGCAAAACAAAGACTCTTTGTACCAAAGGCAAGTGTCCAGTCTGGTGGACCCCAGCCATAAACAAACTCTACAACAAAAGGAGGAAGCTACTACAAGATAGAGCAAAATCCTTAAAAGGTAAGACACCCTTGATCACTATAAGTAAAAACTAAGAGCTCTCATAAAATCATCCAAAGCAAATTTTGAGAGAAAAATAGCTAAAGACTCAAAAGACAATCATAAGGCCTTCTTTAGCTATGTTAGAAACCTGGGAGGAACCTCCCAGATATGCTCAGAACTAGTTCAAAATGATGTGAAGATTACTGATCCTACAGACATTGCCAACATACTGGCTGACAGGTTCAGTGCAAACTTCTCCCCTCCCCAAAAGGAGAGATATCTATACCAAGCGATTGCAGCCCCCAAACATCTCCAACGCCCAAGTGAGAACTGCTCTCTCCAAAGCAAAAACACAGCATCCATGGGACCTGATGGTGTCCCCGGCTGTGTGCTCCACGAACTCAACGAGGAATTAAACCCACAGCTAGGACAGCTGTTTAGTCATAGTCTTACCTCTGGATACGCACCCAGGAGTGGCGCACTGCAACTGTGGTCCCACTTCACAAAGGCGGTGCCTCCACCGACCCTGGAAATTACCGCCCATTAGCTTGACAAGCCTTATCTGCAAAGCCATGGAGAGGATCATAATGGACCTCATAAATAAAGACATAGGGAATTTGCAGACTTTGGATCCATCCCAGTTTGGCTTTGTCAAAGGCAGATTATGCCTTCTAAACTTGGTTGACTTTTTCGAACAGTCACCAAAGCCATTGATGAGGGAAAGGCAGTCCATACAGCCTACCTCTATCTGGCGAAGGCCTTGATACAATACCCCACTCGGGTATCATTGAAAAACTCATCAGCTTAAATGTTAACCCATACATCACAAGATGGGTTGCAAACTGGCTGAGTGACAGAACCCACAGGGTCAGAGTCGCTGGCGCCATGTCAGACTCAAAGCCTGTCACAAGTGGTGTACCACAGGGCTCAGTCCTGGGCCCACTCTTGTTTGGCATCTACTTTTCCAAGTACAAGCAAACACAGGAGGGTTATGGCTGACAAAGTTTGCAGATGACTGCAAACTGGGCCATAGTAGAAAACACATCTGACACAGATATCCTTCAGAAGGGTCTCACAGAAACGGATAACTGGTGCCAGAGCCATGGCCTAAAGTTAAATGCTAAAAAATGCATAGTCATACCCTTCGGGAAAAACAAGGTTACCCCTAGCTACCAAATAGGTGGCAATCCACTGAGCATAGAAGAAGTTATCAGGGACCTGGGGACCCAGGTTGATAGTAGTCTGTCATTCGACACCCATGTAGCTAAAGTAGTTAGGAAGACCTTCTACATTGCCCACCTTATCATGAAGGGATTCTCATCTAGATCAAGGGAGGTCATAGTCTCCCTATACTCATCACTCATCAGACCAATGATTGAGTACAATGCCCCATTCGAATGTATCTGACCCGACACTTGCAGCAGCTGGAGAGGCCACAAAGTTCCTCACCAAAAGGATAAAGGGTCTCAAACATCTGTCCTATGCTGCCCGACTGAAAGAACTCCAGCTCTATTCAGTCGCTACCGCTTGCTCAGAGGTGACCTTTGCCTAACATACAAGGCCATGTCAAACCCAGATTTGATGAATATGCTTCACCTCAAAAAATCTAGATCCGTCAGAGCCACAAGGGCAGGAGACTTAAACCTCGACACGGCTATTAATAGGACGCGCTGGAGGGATAGATTCATCACCCAAAGACTCCCTATGCTGTGGAATAAAATCCCGGTATATGTGAGGCAGAGCACCTCGCTGGCCTTGTTCAAGAGAAATCTTGACCAATGGATGGGAGATCGCAGATATACCCCAGGGATTACCTCAGTGTCACTGCTCAACAGAGGCACAGCAAAATAATGGGTATAGTTCCCCATACTAAAGGGGTGGCGTAAGCCACAAAACTATGGGCTAGGCTTGTAAATGCCCTCGGGCAGATAGCCTAGTATGAACCTATGAACCTATGAACCTAATACAGAGTATCTTATTCTTTTAGACTTCTAAGTGAATATGAGTTACATTGTAATTGTCTTTGATTACGTTTGCCTTGAGTTAACATATTAAAAACTGTAGATTCCCAAGGCATGATCATATCAGTCTTAAAAGGAAAAAAAGTGTAATATGTTTTAAAATCTGTTGGCCTCAAATCAGTAATAAACCAGAAAGAAAATGTCTGGTTGATTACTGAAACCCAATAACAAAGAGGCTCTGACAGGTTCAGTTATTGTACAACAGAAGGGAGTTGGTGACTCTAGGCTGAATGAAAATGAAACTTTGCCTGTAATCCCTAAAATGTCCTTAAAACATGAATTTCATTGTCAGACACATGCTCATTGCAAAACTTATGGTGATTACTGCTGCTTTAGCCTAATGCTAAATGTTTGCTGATTAATCAAATGACTTGTCTATATTTATGCCCATTTTACTATCCTGAGTTTTCAGAATAGGTTGGATTAATCTGGTATCTACTTGCTTAGTCTAAAATAAGTAATAAATGTTTACTTGTTAACAAAAAATGCCTAACATTTTGTAGTTCTTTTTGACTAGCCATCGAAGTGTTGGCTCAATGTAACTCCCAGAAAAAATATTATGTAGCAGCCCTTCTGTTTGAGAACGAGCCAGGAATTTTGGGAGGTCATCTCAGAGCATCAGTTCACGTTCAAGACTGCAGCTGCTCTTGTTGGAGTTAGACAGCCTCAATTGTTTAGCAAAAGAAAAAGACAAAAAACTCTGTAAACAAAGCAGTCCTGTCCAATGTTATACCTTTTTCCTTACAATCATTCAGTGTCAAAAACTGTGATGCATAACAACTTTCTTGCAGGAGCATGTGAAGGAGTGCTGAGGCTACAGTATGCCAGAAATGCTACCCAGTTGAACAGCTACATTTCTCTTCTAGCTTAGGAGAGTATACAAATAATGTTCCAGAAACGTATGAACAAGGGCCGGGGCCAGCTCTTTGCTTTGAGTCTCAGCACAAGAGGCACACCAATTGAAGGAATCAATGTGGGGACATTTAAGAGTAAGGGGTGTTTCTGGGAGTAGTGTTGCCTGGCTGCAACAATGCATCAATGTTTCTACAAAAAGCACACTCCCTCTGCATCTGTTCCTAGGACAAAATTCCTTCTTGTTGCCTCTGATGGTAGCCCTGCCCAGCTACTTAGATAAGAAGTGTTTTTGTTTTCAGTATTTTTAATCATCAGCTTAAGTATATATCAAAAGTTACAGAAGAGAGTTACATGAACGATTCAATTATTTCTAACGTTCTTTCCTAACTGCATTCTCCAAGGAGTATAGTGATAGTCCTTCTTGTTGAGGTGCACCATTAGTGCAAGACTTTGCTGGAACCTGTGCTATTGGTGAAATACCATACAGAAAGGCGTAGTCATTGCATAACATCAGCTACTTCCAGTCTCACCGTAACATCATGTAGTGGTAGAAGTAAATGACATACTGCGGTCACATGTTCCAAAACATCTGACTGCTACATGTCTTCCTTTGACCTTCTGTTACATAACCATATGAGCCTTAAAGAACTTGAGAGACATGGGTTTAGAAATCAACTTGGGCTAAACTGATTTTGTTACTCCTAGACATAGGTATATTGAAAGTTGTCATTCAATGTATTACCACAATGCCAGCTTAAAGTACTGTTTTGATTAGTTTAGCATGTATTTTATTTCATAAGGCAAAAATTAACCAAAAATTATATATCTTGTCCAGGTTCAGGTTTAATGTATATCAGAACATTCAGGCAATGATATTCTCTGTTGGCAGCTTTAATAGTCGCCCAAACATTCTTCCAAATATTTCTCTTGGATTTAATATCTATGACTCATGTGCTGTGACAACAAGGGCACTGGCCAGTACCATGTCACTGATAATGGGACGCAAAGCAGAAGTACCAAATTATCGCTGTCACATGACAATCTCACTGGCTGCTGTGATTGGTGATGGGCCTCCTCAGAACTCCATCCACATGGCTCAGATACTGTCTCAGTATGGTTATCCTCAGGTAGGTACAGATTTCACATGGATTCTGCTCTTCATATTTACTTTGTTTGCACTGCCTGCTGGTGTATTTCTTATTACATTCACTATTATCACACTTTATGACTCGCAGGTCTCTTAGTCTTCAAAATCTGTATCTGGCCTTTTTGGCACATTAAACTGAACATGTTCTAAATCACTGGTGGCATAGAGGAATAAAGCTCTTGATATGGTTTTGGTAACTTGAGTTCAGTTAGCAGCTCTGGTGTCTGAGATACGCGTACCTTTCCCGGAGTGGATATAGAGCATGAAGGGCAGTCATTTGTTCAGCTCTGGTAGAGGCCAGTGCTCAGAAGGATAATGTCTGTACTGGGATGCAGAAGAAGCAGAGCAGGTGGGCCATCCTATGGACCCAGAACAAAGCATGAGCTCATGCTAATCCTGATAGCCTGCCCAGCCTGACATACCTGTATCGTCATGCTGAGGAAGGGAAGTTAAGGCTAAAAGAACATCCTCAAACTGCTCAGCATGACATGAGTGGGTATAAGGGAGGTGGGAATGGTTGACAATTCCACAGCCAGGGACAAACCTTCAGTATGTCTGTCTGGCTGTAGTCTGGGAAATAAACCAAACTGTCTTGTTGTTGAATGACCCCAGTCCCTGCAACAATGCTAAACAGGGAGCAACTAAGGCAGTAGTGTCATTAGGTCAGGGGATGAGGCAACTGCCCCAGGTAAAAAGTGTTCAGGGGTGCGATTGGTTATCTGAGACTGATCCTGAATGTTCTTTAGTGCATGCTGGCTTTTAAAAGTTGGTACTCCATTTGTGGTCAAACCTGAGTACTGTATTTATTTATTTATTATTTAGTTATTTTACATTTGTTTACCAGGAAAGTCTGAATGGACACAGGTCCTTTTTCAACAGGGGTCCAGGGAGTAAAGCTCCACATTTACAACAGAGGAATTGTACAAAATTTCAAAACATTACACCAGAGAAGTAACACGTGGATACAGAGTAATACATGTAACAAGTTCTTAGTACATCAATTTTACACAAATAGACTAAGGTTAATACACATTTCTAATAATAGCAGATACTAATATTTCTTATCTACCACAGAATTTTATGTATGTGCATAACTATGAAGAGATAACACGGGTAAATAATACTATATTATCAGGGAGAGGTAACAGTAAAGAGATAATAGAGCAGTTACTAATTGAGAAAATTGCAGGAGGTTTTGGGGGCAGAGATTCAGTCAGACTAATTATTGTGAAGGAAGGGATGGGTGGAGAAGACAGGGGGAATAAGGAAGACAGCATAGAGGAGTCAGATAATGAGAGGAGAGGTTGCAGGAAGGAACTCATAAGATGTCCGTCTATTCATGTTATGGTAAGATTTTACACAACTATTCTTTATCCAGGACTGCTGCATAAGCATAGCCTTGTATTCAATAAATGGGATTTGAGTCTTTTTTTTTTTTCCAACTGCAGAGCGTTTGTAGTTGTCCATATATCTGTCGGCAATATTTTCCAGATTTTGGCTAGGCATGTTGAATAGAGCAAATCTACAGTTGTATTACTGGATTTGGTAACTTTTAAGAAGCATTTATTGTTTCAACATAAAGACCAGGTACTATTGTAGGTCACTAGAAGGTTTTGCATAGCAGGGTTTTTTTTTTCATGTTGATTTAGAAGTGCATGGGCCAAAGTAAGTTGGTTGTAAGTTAAAAGCTGGGGTAGTTCTAGCCATTTAAGTTGTTTGAGCGCAAGGCAATGGTGTGTTCTAAAGTTGGAGTCTGTTGCAAGCTTTCTGATCTTATTATAGCAGGTATCTAATCTGAATTTTTTAGATTTGTCAGAATGGGTGAGGTATATAGGAGTGTGAAGTACCAAGTTGACTGTCCCTGTACAGTCTCTGTATAGTCTAAACTGTAGCAACTGTTTGCTACATTTCTAGCAAGTACTATATTACAGTTTAAGAGAAAAAAAGATTAGTTTGCTTCTTTTTTTATTAACTAAAACCTGAGCACTGTAGTGCTTTGTGCAGGGTATAAACTGTAGCAACTGCTTGATACAAATGTACCAAGCAGTTTGTTACAGTTTAATAGAAAGAAATAGTTTCTCTGCCCAAGGTACATGTAGACCTCATTACTAATGCCACATACCCATCAACTGTCCAGATTTTCGCAGAATGTCCAGATTTTTGTCTCATATTTTTGGTTTGATCCTGATAAAATTTGTGGTTTTGTGACAGATCACTGAGAACTGAAGTCACTAAACAATGATGTACATTTGATTTTCAGCCTTCATATTCTTCAGTAAATGCATGACAACACAAATCCTATTATTCTAGCAACTTTCTATGTTTACAACAGCAATATTTAAAATCTGTCCCTATTTTTGGGCCTTTGTCCCCCCATTATTTTAGACATTGTCCAGATTTCTTGCATTAAGAGGTTGAGAGGTATGTAATGCCATCCAGTGTTAAGAATGGTACTTTCTGACCAAGGTACATGTGGACCTCATTACTAATGCCATCCAGTGTTGTGAATGTTATTCTCTGACAAAGGTAGATGTAGACCTCATTACTAATGTCATCATGTGTTGTGTGTGATATTCTCTGACCCCAGTACATGTGGGCCTCATTACTAATGTCATCAAGTGTTGTGCGTGATATTCTCTGACCCTGGTACATGTAGGCCTCATTACTAATGTCATCAAGTGTTGTGAGTGATATTCTCTGACCAAGGTACATGTAGAGCTCATTACAAATGCTTGTTCTGAGTGATATTCTATGACCAAGGTACATGTGGACCTCATTACTAATGCCATCCAGTATTGTGCGTGATATTCTCTGACCACAGTACATGTGGGAGTCATTACTAATGCCATCTGGTGTTGTGAGCGATATTCTCTGACCACGATGCATGTGGGCCTCATTACCAATGGCATTCAATGTTGTGCATGATATTCTCCGACCAAGGTACAAGTGGGCCTCATTACTAATACTATACTGTGTTGTGAGTGGTATTCTCTGACCAAGGTATACATGGAACTCATTACTAATGTCATCCAGTGCTGTGGGAGGTATTCATTTACCAAAGTAAATGTGGACATCATTACTAATATCATGCAGTTTTGTGAGTGGTATTCTCTGACCTCGGTACATATGGGTCTCATTACTAATGTCCTCCAGTATTGTGAGTGGTATTCTCTCACCAATGTACATGTGGGCCTCATTACTAATGCTGTCTGGTGTTGTGAGTGATATTCTCTGACCACGGTGCATGTGGGCCTCATTACTAATGCCTTCCAATGTTGTGGGAGGTATTCTCTGACCAAGGTAAATGTGTTCCTCATAAACAATGCCATCTGGTAATGTGAATGATATTCTCTGGGCAAGGTACATATGGGCCTCTTTATTAATGCCAGCTGGTGTTGTGAGTACCATTATCTGACCAAGGCATATGTGGACCTTATTACTGAGACTATCCAGTGTTGTGGGTAGCATTCACTGATCATGGTACATGTTGAATTTATTACTAATGCCATCTGGTGTCATTAGTGGTATTCCCTGACCATGGTACATGTGGACCTCTTTACTAACACCATTCAGTAATATCAGTGGCATTCTCTCTCCATGGTACATATGTAGCCTCATTACTAAGGACATCAAGTGTTATGAGTGGTAGTCTCTAACCAAGGTACATGTGGACCTCATTATAATGCCATCATTGACATGCTCACTGGAGAGGACATTTAACAAGGACATTATATATAATAGAGGGTATGTGCATGCTCTGAAGATTTGCAGACTGACTTGCTTGAATGTGATTGATATGTCAACATAGCTCTCAACCAATCAGGAACACATAGCAACAGACTCCTGTACAAATGTAGACAAAAACAAGCATAACTATGGGCACTTTAAAAAATATTATCCCATTGATCTGTGGCATTGACAGAATATGTGAATGCAATTTATTACACATGTTGTGCAGTAACAGACCTGTATAACTATAATGACTGTCAGCATTCTATAAGGGGAATTAACCACTCCATACACACAAATGGCAACTTTTTGGAGGGGTTAAGAGGGACAGTGTGTTAAAATTGGAGTTGAAATCAGGGCCAATCCTGGCCAGTTGCGAGGTTTGCAGGACACATAAGCCATTATTCCCACCTGCAATAATCAAACCCATGACATCAATGTTGTCACTGTGCTGTGTATTGATTAAGTGCAATACAGAAAGATGTATCACATAAACATCTAGTAGAACACCTTGAAGAGAAGTCTGCACTGTCAAATCTTAATAGATATGCAGCCCAAAGAATAGTTCTGTATGGCATATCAAACATGTGGAAGCTCACTATGCCAAATGTAATACACTTGACTAAAGCATCCCTAGCTGATGTAGGTATTGGCCATACAGATAACAACACATGCAAATACCACACTATTATGAGTGGATTTCCTACACACAGCTAGGTACTGCATGCATCTGCCACATGTAGCAGCAACAGATATTGTCTGAAGCATCTGCAATTGATGTGTGAATTAAGAAGTGAACCATTATAATGAATGTACAACAGCATGGGAAACTGGTGGCAATGCATCAGCTATGCCCATGTGCCCAGACAGTGCAGCAGTGCAAAAAGTGTCAATGATCCAGGAGGCTGTCGCTGTGTTATTGTACACACACCAAACAGTACATAGAGCACCCTCTATAAATATATGAAATAACAAAACACGTGTCGTGCAATCACTGTTCCCCTGATACTGACAGTTAAAATGTTATACTACCATGAAATCCTAACATACATCCATTTGTGTTCATGCAAAGTGTCAAGTGGTAATACTGATATGATGTGACAGGACTGTGACACAGAACAGTTACACTATAGCTGTACCTATTGTACTTCAGGCTGTACATCACCTCCAGATAAAACCTTGAGTATGAATCACATGCAGCACAGTGAAACTGTTAACATAGTCATGCAACTCTACCTATTTCACGTCATTACATCAGTTGTACATCATATGCCTATATGATTCTCAGGGGAAATGTGTGGGTGAGAGAAATTATACCATATATAGATACATTACAAAGGAGGTGGCTGTGGTTTATGCACAACAGTTAATGACACAAATGCTGTCAGTCACACAATGCTGCTGGTTAACACCTGTATAATCCTTGTGAATAGCAACACAATAGTGCATACAATGAATTCCCCAAAGTTGCAAGTGAATCTCAAAATGTCATATGTTTGTGTATATAACAGCATTATATATTAATGAACCCAGGAGTATGTGCCCATGTAATCACTATAACGTAATATTGCTGCATATCAGATAACATTTCCAGATGCTAGGTATACACATGCACACCTGCACCATACTGCTTCTGTCACCGTGATGATTGAATGAGAATTGTGTAGAATGTAGATATACTCCACTACAACAACACATGCTTTAGTAAGGCAACGATATGCATACCATCATCACATGTCAACAGTCCTCAGGGGACATATTACTACAGCTGTTATGGAAGGAACATGTAACCAAATGACAGCAGCAGCCATCAATACAGTATCTGAAATCCCAGATTGGAATACACTGTTGTAAGGATACAATACATCAACACCTCAACATAGCACATGTGGATGGCAACAACATTGACATCTGCAATATTCAGAGGATCATATGACATTACTACACTAATAGCCAAGAACACATAAAATCCTAGCCATTATTATACCATTTAAACTCAAACTGCTATATCTAATTGAGGGAAGATAGTAGGTTTATGTGTATATGTGTTTGATTTTACTACAGACTGCCTCTGTCTATATGTGACATGTATACCACCTAGTGACAGAATTAACATTCCAAAACCAAGCAAAATAAGTACCACAGATGAAGGAAAATAGTCGGCTCAATGATAGAATTCCAAAGCTGGTTTAATAGTTAACACAAGCACATAAATGCAATTCCACAAACAGCATTTTCGTCTAAGTTGTTAAGACTTCATCAGATGCAAACAATGAATGAATGAATGAATGAACCCTCTCATTATATAATCCATTAGCTTAATTATCCAAGCAATCCACCAATGAAAATACAGTTCATTGTCTCAATAAGGCATGTTATTGATTTGTTATAAATAGGCAGCAATGAACAAGTTTCTATGAACATTAAATTCTGGGCACTCTGGTGACAATGCAGGCACAGATGTGATGCTCCAGTGTGTGCAACTGAACTGTTCTTAAAGAAGAATGCCTTGTTATAAATAGGAAGCAAAGAACAGGTTTCTGTCAATGTTAAATTTTGGGCACTCTGGTGACAACGCAGGCACAGACGTGATGCTCCGGTGTGTGCAATTGGACTGTTCTTAAAGAAGAATGCCCATGTAGAATCCCTTCCTGCTCTCTTCTGAGGTCCTAATTAGAACTTCTTCTTTAAGAACAGTCTGGTTGCACACACCAGAGCACACACACACACGTGCATGCACAGAGGTTGACAGCTGTGGGATTAGAACCCCTACATACATAATTACACAAGCTAGAGGACACAGTACTTAATGCTCACGCCATCACAGATGCATGATTTTAACAGTATCAGAGTGCACTTTACAGAGAAACCTGAAGTAAGGCACACACGGAGCTCAGCAAAATGGACAACTGCTTTAATGAACAAGCACAAAAACAATCCACAGCAAACTAAATCACAGCAGCACAGCACAGCAAACGAAATTGGAAAGCACAAGCAACAGCACATTAACTCTGTAAAGTTAATCCACATACGTTTTCGTCACAATAACTTCATCAGATACCTAACCTCTCTTCCTTTGATGAATAAATAAACTAATCTAATTCAAATGAACCAATGAGTGAACAAATTCAATTACACATGCATTGTATTTTGGATTCAATTTAGCTTCTGCTTTTGAAAAAACATTTTTAGAAGCATTTCAGGTTTGTGCTGGCAATACTTATATTTAACATAGCAATTTTAACTAAGGTTTATGTTTGAAGCATTTTATATAACAAAATATATATACATATCTATTTATTATATCTATTTATTATATATACTTTTGGTTTTAACTTTTAGATTCATTCACCTTTAAGGTTCATGTGTTTTAATGCATTTTGCATGTGTAATTGAATTTGTTCACTCATTGGTTCATTTGAATTAGATTAGTTTATTTATTCATCAAAGGAAGAGAGGTTAGGTATCTGATGAAGTTATTGTGACGAAAACATATGTGGATTAACTTTACAGCGTTATTGTACTGTTGCTTGTGCTTTGCAATTTCGTTTGCTGTGCTGTGCTGCTATGATTTAGCTTGCTGTGGATTGTTTTTGTGCTTGTTCATTAAAGCAGTTGTCCGTTTTGCTGAGCTCCGTGTGTGCCTTATTTCAGGTTTACCGGTTTTTATCTTGGGCACTCAGACCACTGGTTTGATTTATTGCACTTTACAGAGGATGACATCATCATAGTGTTGAAGGTAACATACAGTGTTATGACACTTGTTTACAAAGCCAGGACTTGTGATATGATTATTTTAGTGCAATTTGCAAAAGTACATATAGATGCATCCTGGCAACATAGGTGAAAGAAGCTGTCATGAATGCATATTGCAGAAGTGAGAAAGACATGTACCTGTTTTTTAGGATGTTGTGTAGATGAGACCCACACATAAACACACACTTTGGAAACAGCAGTAGTGCAATGATGATACAGACAAACAGGACAAATAAGACAGACACAGGGATGGTGATGGACACAAAGATTGAGGGACACC
Organism: Protopterus annectens; assembly: GCF_019279795.1. Lineage (NCBI taxonomy): Eukaryota > Metazoa > Chordata > Ceratodontiformes > Protopteridae > Protopterus > Protopterus annectens. Next base: position 1,589,540,368 of record NC_056732.1, on the reverse strand, counting down.
ATGATTGGGGAAAGGTAGAGGACATTGAAGGCACATACCCTTCAAGCATGGGAACAGTAAGAATCTAGTCCTCAGCTTCACAACTGTCATCACTGTTCTCTTATTCAGTTCCCTGTGAGACTGCTTGATGGAGTCTTCTTTATTTTAATGAGTATCCTCTCCAGGTGGCTGATGCAGGCACCAAGACCAATCTCTATTAGATTATGCAAAATCTCTGGTAGCTCTTGGCAGGTGAAATAATTACTGCCTCCACCAATATTCCTGGAGGGTACCACTGTACCAGAAGCCATGGCAATGCTGCCTGATGTGGATGGGCCAGGTAGTGCAGGGCCTGGCAGTACTGCCAGGTTGCATCCCAGAGGTGCTGGGTGTCAGTTTGGCAATTGGTGGAGGGTTGGCAGGCTGACACGCAGTGGTTGACCCACTTCCATGTGCTGAAATGCATTTGGTTTGTTGGCAGAAAGGTATGACATCATAGTGGTGTGTTACCAGGTAACTTACAAAAAAAAAAAAAAAAAGGAGATACGGAGTGGAGTGAGACAAAAAAGATAATAGAATATTAGAACCATGAAATATCACTACAATAAATATTCTTTTCTTATTATAGTAGCTATAGAGCTTTCACAATCTCATAAATGATTTTGAATTGTTACAAGTAATCTTTGGAATATGCACATATTCCATATATGTTTCTAAAGATATTTTACATTAAATTAACAATATGACATTAAAGCCAATACTGCTGCATTTCAAATGTAAAAATGATACTTGCTGAATGTGAATCAATAGGTTATTTGTGAGAACTGAGCCCACATAATCTGAATACACTTACACTTGCCTATTACAATTATCAAGATCTACAGAAGAAAGCATGCATCCTTGCTATTACAGCTAAGATATGCATTCTGTACTTGCTACTGATCTATGGAATCACAATACATTTATTACAGTCAGAGTCAGTTGTGCTGCAGACATACCCTTTGCCGTTCTGAGTCCCTCCAACCTCTCAGCATGTGCCTCCCTATTCGCCGTGATTTCCCCTGAAGCTGCAAAACAGAGAATGAGAGAAGAAGAGACATAAAAGCTTATGCATACCAGTCTTGATTATGTACAACATTCCATATCATTTCAGTTTGCTTGATCTGTATACTTACACAACTGGGGAGAGTCAACAGTTTGAAACTCATCCAGCCACTGGTCGAGTTGTGCCTGCTTGCACCTCTTCAGGTCATTGCAGTGATGCCTACACTACTCCTCAGTGTGTGGTACACCAGTCAGACTAGAGACAGCCCTGGCTATGCCGTTATAAGTCTCAGCCTTGTACTGAGACCCAATATAGTTCTCTTTCAGACTGCAGCAGCCTACCTTCACAAGGAGTGCAACAGATATTTTTGACTCCTACACACTCCACCTCTGTGCTCTGAATTTGGCACCGTCCATCTCATCTCCTGCATGTCTGCAAAGGTCCTCCAACAACATTTTCAATGGTTTCTTACCAATTTGTGATATTGCATTTTATGACCAGTGTGCAAACCTGCACAACCATGCCAACCACATCTGTGTGTTGGTAAGTGAAAAGAAACATTGCTAAACAAAGAGGAAGGGAGTTTATGAAACAGCAATGATGATATGAGATTTGGCATTAATTTATGGCATATGTGCTACAATGCAGAAATACTCCAGAAGTACTATATACCATAAACATCCACAGCACACGATAGTCACAAACAAGAAACTTTTAATGAAGCTTTCAGGTTTACACCCTTCATCAGCATACAAAATCACAACACATTAACACATTTAAATAGAGGACCATTATAATCACATGATCAAGCCAGCCATTCAAAGGACCACTATAATTAAATATGCAAATTCAATTTAAAAACATCTAATAAAATTAATTTTCATGCAATTACTTGTTAAAAGCATAATACATAAGTATAAAAAAGTACAAAAAACTGTTACATATATAGGTTCATAGGTTCATAGGTTAGTACTAGGCTATCAGCCCTAGGGCCTATACAAGCCTAGCCATAATAATTCCCTGGCTATTTCTTCCCACATTATTTACTTTCCTGGACCCCTGTCTAGCAGGGCGACTGACGTGATCCCTGGGGTGAATTTCCTTTCTCCCATCCAATCGTCAAGGTTCCTCTTGAAGAGGTCCAAAGAGGCACTCTGCTTGACATGTATGGGCAATCTATTCCAGAGTCTGGGGAGTCTCTGGGTCAGGAACCTATCCCTCCAACATGTTTTGTTTATTGTGATGACAAGGTTTAGATCCCTGGAGCGTGTAGCTCTGAGGGATTGGGATTTCTTTAAGTGTAGCATGTCCAACAGCTCTGGGTTTGACATGGCCTTGTATGTTAAGCAGAGATCGCCTCTGAGTAGACGATATGCGACAGAGTATAGCTGGAGTTTTTTAAGGCGGTCAGCATAGGGCATCTGCTTTAGGCCTGTAATTCTTTTAGTGAGGTATTTCTGAGGCCTTTCCAGTTGTTGCAGATGTCTTGAGAGGTACATACCAAATGGGGCATTGTATTCTATAATGGGTCTAATGAGGGATGAGTACAGTGGGACAATGACCTCCTTTTTTCTGGATGAAAAGCCCTTTGTGATGAGGTGTGCCACATAGAAGGATTTCCTGACTATTGTGGCGATATGGTTATCGAAGGTGAGACCACTGTCCACCTGTGTCCCTAAGTCTCTTATCACACTTTCTGTGTTTAGTGTACTGCCACCTATATGGTAATTCATGGATACATGTTTTTTCCCAAAGGGGATAACAATACATTTCTTGGCATTGAGCTTGAGCCCATGGCTCGGGCACCAAGCATCTGTTTCTGTAAGGCCCTTTTGTAAAGTATCCACATCATTTGGGGATTCAATAATGGCTCCCAGTTTGCAGTCATCTGCAAACTTTGTTAGCCAGAGTCCCTTAGTGTTGACCTGTACTTCAGAGAAGTAGATGCCAAACAAGAGCGGCCCCAGGACTGAACCCTGAGGTACTCCACTTGTCACTTGTCTGGAGCTGGATTTGGAGTTGGCTACTTTTACAGTGTGGGTTCTATCAGTAAGCCATTTAGCAACCCATTGGGTGACATAGGGATTTATGCCCAACTTAGTAAGTTTATCTATGATTCCAGAGTGGGGGATGGTGTCAAAGGCCTTGGCAAGGTCTAGATAGGCTGTGTGGACCACCTTACCCTTGTCCATGGCTCTGGAGACTGATTCAAAGAAGTCAATCAGGTTCAGGAGACAAGATCTGCCCTTCACAAACCCAAACTGGGTGGGGTCCAGTGTTTGAAGGTTGCCAATGTCTTTGTTTATAAGTTCCATGATAATACGCTCCATGGCCTTGCAGATAAGGCTTGTCAGACTGATGGGACGGTAGTTTCCGGGATCCAAGGTGGATTCTCCCTTGTGGATTGGGATAACTATAGCTCTGCGCCACTCAGTGGGCACGAAACCTGAGGTGAGGCTATGATTAAACATGACACTTAGGTGAGGTGCCAGTTCATATTGTAGTTCATGTAGTACACAGCCCGGGATGTCATCTGGTCCCTTGGATGCTGTATTCTTGGCTTTAGAGAGTGCGTTTTGTACCTGTGTGGCCGTTATTACTGGAATTTGGCAATCTTCCGGTATTGAGATGGGCCATTTAGGGGGCGAGAGTGGGGTGAAGTTGGCACTGAATTGATCTGCCAGGATATTGGCAATATCCTTCGGATCAGTATATTTAATGCCATTCTGTTTTAGCTCAGAGCAGATCTGAGCATTGCCATTTAGATTCTTGACATAATTATAGAATGCTTTGTGGTTGTCTTTGGAATCTATGGCAATTTTATTTTCGTAACTAGCTTTGGAGGATTTTATGAGGCATCTCAGTTTCTTACTGAGGCTAGTAAGGGAGTTTTTTGCATCCTGGGATTTTCCTCTTTTCTGCAAAAGTTTCTTCCTTTTGTTGTAAAGTTTGTTTATGGCAGGGGACCACCAGATTGGCTTCCTTTTTGGATGAGAGCATTTTGGTTCTATTTGGGATGGCACGATTCATGCATGAGTGGATGTGCTCGTACAGTGCCGTAGTGTAGGATTCAGCAGTTGAACTTTCAGTTCCCGTCTGCATGGGTGTCATGAAGTTTGTCACTTCTGACTTGAGTAGCATGAAGTTGGCTTTAGAAGTTTTTATGGTGGTTTCTTTACTGGGGTGGGCGTGGGATGTGGATGTTAAGGGTGATTAGCTTATGCTCAGACCTGACTAACGAGCGGGTGCCCATAGGTATGGAGCATTGATTTCCCATGTTGGTAATGACCAGGTCTAGGATATTGGAGCCCCTGGTGGGACTATGGATTAGTTGATCCAGGGCATTGGAATTTATGAATTCCAAGAACCGTTGTGCAAAGGTGTTGTGACATGAGTAGTTTTCCCAGTTAATGGCAGGGTAGTTAAAATCACCCAGTATTAGGGTGTTTGGTTCTATCTTAATATTTTCCAGTATGTTTAGAAAGGTGTAGTGAGAATCTTGGGGTATGGTGGGGGATCTGTAGCAAGCTACAATTTGGATTGCAGTCTTACCTAGTGTTAGTTGCACTTGGAGAATTTCAGACACATTGTGTTGGCCAACTAGCCTGGTGGTGTGAATATCCTTGGTGAATATAGACACTCCTCCACCTTTATTGTTTCGGTCCTGGTTTAGTGGCCGAAAAGTGTGGTAAGAGTTGTAGCCTGGTATTGCAGGGGTGCTCTCTGGAGCCTTGAACCAGGTCTCAGTTACTGCACAGATATCGATGTTCTCCATTTTTAGGAGTGCCTCGAGAGAGTGCATTTTGAGGTTTGGACTTCTAGCATTGAGTAGCATTACCTTCAGATTTTGCATGCTTGTACCTGTTATGGTGGTGGTTTTGTCCTTTGAAGTTTGCCTAAAAAAGGCACTATAGGGGTGGCAAGAACCTTAGCCAGTAACCTGAATCCCAGGGGCGACAGGTGCAGACCATCTCTGGCAAAGCATCGTGGTCTGTCAATCATGTCATCCCAAGCAGACAGATACTGGATCCCCTTTGAATGACACCATAAGCTTAGCCAATTGTTGAAGTCAATCATTTTATCCTTATATTGTGGTATCATTCTGGGCGAAGGCAGGATGCTACTCAGGGCTAGGGTCATACCTGCCTGGGCCACATGATCCGAGAGCTCTTCCATGTCTCTTTTCATATAGTCCAGGGAGGTACGTCTCAAGTCATTCACTCCAACATGGACAATGACAGAGTCATATTTGTACTTGTTGTGGAGTGACTTGAGTGCATGTGTTATGTGGTGGATCCTGGCACCCGACAGGCAGCTGACTGTAACTTTCTCCTTATTCAACCTGGTGAGAGGGACATCAGTGTGCCGGACTATAGAGTCACCTATGACTAAAGTGTTAGGTACATTGTCTTGCCTTAGGGGCTGTTGCTGGGTGGCACACTGGTGTTGTGAACTATGTGACACATTGGTTGTGATTGGTGTTTGTTTGCGTTTCAGCTTCAGAGGTCTTTGTTGCTTGGGCAGGTTACAGTTAAGGGCCTCTGCATATGTGGATTTAGTGTTGCTATATGTGGGTGTTGGTGGTGCGGGTTTAGAAGGGCTATGTGTTGCTTGAGGTGTAGTGTGGGTGCTAACCTTCTCCTCTTGACTGTTTAGCACAATCTTGGGTGGAGAGAGCTTTGCTTCCATTTTGGCTATATAAGTGCATCTCTCACAGGTTGTAGTGTTGGGTGGTAGGAGGAGAGGGTTGTCTGTGTACATGAGGCAATTGCTGCATTGCCCCAGTATGCCCAGATTCACCAGGTGAATATATATATATATATATATATATATATATATATATATATATATAGACAAATAATTACATCTACACATTTAGAAATACTATACACTTAATACTATAAATTTTCTCTCTGCCTCTTGGTCAAAACTGGTTTTAAACTGACTGTCCCATTAAGGCCTGGATACTTATCAGCCTGTAGTCGCACTATCCACTCATACTCTTTTAGCAACAAAAGATTATCAATATCACCCCTCTAATGCCCAACTGCAGAATAGATATACACCTAAACTTAAATGCATGTGTCTGAAAATCATGCAGATGCCTGTATAGCCCATTTGTCTCAAGCTTTCTTTTTATTTCAGATCTATGTTCTATTATCCTATCCTTCAGCTTCCTAGCTGTTTTCCCTACGTAAAATGCACTACATAGGGTGCAGGTAGCAAGGTAAACTAATCTAGTAGAATTACAGTCTGCTCCACAAAAAAAGTCAAACCGTTCACCTGTTGTAGGATGCTGAAAGCTACTATTAGTGTCGTATATATCAGGGCAACAGACACAATTATAACATTTAGATGTATTCATCTTCGTTCGTACAGGTGATATTTCACTTTGAAAGTCTTTGTAACAGATGCTATGTTACAAAGACTTTCAAAGTAAAATATCACCTGTACGAACGAAGATGCTACCTGCACCCTATGTAGTGCATTTTACATAGGGAAAACAGCTAGGAAGCTGAAGGATAGGATAATAGAACATAGATCTGAAATAAAAAGAAAGCTTGAGACAAATGGGCTATACAGGCATCTGCATGATTTTCAGACACATGCATTTAAGTTTAGGTGTATATCTATTCTGCAGTTGGGCATTAGAGGGGGTGATATTGATAATCTTTTGTTGCTAAAAGAGTATGAGTGGATAGTGCGACTACAGGCTGATAAGTATCCAGGCCTTAATGGGACAGTCAGTTTAAAACCAGTTTTGACCAAGAGGCAGAGAGAAAATTTATAGTATTAAGTGTATAGTATTTCTAAATGTGTAGATGTAATTATTTGTCTATATATATATATATATATATGTAACAGTTTTTTGTACTTTTTTATACTTATGTATTATGCTTTTAACAAGTAATTGCATGAAAATTAATTTTATTACATGTTTTTAAATTGAATTTGCATATTTAATTATAGTGGTCCTTTGAATGGCTGGCTTGATCATGTGATTATAATGGTCCTCTATTTAAATGTGTTAATGTGTTGTGATTTTGTATGCTGATGAAGGGTGTAAACCTGAAAGCTTCATTAAAAGTTTCTTGTTTGTGACTATCGTGTGCTGTGGATATGTGCTACAATACCTGGTCAGACTTTGTCCAGTGGTCAACACTGAAATGCCAAATGACTTGGCTTTTAAATCATGACTTTGGGGGAATCAATGAAATGACTTGGCACACACTTTGTGGGGATTTAAACACTGCTAAAAATAATGTGTACAATGTGGGATTCAAACCTATGTAACCAGCCATATATACATTTCCACATAGGTGATTACTCCTCATTGCCACAGGAGAAGTGCTTGTCAACTATGGTCATTAAAGATATACACTTTAAAGAGTGTCTGCTGCTATACTTCAATTAGGCCCGTATGTGTGTGATATTAAAAGGTCCTGGCTTATGTATTTTCAGATGTGATGCAGGACTAATGTCTGACAATATACTGGAAATGGATAGACTTGCATGACTTTAGTAATAGAGTTTTAGTTATACTTGGATAATGGGAAGGGTGTAGATGATTGTCAGTAAACTATTATGTCCATCAGAGATACACAACTGCGTTTTTTATTACATAATCATCATTGTCATGCTGGACAAGGTGCACACATAATATATATGATACCTACAAAGTATGTGCATGCACGCAGTAATGATGCCTGTCTGTCAATCAACCTGCTAGCAATTAGTATGAAACATCACCTTTATAATCAAAGGTTTGTGTAAAATTACAGTGGGACACCCTTACCTAAAAAGTGGAGTGCACTGGATTTGAACACCAACTTTCAGAAAACCACAATTTTCTGAAAAACAGACCAAAAATATGAGGCCAAAATCTGGATGTTCTGTGAAAATCTGTACAGTTGAGAGGTATGCATATGTATCCTGCAGACTACCCCATATCTGGAATAGGCTCCCCATCCATGTGAAGCAGAGTTTATCCTTAACCCAGTTCAAGTGTACCTTGGACAATTGGATGGGGAACAGGAAATTTCTTCCCTGGTTTGGCACCTGATTTGATTCTCACATGAGGTGCTTGGCTCGGCTTAAAATTGCCCACAAGTGCAGTTAGCCTAATACTAATCTATGAACATCTATGTCTCAAATGGGCACAGGCAACCTGTAAATGGTTTGTCTCCCAGGCCCCTACTTGTAAAAGTTTCATCTGCCAAGTCCCTGCTTATACTTATCAAGGGTACCAGAACTTGTCAGAGATTTGGGATGCTTGCTAGGCTTTAAAAGACCCTTGTGGTCATTAGCTTAGTAAACACATATGAACCTGTGAATCCATGTCTTTAGCAGTCAAAACACATGCTCAGTAATTTTACTTGTTTGTGGTAGGGCATGGTTGCATCTCTGGCCTATTTCATTTTATGGATTTCTGAGGAGTGGCAACAGCCAGTGTTTCAGGGAATATCTGGCATCACCATCAAGATCCCCCTGGAGGAAGTCACCCTTCCCAAAATGCTGGTGCAGCATCATGCCACAGGAGCCTGTTTGTATTTCACATTAAAATACTACAGCAAGTAACAATTTAACAACTTACAGAAAGCATCAGAAAACCTCAGAATCCATAGGCAGGCCACAGACAGCACTGCCCCATAGGATATTAAGCCAGTAGTTATAACACCTTTGCTAAAAAGCATCATTTAAGAAATATCTGTAACAGCAACAGCACATGCTTTCAAAAGTTTAGCTAGGAAACATGAATTAAGAAATCTCTGTAATATCAACATCACATATAACACATACGGATAGTGTCGGAATCCATCAGTTTCCGTAGTTACACCACAGAGTGCAAGGAATCACCAGTAAGAACTGGGGATGATCCACAAATCAGCCATCATATACTGGTAACATTTGCAATATGTTTGTCTATACAACTGCATATGGGACTGAAATCACTTATTTAAAATAGCAACACCTGTATGCATAAAGTTTAAAACTTATAACAACCTCTGTTAAAGATAGCATTTTGAGTAACAAGTAATTTAACCAGGTGCCTTTGGAAAAGACTGGCTTGAAGAGATATACTAGTCACCAAAACAGAAATGCTACCAATTGCCAATGTAGCTCTCAGTCTGAATCACAGAATCAAAGTGCACCTAATGTGCACCCACCTTTAAGTACCATTTGTATCAGTCATAATTAATGAGGTTCATTAAAAATTCAAGTTTTTGGAATCCCATTTGCACACATCTGCATTAATTGGCTTCATGCACCGTAACACCCAGGTGTACTGTGTAAACACCTAATAGGTATTGATGAATGGTAACATGCATGGCAGGTGCCCATTATCTTTCAATGATGCGATAACATGACATCAGCGCCAGTTTAAAATATTGATTTTGCTACATTTACTGATCAGACCATTGCTAACTGTGAAGTGAGTGGTACTTCAGTGAGCATTTCTCTGTGTTTGTACTTTCCAGACTTTTTTCAACTTGAGGATCACGATGGTTATTTCAATGAGGCTGAGGCATGTCCATGCACCCAAATGGACTGATGAGGGGATGACCCACATGTTGACTCTGCACTCCAGATTGGAGCAGTGGATGAGAGCCAGATCTAGGAACTTCTTTATACATGTATGGAACCAGATAGCAAGTGTGCACCAAAGGATGAAAGGGATCTAGTACACTGGAGTGCAGGTTCACCATTGCTATGACAACATGCATCAGAGTGATATGGAGGATCTACAACAGAGGGTCACCAAGGTGTTGAGGCAGCCTGTAGGTCTGTACAGTAAGTGTTAATATTCTATAGCTCTCTGTCCCTTATATATATATATATATATATATATATATATATATATATATATATATATATATATATATCAGATAGATATTTTATAACCATTTAGTAGTAGCTGTGACAATTAGCTTATGGGGATAATTAAGTGGACTTTGTAAATACTGCCCTATTAACTATGGGTTTGATTTCTATGTTGTTAATTTATTTAATAATGTATATAATATCCATAATTATGACCTTTGTAGATGTACACGTTTTACAATATCTAACAACTTAATTTCACATAGCCACTGTCTTTGTGCATCACTGACATCACTGTAGCAACTAGGCCACGGATGACTGTGTATTTTGTAGTTTTTTGCTATATTACCACAGTATCACCTACTGCACCATTATATGTTGGAATAAAAACACATACATAACTTCATTAATTCAGTCATTCGTCCTAAGAAAGTATGCAAACATGTTTATTTAAGCTAAAAATGAATGCTTGTCTGACTGCTTACAAATATGTTTTCAGTTATGTGTTATCTATCATTTCTGTACAATAAAATGTCCAATACATTTTTGCAGTTTCCATATTTATCAGTTCACTTCAAGACTTCTAATAAATACCTGCAGCACCTATTCTCTAAAATGAAACCCCTGCTGACTGTTAGCTCAACCTGTAAGGCAACTGGCCAGTATGTCTACATTTTGGCATGCAATGGGTTCCAATCAACATAGGGGAAACATTTATCTGTAACTGTTATCTTGGTTTAATTCACACAAAGCATTTCTTTGGAGAAGCATATTGTAAAACTTGATATTAATGTTTCTTTTGTGCATGTTTTCAAATAACTCAGTTAGTTAGCAAAGTCTTATGAATATGGCCATAATCCATAAAGCTCTGATAACACCAGCTTTCTAACAACTATGTTTATAGAGCAGTACCTGTTTATGTGGTAACAGCATGTGTTGCCTATTTGCTGGGCTTGTAAGGAAACCAGCCAAGTCTACATTTTGGCATGTTGTGTGCTCAAATCCAGAGAGGGGACACATATCTAAAATTGTTATTTACCTATAGCATTTATTTACAGAAGCATATTTCACTTATTGATATTAGCATATATTTTGAGCATGGTTGCAAAGAACTTGGTTATTTGTTAAATTACTATGAATATATCCGTAATTCGTAAGATTCTATTAACATCAGCTATTTAACAGCAGGGTCTGTAAAGCTTACTAACGACTGTCGTGTGTGAGCAATTCTTTGGGCAATATTGAATACTTTGCAAGACTTCTATCAAGCTCTGTTTTATCATGAAATATTCCATTCAATTAACAACATCATCCTCATGTTTTTAGAGAGTGGGATGGGCAGACTAACAATTGCAATGCAGAACAGGGAAGATGTATGTATTTTCATTTTGATGTTCGCTTTGCCAAGGAGTATCACCGCCCTCACACATTGTGTCCATTATGTACAGCGACTTGTATGTTTCTGTTCACAGAAGTTGTATGCTACATGACACTACTGTCCCACTTTCTGAGGAATGGATGCTCTCCATTACTGTTAATGTTTCTGAACACAGTGCTGGCATGAATGAAATTTTCTGATTTTTCATTGCCAGCCAATGTTCATACTTTGAAATCCTAAGGCAAGATCCTTGTTAGTAGAGCATCCCGCATCGAGATGATGTCATAAAAATAAGTCTTTTCACTGCATTCAAAAGATGCTGTGTCAATCAAGATACATTAGCTAGCAAGTAGCCTTAGCTGTAGATTGTGGTTGCAGGATTTAATCGCGTGCCCTCCAAAGATATTAACACCTGTATGTAACACTGTTGAATGTGTATTGTGATTACTTAATGTTCTCCACAAATAAATGTATAAAAACTGGGCTGAGGAATGCATCACTCATACATTCTGTTTGCAAGCGAGGAGGGTAGCAGCTGGAACCGAGCTATGTGCATCGAGTGGATGCACAGGCTTGTGGGGAAGCAGTGGAAGAGAGGTATGTGTATTAGTTTTCCAGTTTTATGAAATGAAATGCATCTTCCCCTGTTTACAGGTCTGTATTTTCACAATATATGTATATTGATTAGAAAACAGGAATACACATCATGCATCAGTAAGGTAAGTGAAATCATCACACAATAGGTATACTTACAGCAGTGATTGAAATCTAAAAATGTTGAATTTTCATGTAACAGTGAGCCATTGTTTTAGCACACAGTTTCTGAACTATACATATGTGTCGCACACACATTTTGAACTGGATGTGAAGGATATAAGTCTAGGTGGTTTGATTGCTGTTTATGATGCATGGTTTGGCATACTTGTATGTATTGCTGTGAGCTTTTATGCATACCTTTCCTATTCACAGAGTAAATGGGTGTCTGCTATGTTAGTGTTTCCAGATTGTGTGATGTGTCTTTGAGTTCAGCATTGGTATTGTGTCTGCCTCTAATCCCTTTTGTAGAAATACATTTCTATCCTAGGTTTGCTGACTCTTGCGCAGATAGACATTGTGGCAGTTGATATTCAGCACATGTTGCCAGTCAACACTGGTATTGCATCTGCCTCCAACACCTTGGCAGTTTTTGTAGAAAGACATTTCTAGCTTGGGTTTGATGACACTTGTGCAGATAGACATTTGATTGTATCAGTTCATATTCAACACACCCTGCAGGTCAATGTTGGTATTGCATCTGCTTACAACATCTTGGCTGTGTTTCTTGTAACACATTTGTAACCTAGGTTTATTGACACTTGTGCAGATAGACATTTGATTGCAGCAGTTCATATTCTGCAAACATTCTTCTTCTTCATTCGGCTTTTCCTGGTTAGGGGTCACCATATCGGATCACCTGTCTGCTCATGATTGGCAGTGGAGTTTTATGGTGTTGAGTTGCCAGCCCGGCGCCCAACCTTCCACAGAAGGTACACACATGCACACACTCACACCTAAGGCCAATTTAGAGTGTCCAATCCACCTACAGCATGTCTTTGGGATGTGAGAGGAAACCGGAGCACCCGGAGGAAACCCACGTGACCACAGGGAGGACATGCAGACTCCACACAGAAGGCACCCCAGCCGAGGATCGAACCGGAGAACTTCTTGCTGTGAGGTGGCAATGCTAACCACTGCACCACTGTGACCGCCCTATATTCTGCAAACATAATTACTGCTAATACTTTTTGGTAGATAATGCATACAGATGTACACATACAATACTGTTAATTCCAGATACATTTGATTCTCATATGTCACCAGCTGTGGTAATTAAACATATAACATTGTTTTTACTATTGTGTTCACTATATCAATGTGTGTTCAGCAAATTATTATGCTGCCTGTCTCAGATGTTTGTTATATGGCTTGCCTATTGACCACAGTATTGTCATATCACTTTCTCCTCATTTTAACAATGACACTGTTGCTGTTCGTATAAATCATTGAGTGCAGATAGTACAATCTCTTGATTTGAGCATTCATAAATTCTTAAAAAGCTAATGACCTGAATGGGTATGTCTAAGCCTATAGGATTCATATAAATGAATACTGATATCCTGTTTATGTATAGGATGTATAGGGCCATGCATTTATGAGGTAACTCCGTCGATAGTGGACCTGTCTCCGTCCCTCTGTAAATTGTAATCGTAATCATATTCTGTTGTGCCATGGTATTTATGGGACTGTTCTGCAGGATAGATATTTGCTTTTCTTTTCTGTTGTGTTTTGCAGTTAATCTTCTTGGAGCATAGGACCTATGGATGTTTTCTGATCAGAAGACGATAATGAGTGCGTCAGTCTATAGCCAGAGTCTTCCAAGGATGATGGTGATGACAATGATGATGAGGAGGAGAAGGAGGAACCTGCACTGACCCCTGCCCAAGCAATCATGACTGCACTCTGTCTATAACACATCTGAAACATTTCTAACATAAATCTCTTTAAATCCGAACTTAAAACTTTTCTCCTAAATGCCAACACCTGTCACTGCAATGATTCCACTTAAATCCCACCTTACCACTTTACTACCTCTCACACTTTTAACACCCACCTATTGCAAGTGTCCTGGCTCATTTGCATCTCTTTCTCTTTTTGTTGATTAAAAACAAACAAAAAAAATCTAACTTTTGTGCTGCACGTTATGCTGCACTTTATTGTAATGTTTATGTAAACTTCATTCTGTGGCCTTTTGTAAATTTCTAATGTTCTCTTGTAAAACACATTATTGTAATGTTTGCATAAAACTTCATTGTCAGATGTTTTTGTAACTTTGTAATAACTGTCTGGAGCTTGCTTTTCTCCTTGGGTTTCCACTGAAAATAGGCCACTGGCTCAGTTTGACTAACCCGGTTAACAAATGACAAATAAAATAAATAATAAATAAATATGCACTCTTGTGATTGCATACCATGCATCTGTCATGCTTCTGTTTTTATGATTCGGAGACATTTACTTCTGTTTCATTGTGTGCGTGACACACATTAACACCTTACACTTTCCTCCCACAAGCAGCTGTCCATGCAATGTGACTGCTAAGCTGCAACTAGTGCTGCAAGAGATAGCCTGTATATATGTGTTTCACTGGGGAGAATGATGGACAACATACGTTGTCCACACTCCATACTAACAGTGTGATATGCCTTAGAATTGTGTTTTGCCATATCAGGTATGTGCAACAGACAGATGTGAGCCCCTGTGTGTTTTGGATGACAATGGCCATAATGTTCCACTGCCATGGTGTGTGGTGTTGTGTGTCATGGATTGTCAGTACTAATGCCATTTGGGATCATATACAGGTATATCCTATGTGCAGTCCTCCTTTTCTGACTGCATCAAACAACAATGTAACATTAATATATAGGGGTTGGGAGGGTGGCCTAATGGTTAAGGTGTTTGCCTCACAAACACATGGTGCAGATTTTGAGTCTCACAAGAGATAAATGGCTAGGCTTAAAATGGCTCGCAAGGGCAGTTAGCTTAGTACTAACCTATGATCCTATGATACACAGTGTTACAGATAACACATTCTTTAACAGTATTAAGCTGTGTTTTTTGTATGTAGCATTTTCACATCCATTATGTATTGACATTGATTTGCACCTTCCACAAATGGTTGTGCACATTAACCAAATATACGTGTGTGTGCGCACATAGTTGGATACATACTAACACACAGCTGTACCTTTAACATGTGAGCATTCACTGAGTTACTGCTGATGTGCTGTAATGATGCTCACAGTAGTGACATCTGCTCTGTAATGAGCAGGGTGGTTGACATACACCTGCATTTCCTTAATCAATATTTGAGTGATAGTATATGTCTATGTGCTTGTAATTCTTAGCTTGCTTACATTTGCATGTTGATTTGACATGATTGCACCTTACTGTGTATGTGTGTTTTATACATGTCCAGTTCTGTGGACATGAGCAATCAGTCTGGCATTTGACATGCACTTTCCATTTAGTTGATTGTATTTCTGTTTGGCTTCTACAGCACCCTGCATGCTGTACACATGCATCTGCAGTGTGTCAATTTACCTTGTCCTGCATTATCTTGATGTGGAGCCAGGCTGTCCAATTCCCTTCCTCATTTATATTTTTGCAGGTATGTTTGCCTTTGTTGCAAATAATAACTATTACCATGTATTCATGTTACACAGTGAACATGTGCCACATGTATGGCCATTGTGCAATGCAGGACATGTGCACACAAGTTGTGTAATGCTTGCAATACATACTTGCTCTTGTTATACTTGTGTTACGCAGTGTAGTTTTTTCACATCCATGTGCAGAATCTGCTGTATTTTGTATGCTGTACTATTACATTTTTGAACATATTACTACATGTCATTGGTGTGTGTATGTGGCTCGACCTTGCTTTCATCTACATTCCATTTATCCCACTGACATACATCCACATCTGCACCTGTGTATTGCCTTTGACATGGCATATGTGTGCAACATACACACATTCCATTATGTGTTTGCTTGGGTTGTGCACGCCTACTTGTGTATGTAGCAGCCATTTTTGTTGCTTTTTTGCAGCACTTCTGTTTGCCACTGAGCTTGGTTGTTTGCCTTGCACATGCACAATCATAGGTTTGATTCTGTCCTCTGCTGGAGTTATCTAGCACTATTAGACCTGCATTTGCTTATCTGTGAAGTTGTTTGGCTTACACCTGCACTGCTGATGTACTAATTGGATATGTGTATTGGCTTACACCTGCACTGCTGATGTACTAATTGGATATGTGTATTGGCTTACACCTGCACTGCGGCTGGACTACTTGGATATGTGTTTATTTATCTAATGTGTACTGTGATCCTACTTTGTTACAGTAGAACACATATCTGCCATTGGTCATACACATCCAGGTATGGCTGACACTGTTTGCAACATGTCATAATAATGTCATTAGACCTGCATTTGGTTTCACCAAAGTGGTTAGAAAAACATTTTATATAGCCCACCTAATCATGAAGGGATTCACATCTAGATCAGGGGATGTCATCGTGCCTCTTTACTCATCCCTCATCAGGCCCATAATTGAGTACAATGCCCCTTTTGGGATGTACCTTACCAGACACCTGCAGCAACTGGAAAGACCCCAAAAGTACCTCACCAAGAGGATCAAAGGGCTCAAACAGATGCCATATGCTGCCCGGTTAAAGAAACTTCAGGTCTACTCAGTGGCATACCACCTGTTCAGAGGCAATCTGTGCCTGACGTATAAAGCCATGTCCAACCCGGAATTAATGGACATGCTGCACCTCAGAAAATCCAAATCCCATCGAGCTACGCGCTCGAGAGACTTGAACCTCAGCACTGAAATAAATAGGACAAGCTGGAGGGACAGATTCATAACCCAGAAGCTCCCTTCACTCTGGAATAAAATCCCAGTCCAGGTTAGGCAGAGTCCCTCATTGGCTCTCTTCAAGAGGAATCTTGATGAGTGGATGGGAGATCGTAGATTTACCCCAGGTATCACTTCTGTGTCACTGTTAGACAGAGGCACAGTATACTAACCTCGAAAAAGGGCATAGCAAAATAAATTTAAAATGGGTGGCGAAAGCCAAACACATTCTGGCTAGGCTTATAAATGCCCTAGGGCAGATAGCCTAGTATGAACCTATGAACCTATGAACCTATTTGCTTATCTGTGATGTTGTTTGGCTTACACCTGCACTGCTGATGGACTACTTGGATATGTGTTTATTGGCTTACACCTGCAATGCTGCTGGACTACTTGGATATGTGTTTATTTATCTAACGTGCACTGTGATCATACTTTGTTACAGTAGAACACATATCTGCCATTGGTCATACACATCCAGGTATGGCTGACACTGTTTGCAACATGTCATAATGTGATAGTGCATAGATAGATATGTTTTTTTCTGCATTTCACCCTGTTTGATAGCTTTCCATTGCCTGTGTTGTGCAGTGTGCCATCTGTGTAACTTACCTGTCCTTACTGTTTTTTCCCAACCTTTGTCTGTCATGTGTTGAGATATTTATTCTATGGATATACTTGCTGTGATGGCCTTCTCCTCCTCCTTCCCTACATTTATCTTTCCTTCTATTCTTAAAAAACATGGGGCCTATTCCCACCAAAAAAGTGCCCATGCCCCTCTGACTTTCTCTCAGATTTTCCTTTTCCAATATCCCACTTGTTTGTCCCTCTTCTTCACCCATACCTCTCATCGTTTTTTCTATCTCTCACTTTCCTTGGGTGTGTGCATTAGCTGTGTTCCCCACACAAGTCCTGTACCCATTATTAGCAATTTTTAGCTATGATGATGAGGCCATGATTGCCCTTCGTCTTTATTTATTTTTTTTATTAGAAAATGTACTGATTCCATTGGAATCTGTAAGTCTAAGTTGCCATATTTTATCAATACATGTGTTATGGAGATATTCATATTTGTCTTTAAGATTGCTGGAAGAGTGCTGTCTATATATATATATATATATATATATATATATATATATATATATATATATATATATATATATATATCGCAAATGGCATTGCAGCTTTGAAGCATTCATTTTATGTTATTGGATAAATTACTGAAATATCCATAGTTGCCTATAACATTTGTAGGTATATTCCTGAAAATGCATGTTACAAATGACACACAGCTTACATTGGGATAGTTGACATTCTTTTTTTTCATTTTGGTATCATAACGGAGTCTACATTTCGTAGCTGTCCTTAATCTTACTGGACAGATTCTGTTATATATAGGTCTGTACAACTATCAGGATGCTTGAATTGTGATCATCTTTCTGTAACTTTGATACTGCACAACATGATTGGACAACCCTTTCTTAATACTTAAATTACTTGTGGATTTGTTTAGTGCACCACTGATACTACGATACTTCATTGTGCACTGAGCTATGCTGAGTTTCTTGCAGTACATTTACATATTATAACATTATCCACAAGTTTTACTGTGGTATCTGTGTAATGCACCAGATTCCATGGGCTTTACAGAATCTGGTGCTATGAGTTTGTGTGTCAGAATGTAGGATAATATTGTACATGGGAATTAGTCTGCAAGATCCTTTGTTTCTAAAGAATGTAGTGATCGTTTTGTGGATAATACGGGTAGGGAAATGTGGCGCTTTTTTATACAATAAAATTAGTAAACGCTTGTGTGATGAGATCGTAGTGAGAGAGGTAGAAACCATTTAATTAGAGTTTAGCATACAAGAGGAACAGGGAATGAAGGGGACAGTTGCAGTATAAAAAGTCAGTTTATCATATGATATGAGATATGTAAGTATGAATACTGAAATCATTCTTTCTATTGTAGGCTTCATTGAGTATTTGTATACTCTATTTTTGCCTTTGCATTTGAATGTATTGTTTATATTTTTGCTTTTTCCATTTAGACACTGTTTCTGTTAAAGAGTTTATCACATAGTAAATTTAATGTATTAACATTCAGTAACAGTAGCACAATTTGTCATAAACAGTTTTACCTAAGTATACTTTTTTATTTTTTGTATTTTTTTAACACAATTTTTATTTATTTATTTATTTGCAAGTGAGACTTTTTGCCTTAGTGCTTACTGACCACAGAGCCAACCCCCAATGGGAGTCTGCTTGTTCATTCCCCCATCCTGAGGGATTACTCTTCTACAGTGCAGTGGGTGATGGCCATTTGCAGGGGCCAACATAAGGCAGCTATGAGGGCTGTTTGTCTCCTTGCCAGGGTGCTGACAGTAAGAGCTGACCCTTCTGCCTTGTCAGGGGTACAGCCCTCATAGCTGCCCTGGAAGCACTTCTATCACTAGAAGATATAGATGTCTGTGCAGTCACAGAAACCTGATTCAAGGCCAAAGACAGTATCCCGGCCTTGCAAGGCTACAAGGTCTTTCACACTTTTAGACCACAAAATGAATGTGTGAAAAAAAGGATGTGGTGTTTCAATCTATATTAGAGATAAATTCACCTCCCGTCTAGTTAGACTGGACAACTCCATGGAGTTACTCCAGATCCAGGTTACAGTGGGTAAGATCCCCATTCATGTCATACCCAGTTACAGATCCCCCTCCATGAGTCATGACACCCACAAAGCCTACTACTTGACTAAACTGGAGACAATCAAAATTTTACCAAACACACTGGTTATGGGGACTTTCAATTATCCCACCATGAACTCGGAAATCTACACTAGTCCTAACGCACCAGAGCAAAAGTTCCATGACTTTGTTAATTCAAATGCCCTGAAACAAATTGTCCATACCCTGAAAGGGGAACAAACATTCTGGATCTGGTCCTCACCAACATGTCAAACAGATGCACTTCCTCAACTGTCAGACCCTCAGTCACCTTCGAGCTGGCACTAACACCAGAGCTCAAAAAGGGTGAAATCAGACTAAAAAACTTCACCAAGGCACACTATACCATCCTAGGTGAATGTATAAATGAATTCCAAGCCCCACTCCAAGTTGGAAGTGGTAACTACGCCCAAGCTAACACTAAAGCCCTGTACAATCACATCATAAGTGTATAAACTTGGCCATACCAGAAAGAATCAAAGCCAGAGCCCCAAATAAAAACAAGCTACCATGGCGGACAACCAGCATGAACAAACTTTAAAATAAATGCAAAAAGTTGCTGTCCAAGAAAATGAAGGGAAGGCCCCAACAATGGAAAAACAGCTGCCTCAGCCTCAACAGGCAATTAAGATAACTTGTCAAATCCTCCAAGGGTTCCTTTGAAAGAAAATTGGCAAGTACAGCCAATGATAACCATAAGGCCTTTTACAGCTATGTATGCAAGCATGTGCAGAGCTAGTGGCCATCAATATCTCACACACATACTGACCCCACAGAGATAGCAAACCTGCAAGCATATAGGTTTGGTGAAAATTTCACTCCCTTATCCCCTCCTAACTTACAACAAACCTTCCCCTACCCTACACATGTGAAGAGAAGTTCCTCAAAGCCTTGTCCAAGGCAGAAAAATACAGCCTCTATGGGACTAGACAACATCCCAGGAAGTCTTCTAAACAGGCTAAAACATGAACTAGCATCATCACTAAGTACTCTTTTCAATCATAGCCTAACCACAGCCTTTGTTCCTGCAGAATGGAGAACAGCAACAGTTATTGCCCTCCACAAAGGTGGCCTAGCAATAGGCCCAGGGAATTACAGACCCATAAGCTTGACCAGCCTCATCTGTAAGGCCATGGAATGTATCATTATGGACCTCATATATAAAGACATATGTGACCTCCAAACCCTAGTTCCTACCCAATTTGGCTTTGTGAAGGGCAGATCCTGCCTGTTAAATCTGGTGGATTTCTTTGAAAATGTGACCAAGGCCATTAATGAGGACAAATCTGCATACACAGCATACCTCAACCTGGCAAAGGCTGTCAACACAATCCCACATTCAGGCATTACCAATAAACTTAGCAAACTGAATTAAACCCCTTTGTTGTAAAATCGGTTTCCAACTGGCTCACATATCAGACACACACTATCAAAGTGGGTGACTCCACATCAACCAGCATACCTGTTACCAGTAGGGTGCCACAGGGGTCAGTGCTGGCCCCCTACTGCTTAGTTTATACATCTCAGAAGTTCAGGTCAAAACTAAAGGGTTGTGGCTGACCAACTTTGCAGACTACTGCAAATTAGGTGCAATCACTGAATCCCCAGATGATGTCAGTATACTCCAGGATGGTCTCACACAGACCATCGACTAGTGTATTAGTCATGGTCTCAAGCTGAATGCAAAGAAATGCATCATCATTCCCTTTGGCACAAACAATGTCCCTTCACACTATCAAATCAGTGACAATGGCCTAAGTACCCATGAAGTGGTAAAGGACCTGGAATCACAAGTTGACTGCAACCTTAACTTCACCCACCATGTGTTTACTGTAGTAAGGAAAGTCTTCTAAGTAGCAAACATGATTACTAATGACATCACCTCAAGAGTAAAAGAAGTTATAACCCCCTTACTCGACACTTATCGGGCCCATAATTGAGTATAATGCTACGCTTGGCATGTATTTTACTAAGAACCTGCAGGAATTAGAGAGACCGCAGAATTTTCTAACAAAGAAGATCAAGAGGCTCCAGCACATGCCTTAAACAGACCAGCTAAATTCTCTGTCACTGTACTCCATATCGTATAGACTTCTTAGGGGACACTTATACCTGGCCTATATAGCAATTCAAGACCCAAACCTAATGAACTTGCTGCAAATCCATAAATCAAATGGGACTAGAGCTACCTGTTCCAGGAACCTAAATATGGCCTGCAAATTAAACAGGACATGCTGGAGGGACTGATTTATCTCCCCGTGACTGCTGTGTCTTTGGAACATGCTATCAGTTCATGTGAAACAGAGCACCTCTATGACACTGTTCAAGAGAAACCTAGACAAGTGAATGAGGTACTGTAAATTCTAACAAAGGATAGAACCCACAACCCTCCTGGACATGGGCAGTCATCACTAAATGCAATCTTGGGTATTGACTTGCATTTCTATGGTATTTCATTGGCATGAAATGGTTAGGCTTAAAATGACCTCCGGGTCAATGGCCTAGTAATCTCGTATGATCCTATGATCCTATGCTACCTGCATTACCATGGGGACCCACAATGCCATCCCCTAGTGAAGTCACACCCTGTATACTTCTTAATCAAGTTTACCAGCAAGCAGTGGCTTGGTGAGCTAGAAGTCTGCTCTCAGTATGATATAGTGACATCACCTCTCCTCCAAGGCATGATGGGTGCATGCATCCTTCTGTGTCCTGCAATCTCCTTAGGATGTGTACACCCATTCTGTTCTGCTAGCTCCATCAAACCCCTGAGCTGCTAATCAAACCCATGATAATAATCATGCCCATTTGTTAATCATGTAGGCCCACCGAATGCATAATCCGTTTTTAGTGGCTACATGGGAGCAGTGAGTTAGGAAATCAGTTATGATGTATCGCTTAGGACTGTGCAATTATTAAAATGATTCTAGCAAAGGTTTTGCTGAGTAGGGTTACAAGCAACTAAACGTTTGACTCACATAATACTGCTTTTATGGAAAGAAGCTATTAAAATGTAGTTCTATCAAATAGTTTCAGAAAAGTTGTCCGATGGTATGAGTCCCTGCACACACATAAGATAAACTAAATATTTGGAAAAAGGAGTGGCATTTTAAAAGCCACATTACAAACTGCGGCTAGTAATGTTAGATGATTGCCTAATGTAACATTACTCGGTGAAGCCAGCCTAAAGCCTGAAAATGTTTTGTTCTTAAAGATTTAACTATTCAGTATCACTTTTTGCAGGATCAGCCAAGATTCTGTAATGGTCAATGAATTGTTACTCTGATTGCAAACCAATGTAAAAGAATAATATACTTAACATACTTGTTGTTTCAAGTATGTATGTGTTGCTGTGTCCATGCAAGTGTGTGTGTGCGTGTGTGTGTGTGTGTGTGTGTGTGTGTGTGTGTGTGCATGCAAGTGTGTGTGTGTGTGTGTGTGTGTGTGTGTGTGTGTGTGTGTGTGTGTGTGTGTGTGTGTGTGTGTGTGTGTGTGTGTGTGTGTGTGTGTGTGTGTGTGTGTGTGTGTGTGAGTGTCTGTGTAAAATGCCTTTTCTTAATGTGTAAATGAGGCTCAAGAATTTCTTCTTTGGTTTGAGGAAGACTGTGATATTTCCAGGAAAGCACAGCAGTGAGCTGTTCTTCACTGTACAATTCACATGCCACCATGATTTTAGGAGCCTGCATTATATGAGCTATAAACATGATGATGATTAATTTTAACAGAGCTTGTATATGGAATTTAGGAAATAAGTGCTCTAGCAAGAACAAATGTATAAAATATCTTCATGGCATTTATTTATATTGTTGATGCAAGTCAGTACACAGGCGCACACCACACACACGCAAACACACACACACACACACACACACACACACACACACACACACACACACACACACACACACACAAACTACACACACAAACGCACACACACACACACACACACACACACACACACACACACACACACACACACACACACACACACACACACACACACACACACACACACACACACACACACACACACATACACACACTCAAACTACACACACATTTGACTTTTTATAATATGAAAACAAAATATTTTGGCAGGTTACATATTCTACCAATCAAAATGCTCAGAGAAGTAGCAGCCAGTTCTTGTCTACATTTTTGGGGTTATCTCAGACTCTCACAGTTTCTGCTTTCTGTATACTGCATGTGCTGGCATATTTTGGTTGGAGCTGGTTTGGCATCCTGGCAGAAGAAAGTGATTATGGCTTACAGTACAGCCAAGCCATAGCAGAACACATCTCCAGATTTGATGTTTGCCTTGCTTTTTCAGAAACCATACCAGTATCTTACAATGATAAAAGGACCCACCAAATTATAGACATAATTAAGAAATCAACAGCAAATATTGTTCTAGCATTTTCCTATGGAGAAAGCCTACAGCTAGTAATGGAAGAGATTTCAAGAAGCAACATGACAGAGAAACTGTGGATTGCAGTTGATGGATGGTACTTTTCTGCCATGTTTTCTAAAGGAATATTATGGGAAACATTAAATAGTACCATTGGAGTCATTAGCCACATTGAAGAGATTCCTGGATTTAAAGATTACTTCACATACATTCAGCCTATTAGATTTCCAAATGACATTTTTATTAAGGAATTTTGGGCAAAAACGTTTAACTGTGAATGGCAAAACTACAATAAAAGTCAGATAGATGTGGTTTCTGAAGCGGGATCCACTGTTTGTACAGGAGCAGAGAAGTTACTTAAACCCAGTGTTGATTTCTTTGATTATACTGTTTATAATTCAGTGAATATTATAGTGCAAGCATTACAGGACCTACATGCATGTACACCAGGGAACGGGCCATTTAAAAACAAAACATGTGCAGACATACATCAGTATGAACCATGGCAGGTAAGGTAGAATTTATATTTTAAATTGTTTCTTTTTTCTTTCTTTGCTTGTTTATTTATGTGATAAAAAGGAAAAGACACATAAAGCTGATAGCTTGTTTGTATGGAGTGCATACCTCTCAACAGAATGTCCAGATTTTTGGACTCATGTTCTTCATCTGTTCCTCATAAATGTTTTTGTATTTTCTGGCAAATCATTGAAGACTGAGGTCATTGAATAATGACAGTCATTCGTGTTTCCTTCAGAAAAAAAGCATGTTAATGCAAGACCTTTTATTCTTGCAACTTCCTGAGTTTATAATAACAATAAAGTATTTCCCTGATTTGGGACCTTTGTCTCTCTATTATGTTGGCCTTGTCCCTATTTCTTGTACTAAGAGTTTAAGAGCCATGATGGAGTATGCATGTAGAGTCACTTTACTAATCACAGTGATTTTGTTATGGATGCTAAAGAAAAGAACTAACCCAAGTGCCTAATATCCCCAAAAGAAAAAAATAATAAAATAAAAATAAAACAAACATTTGTCAGTGATGAAGGCTTGCAAAACATTGATAATGGTGTGTTAACATGCAATGGCAGAGAATGTTTTGTGTGGTTCAATGAAAAAAAAGTGAAATGAATTTAATAAATAATATTGCATTTAATCATGATAAAAAAATCAAGAAATAAGTTAATATGAAGTAAATGAATTATACTTTTTAGAAAACAAGTAGTGGTTTGATAACATTACATTGTCAGGGATACGTAGCATGGAAACAACCATTTGAAAGGGGAAGGATGAAAAGGAGGTGTGCTTAGTAAATTATATTTCACAGAGAGAGAAGTTATGTGCTGAAACACAATGCCAGTTTTAAGGAAAGATGTAAGTCATTGAGGGAATATGTGGCTGTGTTATGCAGTGTGAACTAGGGATGGGGAGAGAAGGAAAAAGGCAGTTATTTTGCGAAAAGTTGTAAATGTTTGTTGGACTCAGTAGATCAATGACAAATGTCTCAGTATTTTATTATTTTTCACTGTTGTTTGCAATTGAGTGAGAAAGATGTAAATTAGAGGTGATTGTTAGGGTTTGGTTAATCTTGAAGCAGCTGAAATGAAATTAATTTCTTACTGCATTTAACTTTCTATTAAATAACCACAGCAGGGGAGTGAAAGAGGTGCAGTCAACAACCTCAGACATTAACTGGCAACTGATTTGTTTAAAATGAACTGGCAGATGACCATTATGCATCATCTGCATATGTGTAAAGAGTAGATCACATTCGATGGAATGTCCAGTTCCATCAAAATAGGTTAAATAAATAAGGTGCAATAAATGAACCCTGCAGAACACCCTGCCCAATCCCACCTAGCCAAATTCTGTTTGTCAACCATTCAGTGATCTAGATCAGTTAACTGTTTGAAAGACTGATTTCCTCGGTTTTTCATTAATAATTGATAGATGACTATCAATTGCAGAACTGATATATATATATATATATATATATATATATATATATATATATATATTATTTTTCATTGCAGTTGTAACATTTCCATTAAAATATTTGATTGAATGTAGTAAAATAATTATTTTTTTGATGTGTGATGTGTATTAACCAGTCCAACTGTCCTCAGTTCAATAGGTGTGGACTAGACTAATGACCACAAGGGCCTTTTTAAGCCCAGCCATGCATCCCAGAGCTCCAAGGTCTGGAACCTTTGATAAGTGTAAGCAGAGGCTTAGAAGATGAAACTTTTACAAGCAGGGGCCCTAGAGTTGAACCATTTACAGGCTGAGACATAGGTGCCAAACCGGAGATGAATTTCCTGTTTCTCATCTAGATGTCCAAGTCATACTTGAATTGGGTTAGGGAGGAACTCTTTCTCACATGGATGGGGGGGGCTGCTCCAGTGAAGGCGTAGCCTCTGGGATACACACCGGACTCTCCACCAGGTTCTATTTATTTGAGAGGCAAGGTTTAAGTTTTTAGAGTGTGTAATTATGGTGCTGTTTATTTTGCGGATATGCAGGAGGTCCATTATGGTGGGGTCTGACAATGCCTTGTATGCCAGGCATAGATCTCCCCTCAACAGCCTATAGGAGATAGACTACAGGCATAAGGCTTGAGGCAGTCTGAGTAGGACATGTTACTTATGCCTTACATTTTTTAGTGAGGAACCTCTGTGAATGTTACTGTTGTTGCATGTGCCTGGTTAGGTACATACCAAAGGAGTCCTTGTACTCAATGATAGGTCTGATGATTGCCAAATAAAGTAGAATAATGACTCCTTGGATCTAGATGCTATGCCTTGTTTATAAGTTGCACAACACAGAATTATTTCCTCTCCACTGTGAACACGTGATGGCAAAGGCCAGATTACTGTTTATGTGTGTCCCCATGCCCCTGACTACTGGGTCAACTCTTAGGGATGTGTTGTCACTATGATAGTTACTAGGAATAGAAGATTTCCCACTGAATACTATCATGCATTTCTTGGCATTTAGTTTTAGTCTGTGTCTCTGGTACAAGTTATTTGTCTGTGTCAGCCATTCCTCGAGAAGATTTATGTCAGTGGGAGATTCTATAAGTGCTCCTAATTTGCACAACCAGTCCTTCTGGGCATCATTTTCCTTACAACTAGTGAAGAAGAAAATATATAGTCAGCCTGTATGCAAAAATCAGTTGAGTTTTTCTTTAAACTGTCAGTGACTCTTCTTCTGAGACCTGATCATATGATATTCGGAATTAAGAAGGATATAGCCAGGTGAGTAGAGATGCTGAGAAGTTCCATAAGGCTTTGTATTTTTCATTGTGCTATTAGTATTGCTTTTAACCATACCGCTCATCCTTTTGGTGGTAGAAAAAGCCTGACCAAATGAGGGGGGGGGGGGCAAAGGCTCAAAAATAGGGGTATATTTTAAATATTGCTCATATAAACTTAGAAACTTGCTAGAATAACAGGGTTGGTGTCTGTCATTATTTAAGGACTTCAGTCCTCAGATGATCCCAATGATTTGTTAGAAAGTTACAAACTGTATGAGGAGTAGACCAAAAATATGAGGCAAAAATAAAATCTGGACATTTGAGAGGAATGCAGTTTTGACAAGGTCAGAGTATTTACTGTTGTGTTAGATATTAAGCTGTTATTTATTTTTTAGAAGAAATAGATAAATAAATTCTGGTACAAATTGATTACTAGAAAAAAATATCTGGGTATTTAAACTCTCCCAGCAGAATGGTAAGAGAGATATTTCCAATGAATGTTGCAATCCAGCCTAGTTAGTCATAGTGCTTTGCAGGTTTCATAAAGTGGATACTGTAAGAAGCAATAATCTATAATGTGTTTGTCTGTAACATTTATATTTACAATCATTTATTTTTCTGCATTACCTGAAATAAGCCTACTAGTATTAGGATTTTTTACAGAATACTGATGTTCCCTGCAGAAGTTAAGGTCCTAGCACAAGTATTTTACTTACCCTGCTATATTTACATCCAATGCTCCTTGTAGAGGGGGATGATCTGTAATTTGTAAGTATTAAGTGTTACCATGAAATCAAGTTCATCACACTTATTAGTTAAGCTACAAACATTTGTGAAGTACACTTTTAAAGCGTAATGAAGTGTGTCACATGTTGATGATATATAGGGACATGATCACTTCATCTAAAGCATTTAAGATGAGAACTTAGCTTAATGTATCAGACATTTCTTTATTCTATAACTTAGAAGTAACCTATGGGTACAGAAACTCACTGAGTCATAGGCAAAATCCTCCCATACTATAATAAATGGAATATTATTGTCACACCAATGACGGCAAAGTCAATTATTGTAAAGTGTAGCCTTAAAGAACCCATAGTCATCTTGTCTAGGTAAGAGCAGGACTTCACTTGAAGCTTGTTCCATTTTAAGTTGACAACAAAACACACTGTAATCTTCTGACAAGTTTTATGCTGTTTAATGCAATTTTTAAATCATTTACAGCAGCTGAGTAATAACCACATCATACTTTATTTTCTCATTCAGAAGCCTGTGTAAAAGTTATAGTGTTTCATACAGAACTGACTGTCAGTAGTGAGCCTTTCTTAGTTTAACTCCATAAATTCATGAATTAAAAATGTAAGCATAGCATCACCAAGTAATTGTGCACATCTGTTAATGTGCAAGTTATTTTGTGGTGATACCTCTGGATCAAGGTCCAACTTAACAGTGAAGGATTGGACCTTACCTACAGTGTACTCATTTGAATATTTTTTGGTGCAATACATCATGTGACAAGGCCATGTCTAACCCAGAATTGATGGACATGCTCCACCTAAAGAAAACCATATCCCCTTGAGTCACACGCTGTAGGGATCTAAACCTCACCACAACAATAAATAGGACATGCTGGAGGGATAGATTCCTGTCCCACAGACTTCCCATGCTTTGGAACAAGATTCCAATCTACATTAGGCAGAGCTCCTCGCTAAAGAGAAACCTTGACGAGTGGATGAGAAACAGAAGGTTTACCCCGGGGATCACTTCAGTGGTTCTGCTGGACAGAGGCACAGGGAACTAATCTAAGGGGGGGCAGCGAAAGCCACACATTTTAGTTAGGCTTATAAATGCCTTTGGGCAGATAGCCTAATACCTACCTATGAACCTATGAACATAACCTCTTTTTGTCTCTTTGTTCTGACTGCACAAGTGACACTGTTAATAGGTTCATAGATTCATAGATTAGTACTAGGCTAACTGCCCTTGCAAGCCATTTTAAGCCTAGCCAATTATTCCTTGTGGGACTCAAACCCTGTACCTTGTGTTTGAGTCATTAACTTCTTATGTGACCTCTAGAAGCAATGTCACATTTTCATTTTTACTAAATAACCTTGCTCTGTGTTCATTGAAATCTGCTGTAAAGCTTTTCATAGTATATTTAAATAATTTTGAAAACAAACTAATTTTTTGCAAAGCAGTTACATTTGTAACCCTTAAACAACTGTCAGACATCCCCCTACTCTTCCTGTTGTGTTCAACTTCTCAGTTCAGTCTGGTAGTTCTGTTCATTCATCATTGGCTGTAGTTGTTACTTCATAGAAATGGTAAGGTATGAGGCATTTCAGACTATGTGGATGAAAGCGCACATGGAGATACACTGGCTTCTTCAGTAATGTCAACATTTCTTCATCCATCCCACAGTTTACATCCTATAACCCATTTCCATCAACTCTAGCTTCATCAACTGCTCTGCCTTCACTGCCCATGTGTCTGTGCCATACAGATGTACTGGTCACACCACTGTATTATATACTTTAATTTTTACCATCTTTGGCATTCTTATGATACACATAATACCTCTGAGACACTCTGCCAATTGGCAGCAACATCTCTGATTCTAGCTTTTGCCTCCTCATTCAGACATACATTCTCCTTAACCACCCCTACCAGATACTTGAATCTATTAATCTGTTCCATTATTTTCCCCTTTATTTCTTGAATCTATTAATCTGTTCCATTATTTTCCCTTTTATTTTAATTTTCATTTTATTCTGACTTCCCTCCATTTGCTGCCACGACAACTGTCTTGTCTGTACTCAGATCCGTCCTATGTACCTTCAGTTTTGCATTCCAGTCCCCTATCATTTTCTTCAAATTCTGTTCAAAGTCTGTTTGTAATGCCACATCATCTGTGTACAGCAGCTTTGATGATTTATCCTTTCAAACCTGTTTGCAAAAGTAGTCAATCATCAGTATGAACAGCAGGGGGCTCTGATCTGCACCCTGATGCACATTCACTCCTAGTGGGAACTATCTATAAGTCCAAATGCTGTTTTGATATTACTGGGTCCTTGTACATAGGCTGTACTAATTCTACCAATGTTTTCATGATTTTGAACCATTGCAGGATTGCTGAAAGCAACTTTCTTTGGAACTTGTCATATACTTTCTCCAAGTCTATAAATACCCATTTGGACTCTTTCTTCATTTCAAATTTCTTGCCTTTCTCTCCGGACTGCTATGGGTACCTGCAGGAGCCATTTCTCTCCTAACATAAATGACATCTTGATCATATCTGCTGTGACTTCATATACACCTGCTGTTTTCTCTGACTTAATGTTCCTTAGTGTTGTTCGTACTTCATCTAGGGCGGGTTCTTCTTCCTCTTTCATCTTAGGCAGTACAGCTTAGGATATATCTGGATTTTTCTTTACTCAGGAGCTGCTGGGAAGGGGTCTATATTATGTTATCGAATGTTAATTTGTTCGAAAACTTTAACATTGACCTGAAAATGTTGAATTGCCATGATACTGAAATCTGCAAATGTCGAAATTCACAAGGTAGAATTTGCATAGTTGGCTCACTTCATATCCCGTGTATTTATGAAAGTATGTGCTTACGAGTGACATCACACATTATTTTAATATACCTATCCAGTGTTTCAATAGTGTGTGAATGGAACAACTGAAAATGCATATGAAATAATGAATGTATCTGTGCAACACACGCTATGTGTATAACGTGCATAAACAGTGTTCCTCCCTAAGATAAAAATGCTTTAAAGCAATAAAGAAAACATTATCTACAAAAGAAAGTATTTACAATAAATGGTGTGTCATGTACACACTTAACGTACCTACACTTTCAGAAGCACGGCTACAGCATTTAGAAACTCTGCTGTAGAATAGCTCGATCTTTTATTTAAGACGACTTGCACTTGATGCTGTCTTTCCATAGTTCTCTTTTTGGGTGACAGAGGATATCCTGATGTAAACTGTAATCTAAGCTCATTTACTCTATTCTGTTCTCGTACTAACACATCAAGGACAGCAGGAATTTCACAAATGCATCTACATAACAGACATCGTAGACGTCTGTGCCAACCCTCTACATAGTTCTGCATTCTTGGCAAAGATAAGTCATTTTAAGGTAGAAACATTCCAAAAACTAATTGGAAATATGGGTGGAAATCATGTACTTGCAGTGGTTCTAGTATGCCGCTTTCTAGGGCATCCTAACACATAAACCTCTGAGAAGTATGTCAGCAGCTCTTTATCTTCAGTTGAAAATGTGTCACAAAGGTTGCAGAAACTGGGAACTACTTCACTTTCAGTTAGAAAAGATAGCGCTATCAACTTTTTAACTGCCATTTGGAATCTTGCACAATTATCATAAAGTGTAGCCAAACCAAGAGACTGAACCTTACACCAAATAGCCTGACCAAAGTGAAACAAACATCCTTTACTAGTCACACCACTAAAGTTATGCTTCACACTCTTAATTGCTGCCGTCTCAAAGTCAGTAACAACGTATTGTACTGTTGTTCTGTCTTTTGGCTTTTCCCGGTTAGGGGTCGCCACAGCAAAACTCCAGTCCGCTAATGATTGGCAGTAGATTTTTACGTGCTGAGTTGCCAGCTCTGATGCACAACCTTCAATGAAGGTACACCCATTCACACATGTCTCCACCCAGAAGACGCTTTAGCTGAGAATCGAACAGGACAACATCTTACTGTGAGGCGACAATGCTACCGCAGCACCACCACCGCAGTAATGTACTGTACTGTAACTTAAAGCATACAACTACTTGTGGGATTGTCTATTTGATTTGCTGTCATCAGTTAATTGTGAAATTAATGTATTGTACTGTAATTTCACAATTAACTGATGACAGCAAATCAAATAGACAGTCCCACAAGTAGTTGTATGCTTTAAAAAACTTTTTGGACATTAAACAGCATATTAAGGGTAAACTTTTACTGTTTTCTCCAAATGTTACCAAGCCATATATAGCATACAGTTGTCATCTTTTAGTCAAAAATATGCCATCCATATACTAGATTTTTGTACAAGATAAATCCTGTAGATTTTCTTTAGTAGTGAACAGTAAGCCATGCACATTGTTTTGGAAATCTACCATTCTCTTTTGATTGAAACTACCTTCTTTTAAAGAATACTTTGTAGTGTCTACTGTGTTTAGTGTACTACCTACAGTATTGTAAGTTACCATCTTTTTACGTCTAACGCTGTTTACTAGTTGTAGCATTGATCACCTGGATGGTAAGCTTACAGTTGTTTCTAAAGATGTACTGGCAACAACATCATCCACTACAAGTGCTGGTGTGTTCCTACTTAATTGAGCACTTTCTTTTAACTGATGACATGCTCGATATTTCACTACTTCAGTTACATCTGAAGCATGATGGTGTGCCATTGATTTTAACAATACCTCTCCATCTATTTTTTTTACAGTGATTGTTTTTCCTTTACACTTATGTAAAAGCTTTAACCGACAACACCAGTAATTTTTGCTTTTTTACACTCTTTTTCTAAGTTATAAAGGTAGCCATTTACATGTAACATTTGTTTCTTCTTTTGAGATGTGATTGTCGCATAGGTTTTACCTAAAATGCCGGGAGTCGAATACGAAGTGTCAGCCATAGTTGCAGTTTCTATGCACTGTAATGCACACACACTGCCATACTGCATTTCTATTTATACAGCAATGAAACATCACTTCTGGATGACAATATCATAAACTGCTAGTATTTTATTATCAATGTGAGATGTGAACACATTTTATAAAAATATAGCTTTTCAGTACAGTGAATTTACAAATATGTAGAGTCACTGCGTAGTTAATACATTTTTCATGAACTAAGTTAGACACGATGTCGTACGGACGTTATACGTCACTAAATTCCAGTGGGCCAACTATAATTTTTCGACTTCATGGATTTAGATGTTTTAAGATTTCGATATTGTAGTAGTTTGACATTTTTGGGTCAATATATATGTTTTCAAACAAATTACCTTTCGATAACGTAATATAGACCCGCTGGGAAGTACTTATTTTATCTACTTTTCATGTGCTATGAACTGATGAGCAGACTGTTATTGGCATCCCTTATGAATGATTTGTAATGACTATCTTTTTTATCTTTCTGTCTGTGCCTTGCAGCCTTTGGTGAGTCACTTTCCAGAAGCTGATAGAGTGCCTTTGATGACTTATTCTTTGCTATTGTGATTGCTATCGTAGCCTGTTTGTTAGCAGCCAGTATTTCTTCTTAGACAGACTGTCTTTCCTATCTCCTACGTTTCCTTGCATTCTTTCTTTCTTATAATAACTATTTAGACGTCTGCATTCCACCACCAGCTCTTCTTGTGGACCTTATTTTCATACCTGTCTCATTTACATTTTTTAGTCTTCGAACATTCTGTTTTGAGATGCTGCCATTCTTCTTTGACTCCACCTACTTATATCCTTCCTGAGACAGAAGAGCCTTGAGTATTTCCTTGAACAGCTGTGCCTTTTCTCCTGTTAATTTCTGTTCTCCATCCTAGTCTCTGCTGACATTAGAGGGTTCTCAGACCACTGCTTGCAGATGATTGTGGCCACTGGTGCTTTATGATGTGGTTGTGGGCTGACTGTTTCAATGAAGAGGACTTTATTGATTCTAACCCACTGTCCTTTCCTCAGTAAGAGGAAGTTTACCTGAGCTGCATGTAGGCCACGTTTGTATGTGATCTTATGACTGTCTGTTTTGTTGAACCATGTGTTGGTCACCATTGTGCCATTTGCCAGACAGAAAAGTGCATGACCTCTCCTTCTTTATTCCTGTTGCCACATCCATGTGGTCACAGGAAATCCTCATATCCTATTTTGTCTGTCCTGATATGTGCATTTAGGTCACCCATTATCAATACCAACTCATGTTGTCTTGCTTTATCTAGTAGGTCCTACAACTGCTGTATGAATGCACTCTTTCCTCATTATCAGACCCCTGCTGTGGGACACAGGCTGTGATTATGAATACTGCCAATCATTACACTGGGATTTGACTACCATGAATCTGTCACTAATTTTGATAATGTCAGTCACTGTCTTCTGAAGACTCTCCCTCACCACAGTATTCTCACCATTTCTAGTCTGTCCTCACCCCAAGAAGTAGAGTCTGGACCCCAAGCTAAGTGGCCTTACAGCAGTGCCCTTCCACCTTGTCCCATGGTTATACAGGATGTCCAGTCTCCTCATTGCCAGCATGTCATTCACTTCCACACTACACCCTGTCAGTGACCCAATATTCAGTGTAGCAATCACTTCCACACTACACCCCGTCAGTGACCCTATATTCAATGTAGCAATCACTTCCACACTATACTGTCAGTGACCCTATATTCAATGTAGCAATCACTTCCACACTACACCCTGTCAGTGACCCAATATTCAGTGTAGCAATCACTTCCACACTATACTGTCAGTGACCCTATAGTCAATGTAGCAATCACTTCCACACTACACCCTGTCAGTGACCCAATATTCAGTGTAGCAATCACTTCCACACTATACTGTCAGTGACCCTATATTCAATGTAGCAATCACTTCCACACTATACTGTCAGTGACCCAATATTCAGTGTAGCAATCACTTCCACACTATACTGTCAGTGACCCAATATTCAGTGTAGCAATCACTTCCACACTATACTGTCAGTGACCCTATATTCAATGTAGCAATCACTTCCACACTATACTGTCAGTGACCCAATATTCAGTGCAGCAATCACTTCCACACTACATCCTATCAGTGACCCAATATTCAGTGTAGCAATCACTTCCACACTATACTGTCAGTGACCCTATATTCAATGTAGCAATCACTTACACACTATACTGTCAGTGACCCAATATTCAGTGTAGCAATCGCTTCCACACTATACTGTCAGTGACCCAATATTCAGTGTAGCAATCACTTCCACGCTATACTGTCAGTGACCCTATATTCAATGTAGCAATCACTTCCACACTATACTGTCAGTGACCCAATATTCAGTGTAGCAATCACTTCCACACTACATCCTATCAGTGACCCAATATTCAGTGTAGCAATCACTTCCACACTATACTGTCAGTGACCCTATATTCAATGTAGCAATCACTTACACACTACATCCTATCAGTGACCCAATATTCAGTGTAGCAATCACTTCCACACTACACCCTGTCAGTGACCCAATATTCAGTGTAGCAATCACTTCCACACTATACAGTCAGTGACCCAATATTCAGTGTAGCAATCACTTTCACACTATACTGTCAGTGACCCTATATTCAATGTAGCAATCACTTCCACACTATACTGTCAGTGACCCTATATTCAATGTAGCAATCACTTCCACAATACACCCTGTCAGTGACCCAATATTCAGTGTAGCAATCTCTTCCACAATATACTGTCAGTGACCTTATATTCAATGTAGCAATCACTTCCACACTACACCCTGTCAGTGACCCAATATTCAGTGTAGCAATCACTTCCACACTATACTGTCAGTGACCCAATATTCAGTGTAGCAATCACTTTCACACTATACTGTCAGTGACCCTATATTCAATGTAGCAATCACTTCCACACTATACTGTCAGTGACTCAATATTCAGTGTAGCAATCACTTCCACACTACATCCTATCAGTGACCAAATATTCAGTGTAGCAATCACTTCCACACTATACTGTCAGTGACCCTATATTCAATGTAGCAATCACTTCCATGCTACATCCTATCAGTGACCCAAAATTCAGTGTAGCAATCACTTCCACACTATACTGTCAGTGACCCTATATTCAATGTAGCAATCACTTCCACAACACACTGTCAGTGACCCAATATTCAGTGTAGCAATCATTTCAACACTATATTGTCAGTGACCCAATATTCAGTGCAGCAATCACTTCCACACTATACTGTCAGTGACCCTATATTCAATGTAGCAATCACTTCCACACTATACTGTCAGTGACGCAATATTCAGTGTAGCAATCACTTCCACACTATACTGTCAGTGACTCTATATTCAATGTAGCAATCACTTACACACTACATCCTATCAGTGACCCAATATTTAGTGTAGCAATCACTTCAACACTACACCCTGTCAGTGACCCAATATTCAGTGTAGCAATCACTTCCACAACACACTGTCAGTGACCCAATATTCAGTGTAGCAATCATTTCAACACTATACTGTCAGTGACCCAATATTCAGTGTAGCAATCACTTCCACACTATACTGTCAGTGACCCTATATTCAATGTAGCAATCACTTCCACACTATACTGTCAGTGACGCAATATTCAGTGTAGCAATCACTTCCACACTATACTGTCAGTGACCCTATATTCAATGTAGCAATCACTTCCACACTACATCCTATCAGTGACCCAATATTCAGTGTAGCAATCACTTCCACACTATACTGTCAGTGACCCTATATTCAATGTAGCAATCACTTCCACACTACATCCTATCAGTGACCCAATATTCAGTGTAGAAATCACTTCCACACTATACTGTCAGTGACCGAATATTCAATGTAGCAATCACTTCCACAATACACCCTGTCAGTGACCCAATATTCAGTGTAGCAATCACTTCCACACTATACTGTCAGTGACCCTACATTCAATGTAGCAATCCCTTCCACACTACACCCTGTCAGTGACCCAATATTCAGTGTAACAATCACTTCCACACTATACTGTCAGTGACCCAATATTCAGTGTAGCAATCACTTCCACACTATACTGTCAGTGACCCAATATTCACTGTAGCAATCACTTCCACACTAAACTGTCAGTGACCCAGTATTCAGTGTAGCAATCCCTTCCACACTATACTGTCAGTGACCCTATATTCAATGTAGCAATCACTTCCACACTATACTGTCAGTGACCCAATATTCAGTGTAGCAATCACTTCCACACTATACTGTCAGTGACCCTATATTCAATGTAGCAATCACTTCCACACTATACTGTCAGTGACCCAATATTCAGTGTAGCAATCACTTCCACACTATACTGTCAGTGACCCTATATTCAATGTAGCAATCACTTCCACACTATACTGTCACTGACCCAATATTCAGTGTAGCAATCACTTCCACACTATACTGTCAGTGACCCTATATTCAATGTAGCAATCACTTCACACAATACTGTCAGTGACCCAATATTCAGTGCAGCAATCACTTCCACACTATACTGTCAGTGACCCTATATTCAATGTAGCAATCACTTCCACACTATACTGTCAGTGACCCAATATTCAGTGTAGCAATAACTTCCACACTACATCCTATCAGTGACCCAATATTCAGTGTAGCAATCCCTTCCACATTATACTGTCAGTGACCCTATATTCAATGTAGCAATCAATTCCACACTATACTGTCAGTGACCCTATATTCAATGTAGCAATCACTTCCACACTACACCCTGTCAGTGACCCAATATTCAGTGTAACAATCACTTCCACACTACACTGTCAGTGACTATATATTCAATGTAGCAATCACTTCCACACTATACTGTCAGTGACCCTATATTTAATGTAGCAATCACTTCCACACTACATCCTATCAGTAACCCAATATTCAATGTAGCAATCACTTCCACACTATGCCGTCAGTGACCCTATATTCAATGTAGCAATCACTTCCACACAACACCCTGTCAGTGACCCAATATTCAGTGTAGCAATCACTTCCACACTATGCTGTCAGTGACCCTATATTCAATGTAGCAATCACTTCCACACTACATCCTGTCAGTGAACCTATATTCAATGTAGCAATCACTTCCACACTACATCCTGTCAGTGACCCTATATTCAATGTAGCA
This sequence comes from Protopterus annectens, assembly GCF_019279795.1. NCBI lineage: Eukaryota > Metazoa > Chordata > Ceratodontiformes > Protopteridae > Protopterus > Protopterus annectens. Next base: position 1,589,502,404 of record NC_056732.1, on the reverse strand, counting down.
ATCACTTCCACACTATACTGTCAGTGACCCAATATTCAGTGTAGCAATCACTTCCACACTATACTGCCAGTGACCCTATATTCAATGTAGAAATCACTTCCACACTACACCCTGTCAGTGACCCAATATTCAATATAGCAATCACTTCCATACTACATCCTATCAGTGACCCAATATTCAGTGTAGCAATCACTTCCATACTATACTGTCAGTGACCCTATATTCAATGTAGCAATCGCTTCCACAATACATCCTATCAGTGACCCAATATTCAGTGTATCAATTACTTCCACACTATACTGTCAGTGACCCTATATTCAATGTAGCAATCACTTCCACACTACATCCTATCAGTGACAAAATATTCAGTGTATCAATCACTTCCACACTATACTGTCAGTGACCCTATATTCAATGTAGCAATCACTTCCACACTACATCCTATCAGTGACCCAATATTCAGTGTAGTAATCACTTCCACACTACATCCTATCAGTGACCCAATATTTAGTGTAGCCATCACTTCCACACTATACTGTCAGTGACCCTATATTCAATGTAGCAATCACTTCCACACTACACCCTGTCAGTGACCCAATATTCAGTGTAGCAATCACTTCCACACTATACTATCAGTGACCCTATATTCAATGTAGCAATCACTTCCACACTATGCTGTCAGTGACCCAATATTCAGTGTAGCAATCACTTCCACACTATACTGTCAGTGACCCTATATTCAATGTAGCAATCACTTCCACACTACATCCTGTCAGTGACCCAATATGCAGTGTAGCAATCACTTCCACACTACATCCTATCAGTGACCCAATATTCAACGTAGCAATCACTTCCACACTATACTGTCAGTGACCCTATATTCAATGTAGCAATCACTTCCACACTATACTGTCAGTGACCCTATATTCAATGTAGCAATCACTTCCACACTACACCCTGTCAGTGACCCTATATTCAATGTAGCAATCACTTCCACACTATACTTTCAGTGACCCAATATTCAGTGTAGCAATCACTTCCACACTACATCCTATCAGTGACCCAATATTCAGTGTAGCAATCACTTCCACACTATACTGTCAGTGACCCTATATTCAATGTAGCAATCACTTCCACGCTACATCCTATCAGTGACCCAAAATTCAGTGTAGCAATCACTTCCACACTATACTGTCAATGACCCTATATTCAATGTAGCAATCACTTCCACAACACACTGTCAGTGACCCAATATTCAGTGTAGCAATCACTTCAACACTATACTGTCAGTGACCCAATATTCAGTGTAGCAATCACTTCCACACTATACTGTCAGTGACCCTATATTCAATGTAGCAATCACTTCCACACCATACTGTCAGTGACGCAATATTCAGTGTAGCAATCACTTCCACACTATACTGTCAGTGACCCTATATTAAATGTAGCAATCACTTCCACACAATACTGTCAGTGACCCAATATTCAGTGTAGCAATCGCTTCCACACTATACCATCAGTGACCCTATATTCAATGTAGCAATCACTTCCACACTATACTGTCAGTGACCCATTATTCAGTGTAGCAATCACTTCCACACTATACTGTCAGTGACCCTATATTCAATGTAGCAATCACTTCCACACTATACTGTCAGTGACCCAGTATTCAGTGTAGCAATCACTTCCACACTACATCTTATCAGTGACCCAATATTCAGTGTAGGAATCACTTCCACACTATACTGTCAGTGACCCTATATTCAATGTAGCAATCACTTCCACACTACATCCTATCAGTGACCCAATATTCAGTGTAACAATCACTTCCACACCACACTGTCAGTGACCCTATATTCAATGTAGCAATCACTTCCACACTACATCCTATCAGTGACCCAATATTCAGTGTAGAAATCACTTCCACACTATACTGTCAGTGACACAATATTCAATGTAGCAATTACTTCCACAATGCACCCTGTCAGTGACCCAATATTCAGTGTAGCAATCACGTCCACACTATACTGTCAGTGACCCTATATTCAATGTAGCAATCCCTTCCACACTACACCTTGTCAGTGACCCAATATTCAGTGTAACAATCACTTCCAAACTATACTGTCAGTGACCCAATATTCAGTGTAGCAATCACTTCCATACTGTTAGTGACCCTATATTCAATGTAGCAATCACTTCCGCACTATACTGTCAGTGACCCAATATTCAGTGTAGCAATCCCTTCCACACTATACTGTCAGTGATCCTATATTCAATGTAGCAATCACTTCCACACTATACTGTCAGTGACCCAATATTCAGTGTAGCAATCACTTCCACACTATACTGTCAGTGACCCTATATTCAATGTAGCAATCACTTCCACACTATACTGTCAGTGACCCAATATTCAGTGTAGCAATCACTTCCACACTATACTGTCAGTGACCCTATATTCAATGTAGCAATCACTTCCACACTATACTGTCAGTGACCCAATATTCAGTGTAGCAATCATTTCCACACTATACTGTCAGTGACCCTATATTCAATGTAGCAATCACTTCCACACTATACTGTCAGTGACCCAATATTCAGTGTAGCAATCACTTCCACACTATACTGTCAGTGACCCTATATTCAATGTAGCAATCACTTCCACACTATACTGTCAGTGACCCAATATTCAGTGTAGCAATCACTTCCACACTATACTGTCAGTGACCCTATATTCAATGTAGCATTCACTTCCACACTACATCCTGTCAGTGACCCAATATTCAGTGCAGCAATCACTTCCACACTACATCCTATCAGTGACCCAATATTCAGTGTAGCAATCACTTCCACATTATACTGTCAGTGACCCTATATTCAATGTAGCACTCAATTCCACACTATACTGTCAGTGACCCTATATTCAATGTAGCAATCACTTCCACACTACACCCTGTCAGTGACCCATTATTCAGTGTAACAATCACTTCCACACTATACTGTCAGTGACTCTATATTCAATGTAGCAATCACTTCCACACTATACTGTCAGTGACCATATATTCAATGTAGCAATCACTTCCACACTACATCCTATCAGTGACCCAATATTCAGTGTAGCAATCACTTCCACACTATGCCGTCAGTGACCCTATATTCAATGTAGCAATCACTTCCACACTACATCCTATCAGTGACCCAATATTCAGTGTAGCAATCACTTCCACACTATACTGTCAGTGACCCTATATTCAATGTAGCAATCACTTCCACACTACATCCTGTCAGTGAACCTATATTCAATGTAGCAATCACTTCTACACTACATCCTGTCGTTGACCCTATATTCAATGTAGCAATCACTTCGACACTATACTGTCAGTGACCCAATATTCAGTGTAGCAATCACTTCCACACTATACTGTCAGTGACCCTATATTCAATGTAGCAATCACTTCCACACTACATCCTGTCAGTGACCCAATATGCAGTGCAGCAATCACTTCCACACTACATCCTATCAGTTACCCAATATTCAGTGTAGCAATCTCTTCCAGATTATACTGTCAGTGACCCTATATTCAATGTAGCAATCAATTCCACACTATACTGTCAGTGACCCTATATTCAATGTAGCAATCACTTCCACACTACACCCTGTCAGTGACCCACTATTCAGTGTAACAATCACTTCCACACTATACTGTCAGTGACTATATATTCAATGTAGCAATCACTTCCACACTATACTGTCAGTGACCCTATATTCAATGTAGCAATCACTTCCACACTACATCCTATCAGTGACCCAATATTCAGTGTAGCAATCACTTCCACACTATGCCATCAGTAACCCTATATTCAATGTAGCAATCACTTCCACACTACATCCTATCAGTGACCCAATATTCAGTGTAGCAATCACTTCCACACTATACTGTCAGTGACCCTATATTCAATGTAGCAATCACTTCCACACTACATCCTGTCAGTGAACCTATATTCAATGTAGCAATCACTTCTACACTACATCCTGTCGTTGACCCTATATTCAATGTAGCAATCACTTCCACACTACATCCTGTCAGTGACCCAATATGCAGTGTAGCAATCACTTCCACACTACATCCTATCAGTGACCCAATATTCAGTGTAGCAATCACTTCCACACTATACTGTCAGTGACCCTATATTCAATTTAGCAATCACTTCCACACTATACTGTCAGTGACCCTATATTCAATGTAGCAATCACTTCCACACTACACCCTGTCAGTGACCCAATATTCAGTGTAGCAATCACTTCCACACTATACTGTCAGTGACCCAATATTCAGTGTAGCAATCACTTCCACACTATACTGTCAGTGACCCTATATTCATTGTAGCAATCACTTCCACACTACATCCTGTCAGTGAACCTATATTCAATGTAGCAATCACTTCCACACTACATCCTCTCAGTGACCCTATATTCAATGTAGCAATCACTTCCACACTATACTGTCAGTGACCCAATATTCAGTGTAGCAATCACTTCCACACTATACTGTCAGTGACCCTATATTCAATGTAGCAATCACTTCCACACTACACCCTGTCAGTGACCCAATATTCAATGTAGCAATCACTTCCACACTACATCCTATCAGTGACCCAATATTCAGTGTAGCAATCACTTCCACACTATACTGTCAGTGACCCTATATTCAATGTAGCAATCACTTCTACACTACATCCTATCAGTGACCCAATATTCAGTGTAGCAATCACTTCCACACTATACTGTTAGTGACCCTATATTCAATATAGCAATCACTTCCACACTACATCCTATCAGTGACCTAATATTCAGTGTAGCAATCACTTCCACACTATACTGTCAGTGACCCTATATTCAATGTAGCAATCACTTCCACATTACATCCTATCAGTTACCCAATATTCAGTGTAGCAATCACTTCCACACTACATCCTATCAGTGACCCAGTATTTAGTGTAGCAATCGCTTCCACACTATACTGTCAGTGACCCTATATTCAAT
>NC_056732.1:1589489863-1589494863 GCF_019279795.1 Protopterus annectens | reverse complement strand
ACTATTAATGTAATTTAGTTTTCACATGTTGTTCAATATCCATTTGGGGGTGGTGCAGCGGTTAACAATGTTGCCTCACAGCAAAAGGTTCTCTGGTTCAATTCTCAGCTGGGGTGCCTTCTGTGTTTGCTCTGGGTACTCCTGTTTCCTCCCCCATTTCCAAAGCCATCCATCTGGAGAATTTCTCCCTAGGTCTCCACTAAAAATAGGCTCTCTCCTAGTCAGACTTTCCCAGTCAACAAATGTTAAATAAAATGAAGTTAATCCTGAGTACAGTCCTAAGTATAGTGGGGAAAAAGAAAGAAAAGCAATGTATTTAAAGAGATTTTTATTTTCATATACCCCAGTGTGCACATCAGCAGTCTAAGAAACCAGGCATGCAAAACTTTATATGAAACCACTGAAGAGTTATGAAGATACCAAACAGGAAAAACTGAGAGTTCTATAAAATTCCGGTTTAACACTAATTATGGGGGTTGCATTATTATGACAGCACTGATGTACAAGCAATCTGCTTGCATTTAAGATCATGATAATCATAATGAAGAAACAATGAAAGTTTGCTTTGCTTTGCTTTCTCGACAGTTACTTCATAAATCCACCAGAATAACATGACCAAGCATATGCTGAAGGAGTTTTCTAAACGCCTGATGTATCAGTAGCTCACCAGGTAACACATTTCCATTTGATGATGGATGGGTTGAAGATTGTGGGCTTTTACTCCTACACCAGTAGCTTGTATTAGATTTTCCAGTACTGACAATGCAGTGCACCATAATGTGGATGTTACCCTGCTGAACGTGTCACCCTTTGGATGAGATGTTTAACTGAGGTCCTACCTAAATGAGTCGGTGCTGGCTCAGGTAGATGTAAAACGTCTCATTGCATTTATCAAAAAGGGTGGGGGAATGTTCATGTGCACTGACTAGATTCCCATTATACAGACTAGGTACCACCTCAGGTCTCCCCTGAAAAAGGCAGCTGGCCTAGCAGGACTAACCTGGTCAACAAGTAGACCACAAGGTTTAGGGATCTGAGTTTTGTCTGTGACTTAAACAGAACATGCTGGAGAGACAGATATGTGTCCTAAAGACTGCCTCTCCTATGGAATGGGCTTCCTATCCATGTGAAGCTGAGTTTGTCTGTTACCCAGTTTAAGCACAACCTAGACAAGTGAATGGGGAATAGGAAATTTACACCAGGCCTGGAACCCATGTCCCTTATGGCCAGAAGTAGCATATAAATACCTGGCCCTCAGTGTCCTATTTGGATACAGGACATCATTATTCTTTTGGGAAAACTTGACTAGGCTTAGAAATGCCCCCCAGGTCATTAGCCTAATAACAGTCTATCAATCTATGAATTTATGAACAAAATCTAAATGAAATAAAAAAAGAATATTGTATTACATAATGCTGCATAAACATACATTTTGGTCTGGTATCATAGTGTAAGGCCTCACTACATATTCTGGCTGGTGCTGCTGGTGCATGAGGATGTCCTTTCAAAGCAGTGCTGTACAAAGTGAGCAAGAACCGTTCTAGCATCCATACTCTGTAAGTTTTACCCCATGCCCTTTACTCTTTGCCTCATTACATCATCCTCATGTCTAGGATACACCATAAATATTCTCCCTCTTATTACTATATCCCCAGAAGAGCATATATAATAATACGGGTTAACACCATATGATATCACTTTTGAAAGTTTGAAAATCTAATAAAAAAAAATAAACTACACAAATAACCTAACTGAACATTTTAAGAAGGGGGCAAGCCCCCCTGCACCCACCGCTCTTTAAATATACCAACTCTGAGATCGCACTACAGTGCAGAAAAGGGAAATCTTCCCATTCCACGCTGTACAAAGATCTTCGTTAAAACGTTCAAACTTTCAAAAATTCGATCATATGGTGTCGACCATATGACAGTCGAACTTCTGAAAGTTTGATCATCCAGTATAGACCCTAATAATACCCTACTCCCAACTCCTTCTCTGATACTTATCCTTAGCAATAGTAGTAGTAATTGTTGTAGTAAGAGATGTAAAGCCTACCTTCCCACCTTTCTCCTTCCCCTCCTATGTCATTCATGCGCCAGGCAGCAGGAGAATTGATAGAATATTCCTTGAAACAGCCATGACAAATCATTTGGCTACATTATATTTCACAATAAGGAAACCAAGCAATTCATGAATGAGAGGGTTATAGCACTGCGTATTCACAGGGCATAATATCTGCATTCAGATGGGAAGACCAACCAGATAAGTAGGCCTAGCACTTAAGGAATCATCGGTTTCTAGGTTTGATTTTCAGAATTATTTATTTATTTATTTGACATTTGTTTACCCGGGTGGTCTGACTGGGTCTACAGAACCCATTTTCAGCAGAGGCCGGGGAGAAAAGTTCCACATACAGTACAATTAAAGTACAGTAAAATCCAATACAATAAAACTTACATTAGAAATACTATACAAAAAATAAGTTGAAAGAACAAACTGCTACAAGATGTTGCAATATAATAGTACACATCTAGCCAATTCTATACAGTTAAAACATTACAGACAATAATAGTCACTCTCACCATATGTGATGTAGACAGTGTCCAAAAAAGTAGTACGTAGGTAGTGCAATATGTGACATTGACTGTAACAGTACATGCAAAATAAAGTGTGAGTTTTAGTTAGGGAAATAGCAGCCAGAAAGTTAGTGATGCAGATAGATAGTGAGAGAGAGTTAAGAATAAAAGCAATAAAGCCTGAGCAGTAGCTTAAGGATATGGTATAGTAGCAGAGAAGGAGTTAGAAGAGCCTTAGGATCTTGCAGTCTGTGAGAGACTGAAATGTGACAAAAAGAGGAAGACCTGAGCATTAGGCAGGCTTTATGCAGGAGCAGAGCCATGTATTTTTTAGATTATTTTTTTAAAAACGCTTTGAAATGGAATAGGCCAGGCATAGACCTGGTAGCTAGAGGTAGTGAATTCCAAAGTATAGTGACAGAGTATGAATACAGAGAATGACCAGGTTTTCTTGTGGGTTTTGAGATAGCTAAGAGATTTTTGTCTTCTGATTGTAGGGATCGATTTGCTGTGGAAGGTGTGACTAGATTGGCTAGTGCAGGGCAGGCAGTAGGCTTGAAAATAAGGTTGTGCAAGGTGGATAGCTGAATAAAGGCAAGTTGGTTGGGGAGTTCTAGCCAGTTTAATTCTAGGAGTGGTTTACAGTGGTGTGTGTGATATTTAGAGTTTGTGGCAAACTTTGTAACTTTGTTATAGCACTGTTCCAACTTGCTTAGGGTAGAATTTCATAAGTTAGTTACGATAGAGGTACCTTAAAGAAGGGAGGGAAGTAAAAATGTTTTTGCAAGGATAGTTTTGGTTGCTGCAGTAAAGAAATGGTTGTTTCTAAATAAGAGTCCCAGTTTTTGATGAGTTTTCTTTATATTTTGCTGTATATGGGGTCAAATGAAAGTTTATTGTCAATGATAACACCTAGAAGTTTGATTTCCTGCACTATTTCTATGACAGTGTTGTCAGATGCAAGGATGTTGAAATGATCAGTGACAGGGGAGGTGTTTTGGGATGAAAGAGTACTAGTTTTGTCTTCTTTGGATTAAGAAAGAGTTGGGCATTTCTTAGCCAGGATTCCACTGCAGTAAAGGACTGTTGAGTTTTTAAGAGCAGTTCTGGTAGTGATTGAGCAGTGCAGATTATGGTGGAATCATCAGAGTGCTGAATGAGGGTTCCAGGGTGAGAGGCAGTGTGAAGGTTATTTGTGAAAATGTTGAAGAGTAGGGGTCCTAGGATGGAGCCTTGGGGGACTCCAGTAGGGTTGTAGAGGTAGGGCGAGAGTTAATTGGACCATTTCACTGCTTGTTTACGATCCTTGAGGTAGCTCTGAAACCATTTTACTGCATTATGTGAGAAGCCTAGGTTAGACAGTCTGTTCAAAAGTAAGGGGTGAGACACTGTGTCAAAGACCTTGGAGAGATCAAGGAATACTGAGGCTGTATATCATCCTGCATCTCTGGCCTTGTTCATGATGTCTGTAAAAGATAATGGGTCTGTAGCTGTGCTGTGACTAGGTCAGAAGTCATGTTGAGTTTTGGTTAAAAGGTTGTTTTACAATAGATATTGCATCACCTGATGATGGATACCTCTCTTGAGAATTTTGGATATGGGTGACAAGATGGATATAGGACAGAAATTGGATGGATCAAAAGAGTTGCCTCCTTTGTGGAAGAATGGCGGGAGATTATCAGCTGAGGTAGAGCAGAGTTTTAGTTTTTGTAGCAGTTTCTTAATGGTATCAGTGGGTAGGTGCTAAAATGAGAATGGGGTTTGTATAACATTTTGTTGAGTAGGGGGGTTAGTTATGACAAGGTTAGAAGTACTTGATGGCTTGGGGTTGGTGTCTGAATAGGTTGAAGGGTGGGGGGTGTCCAGCATTAGGGGCATTAGTTAATAGGTCCAAAACTGATTTTATGAAGTGCTTGTTAAAGTTTTCATCTATTTGTGGTGGAGGGGTATCTGGTGATAGGGTGTGCTCTCCATTTCTTCCAGGGTTAAGTAGAGAAGACATGGAATGCCAACATTTACTGGGGTTGATTTTATGCTGGAGTTGAAGTTGGGAATAATATGACTTCTTATCTCTGTTGATTAGTTTTGTCACTTTGTTATGTAGTGTTTTGAAATTAACATGATTTACTACACTTCAGGAAGCTTTTAACAAATCACTTTTCTGAGTTGGGGACTGGCACAAGACTTTTTTTTTTCTATCACAGCCTGGGTACACCAGCACCATATAAACTAAAGTTCTTTATGTTTTCATTTTACTGTTCATTAACTATGATAGTACATTGTTACTGATGGACATTTTCAGGTTCAGCCCAAAGATTAAAGATGCAGTCCAAATACAAAAGTAAGAAAATGCATAAGTAAATAATTACTAAGCTGTTTAAAGTTAAAAATTACTAAAATAAAAAAGTGAGCAATGACCCTGTA
>NC_056732.1:1589392363-1589487363 GCF_019279795.1 Protopterus annectens | reverse complement strand
ATTTACATTTTAGCAGGGGGGGCTTTAGCCTCCTGCACCCCCCATGTGAGTGGCTGTGCCCCCCACACCCCCCTACTTTAATATTCTCCCTCCGAGACCGCACTACAGTGAGGAAAAGGGAAATTTCCCTTACCCACACTGTAGTACAGCCTCGGCAACAGGCATACTTACGCGAAAGTGCTTCTTCAGTGAAAAGTACTTTCATGCAAGTATGCCCGGCCTTTTGGATATCAGTCGTTTCCTAGATCTATATATATATATATATATATATATATATATATATATATATATATATCTATACATATATATATACACACATACACACACACACACACACACACACACACACATATATATATATATATATATATATATATATATATATATATATATATATATTATAATTTTTTTTAATTAGCTTCCCTAATCTGGTGTTAGCTCCTCAGGCAGTGCATTCCCATTCATAGCCTTTCATACACAACTGGATAAGACATGCCTTATAGGTGAGTCAGAGGTAATTTCAAGTTGTTACAGGTGCCTTGTTCAGTTTGGAATTCATGTTGATTCTCTGAAAGTAATTTCAGTAAGTCTCATGTATGTGAAGTAAGAGCAGTGAAAACCACTTTTAGTGAATAAAAGAACAGAATTTAATTGACTTAAGAATTGACTTGAAAAGATCCAAGGACTGAATTTATTCTCTTAAACTTACTTGGAAGCTTGTCTGGCTAGATTGAGTTTGTCAGCTGAAATTCAATTTTGTATGTGTATTTTTTAAGTTAGTGTCACTTTTGCGATTCAAGTCCCTCAACGTGAGAATCCTCAGTGTTTCTTTTCTGATTGACTTTAAAAAAATGTTTTCCCCATGTGGGGGACACCCTACACACGCAGTTCTCAACTTCTTTGCTCAAGAATCTCTGAAAACGCAAAAATAATGTAGGTTAAATAGGACCAAAAATCAGAGACACTTTTCAAATATTGCTCCAATTTACTTAGAGAGTTAACAGACCACCAAATTTTGAATTAAACATCCAGTTTGCTGAAGAATAAGAAGTATAAAATTCTAATGCCTTACAATATTGTCTGTAATTCTCAAGGATTTGCCAGCAGCTCAAAAATTGTAGAAAGGACAATATTGAGGACATGGGGACAGTTGGCAGGTATGCCTTCACACCCCTAAATCCATGTCTGTCAACTCCATGGTCATATGACATGGTGAAAAGTGCACAGCCCATGACTCCAGTAAGTGATTTCAGGGATTTTATTTCATGCAATGCCACTCGCTGATTGTACCTTCATAGAGCTGGCAGGCTTTCATGCAAAGTCTGGAGAACACACCATTATATTCAATAAAGGGCTGGGTAAATAAGATTTTAACTGATCATATAATATTCCTAGACTGACTACACTTACCTTTAAAATAAGTTAAGTTGAAGAATATGGTTTAGTTTTCTAATTTTGTTAGTTATACATTGGTAACAGTTTCATTCTGGTTCATCATTGTTCCTAGATATTTAATGATGGTGTGGTTTTTAACTCATTCCCTCCAATGGAGCTCTGTAAGTTTGCACTGTAACTTCCAATGGGCCGAGCCTAAGCTTTTTGAAAGAATCAAATTGTAACCTAAAATTTCAAACAAATATTCATTTTTCTGAAACCATAGGGGTACCAAAGAAGTGCAAAAGGAAAACCCTTCAGCACAAAATATTTTAATAGTGGTAGTATTCTTTAAGTTCTAGGTCTTAAACTGAATTTTATATGTCAGAGTAAACACAGTAACTAATACATTTGTAATACTTTGAAAACAACATACAATATTTCAGCAACTGTTCAAGTTACACATATATACCATCAGCAATATTTTATCTACCTGGCAATTTTCTTATGAATATAATCAGGTCTGTCTGTGCTACTTAGTTGTCAAAATACTTAGGAAAACATGACATTTACGACAATATAAATAAGTATTATATTAACAACAAAAATTATCTTTTTACCTGCAGTAGACAGATGTCAAATATCAATACAATTTTGCATGTGATTGTGTAAGCTTTAAGAAGAAATATTTTTAATACTTTCTATGTAACATGACTTTGGAACTATTAATGCAAATATGAACAAGCACAGCATGATGGACAAACATATAGAGTGTGCCTGCACAAGTAGATGTGCACAGCATTTTGGTGACAAGCAGACAAATCTGTCAGCACCTTGTGTCACTGCAATGCTTCCGTCAAACATACCAGCTCATATAAACAGACACGTAACTAGGTATTTTGGCATCCAGTGATGTCTGCTGCCCACCTCATCTTTAAGTTAAGGAGCAAAAAAAAAGGATCATTCACTGATCTGGCACTCCTAAGCTTAGGAGCAAGCCTGATCCATTGGTCCAGCCCTCCCCATCTGTGCTCCCAACTGCAAGATATACACTCATCAACTATGACTTGAGAAGCAAGAAAAAAAAAGGAAATTGTGGCAAACTGCTTACTACATTACTATATTTGTAACAGCTGTTACAGTTAATGCCACACATGGAGAACTACAATGCTTCTGTTCTGACTTCTGAATGCTGAAATTGCACTTAAGGTAATGCACTTGAGGTAATGTGCTTAAAACTGAGGGGCATCTGCTGATCATGCCCACTACACTTTGCTTCCAGGGTGGTTGCTCTTTTTACCCCTACCTACCTAACTGCATCTCTCCATATACACAGAATCTAGCCTCATTAGCACATATATGGTGCAAAATGTATATTAGTGTTTTGGGTGGTCTGCCACATTAGATGTCAAAATGAACAACAAGGCAGACAGCAGAAGTATTTTAGCAGGTTTAGGATGTATTTTACAGTAAAGAAGCAGCTTTTCCAGTGGATACAGTCAAGTAGAGGTACACATTGATCTGATCAGTAGTTGGAAAAGGGTTAGAGCAGACTAGAGTAGGAAAAAAAACAGTATAACACACAGAGAACCACAGCAATGTAATATAAAGGGGGGTTAGGCAAAGATAGGGCACATATATTTTGAGAGGATAGGAGCCCATTTATTGAATATGATGGGTGAGAGAGAGAGAGGATGAGGTGAGGAGTAAAATGTAAGAAGGGTAGGAAAGGAAGGGGAGGTCAGGCATACAACCACACATGAAACAATACAGATGAATAAGGGAGGATGGGATACACAAGTTGGAGAAGACAAGGGACACACACAAACAGATAAAGAGAGGATAGGCAAACAGCTGGGGTGTAGTGTGGGGTGGGGTATAAAGGAAGGATGGCATACATAATGTGGAGAAGAAAAGGGACACACACAAACAGATAAACAAAGGGCAGGCAAACTACTGGGGTGTTGTGTGGGGTGGGGTATTAAGGGAGGATGGCAAACACAAGGTGGAGAAGACAAGGGACCCACACAAACAGATAGAGGTTAGGCAAACAGCTGGGGTGTAGGGTGGCATGGGGTATAGGCAGCATGATAGCTGCCATCTAGTCCAGACAAACATTACTGGGACCCACTAAGCACTGGTCCTTTGCCCTGATGGCCACTGGCATGGACCACTCCTCTCTGTGGTGGCTTAATGGCATTGGTCAGCCAGTTTAAGAAGTCCAATATTTACTGCAGCAGAGTTTGCTGTAAGGTGACCCAGCATGCCATTCCCTACTTAGTTACCAGCAATACCATATACTCCTCTAGATGAGCTATGGAAGGTGACTGGAGTGTGATACTTAACCTTGAATGGGCCACCACGGATCAAGCACTTCCACCCCACAGACCTACTGCAGTCTCAGCCAGGACAGCAGTGGATAGCAAATGACACTGTTGTAGCTGAGGTGGACCACCACAACGCCCCAAATGGAGATACAAAGGAAAGGTTGCCATTAGTGACAAGGACCACAGCTGGTACACCATACTATGTACTGTTGTGGAAATAGGATGCCATTAACCCCACTGTGCCAATAGTTTCAGCTGATTCTGTGACAGCTGGTAGCATTCTCCTCCATCTTTGCTCATGCTGAAAAAATGCATAAGCAAGCCATAACGTATCACACACAAGTGTGACTGAGACACTGACTACCATGCACACCTACAGTTACATATAATCATACCGGTGAGTAGAAGTCTGGGATGGTGCCCATCATCCCAGTCAAATCAAACATCTACAATGTGAATATGTGCAATTCTGAAGAAACAGTACAGGGTGTCTGCCTTACACTAGGACATTGATATGCACTTCCTCATGTAAGTACACTGAGCAACACTACCTCATGTAAGTACACTGAGCAACACTACCTCATGTAAATACACTGAGCAACACTACCTCATGTAAGTACACTGATCGACACTACCTCATGTAAGTACACTGAGCAACACTACCTCATGTAAGTACACTGAGCAACACTACCTCATGTAAGTACACTGATTGATACTACCCATGTAAGTACACTGATCTACACTACCTCATGTAAGTACACTGATCGACACTACCTCATGTAAGTACACTGATCTACACTACCTCATGTAAATACACTGATTGATACTACCCATGTAAGTACACTGATCTACACTACCCATGTAAGTACACTGATAGACACTACCTCATGTAAGTGTACTGATCGACACTACCCATGTAAGTACACTGATCTACACTACCTCATGTAAGTACACTGATCGATACTACCCATGTAAGTACACTTATTGACACTACCCATGTAAGTACACCGATCGACACTACCTCATGTAAGTACACTGATCTACACTACCTCATGTAAGTACACTGATCGACACTACCCATGTAAGTACACTGATCAACACTAACTCATGTAAGTGCACTGATCAACACGAACTCATGTAAGTATACTGATCTACATTACCTCATGTAAATACACTGATCGACACTACCCATGTAAGTACACTGATAGACACTAACTCATGTAAGTGCACTGATCGACACTACCTCAAGTAAGTACACTGATCGACACTACCTCATGTAAGTACACTGATCAATACTACCCATGTAAGTACACTGATCGATACTACCCATGTAAGTACGCTGATCTATACTACCCATGTAAGTACACCGATTGACACTACCTCATGTAAGTACACTGATCTACACTACCTCATGTAAGTACACTGATCGACACTACCTCATGTAAGTACACTGATCTATACTACCTCAAGTAAGTACACTGATCAACACTACCTCATGTAAGTATGCTGATCTATACTACCCATGTAAGTACACTGACTGACACTACCTCATGTAAGTACACTGATCTACACTACCTCATGTAAGTACACTGATCTATACTACCTCAAGTAAGTACACTGATCTATACTACCTCAAGTAAGTACACTGATCAACACTACCTCATGTAAGTATGCTGATCTATACTACCCATGTAAGTACACTGATTGACACTACCTCATGTAAGTACACTGATCTACACTACCTCATGTAAGTACACTGATCGACACTAACTCATGTAAGTGCACTGATCAGCACAAACTCATGTAAGTACAGTGATCGACACTACCCATGTAAGTACACTGATCGACACTACCCATGTAAGTACACCAATCGACACTACCTCATGTAAGTATGCTGATCTATACTACCCATGTAAGTACACTGATTGACACTACCTCATGTAAGTACACTGATCAACACTAAGTCATGTAAGTACACTGATCAACACTACCTCATGTAAGTACACTGATCTACACTACCTCATGTAAGTACACTGATCGACACTACCCATGCTACCCATGTAAGTACACTGATCTACACTACCCATGTAAGTACACCGATCAACACTACCTCATGTAAGTACACTGATCTACACTACCTCATGTAAGTACACTGATCAATACTACCCATGTAAGTATACTGATCGATACTACCCATGGAAGTACACAGATCGACAATACCCATGTAAGTACACTGATCTACATTACCCATGTAAGTACACTGATCGACACTACCTCATGTAAGTACACTGATCGATACTAACTCATGTAAGTGCACTGATCAACACTACCTCATGTAAGTACACTGATCGACACTACCTCATGTAAATACACTGATCGACACTACCCATGTAAGTACACTGATCTACACTACCTCATGTAAGTACACTGATCTACACTACCTCATGTAAGTACACTGATTGACACTACCCATGTAAGTACACTGATCGACACTAACTCATGTAAGTGCACTGATCAACACGAACTCATGTAAGTACACTGATCTACATTACCCCATGTAAGTACACTGATTGACACTACCCATGTAAGTACACTGAACGACACTAACTCATGTAAGGGCACTAATCAACACTACCTCATGTAAGTACACTGATCGACATTACCTCATGTAAGTACACTGATCGACACTACCCATGTAAGTACACTGATCTACACTACCTCATGTAAGTACACTGATCTACACTACCTCATGTAACTGCACTGATCGACATTACCCATGTAAGTACACTGATCAACACTACCCATGTAAGTACACTGATCTACACTACCCATGTAAGTACACTGATCAATACTACCCATGTAAGTACACTGATCGACACTAACTCATGTAAGTGCACTGATCAGCACAAACTCATGTAAGTACACTGATTGACACTACCTCATGTAAGTACGCTGATCTATACTACCCATGTAAGTACACTGATTGACACTACCTCATGTAAGTACACTGATCGACACTAACTCATGTAAGTGCACTGATCAACACGAACTCATGTAAGTACACTGATCTACATTACCCCATGTAAGTACACTGATTGACACTACCCATGTAAGTACACTGAACGACACTAACTCATGTAAGGGCACTAATCAACACTACCTCATGTAAGTACACTGATCGACATTACCTCATGTAAGTACACTGATCGACACTACCCATGTAAGTAAACTGATCTACACTACCTCATGTAAGTACACTGATCTACACTACCTCATGTAACTGCACTGATCGACATTACCCATGTAAGTACACTGATCAACACTACCCATGTAAGTACACTGATCTACACTACCCATGTAAGTACACTGATCAATACTACCCATGTAAGTACACTGATCGACACTAACTCATGTAAGTGCACTGATCAGCACAAACTCATGTAAGTACACTGATTGACACTACCTCATGTAAGTACGCTGATCTATACTACCCATGTAAGTACACTGATTGACACTACCTCATGTAAGTACACTGATCAACACTAAGTCATGTAAGTACACTGATCAACACTACCTCATGTAAATACACTGATCTACACTACCTCATGTAAGTACACTGATCGACACTACCCATGTAAGTACACCGATCAACACTACCTCATGTAAGTACACTGATCTACACTACCTCATGTAAGTACACTGATCAATACTACCCATGTAAGTACACTGATCGATACTACCCATGTAAGTACACCGATCGACAATACCCATGTAAGTACACTGATCAACACTACCTCATGTAAGTACACTGATCGACACTACCTCATGTAAGTACACTGATCGACACTACCCATGTAAGTACACTGATCTACACTACCTCATGTAAGTACACTGATCGACACTACCCATGTAAGTACACTGATTGACACTAACTTATGTAAGTGCACTGATCAACACAAACTCATGTAAGTACACTGATCTACATTACCTCATGTAAGTACACTGATCGACACTACCTCATGTAAGTACACTGATCGACACTACCTCATGTAAGTACACTGATCGACACTACCCATGTAAGTACACTGATCTACACTACCTCATGTAAGTACACTGATCTACACTACCTCAAGTAACTGCACTGATCGACATTACCCATGTAAGTACACTGATCGACACTACCCATGTAAGTACACTGATCTACACTACCCCATGTAAGTACACTGATCAATACTACCCATGTAAGTACACTGATCAACACTACCCATGTAAGTACACTGATCTACACTACCTCATGTAAGTACACTGATCAATACTACCCATGTAAGCACACTGATCGACACTACCCATGTAAGTACACTGATCGACACTACCTCATGTAAGTACACTGATCGACACTACCTCATGTAAGTACACTGATCAACACTACCCATGTAAGTACACTGATCTACACTACCCATGTAAGTACACTGATCGACACTACCTCATGTAAGTACACTGATCTACACTACCTCATGTAAGTACACTGATCGACACTACCTCATGTAAGTACACTGATCGACACTAGCCATGTAAGTACACTGATCTACACTACCCATGTAAGTACACTGATCGACACTACCTCATGTAAGTACACTGATCGACATTACCCATGTAAGTACACTGATCTACACTACCTCATGTAAGTACACTGATCGATACTTCCCATGTAAGTACACTGATTGACACTACCCATGTAAGTACACTGATCGACACTACCTCATGTAAGTATACTAAGACGAAGCAGCTGCACAAACCAGTGCCTTACTGAACTATGCAACAGTCACTGTAATGTAACTTTTATGAATTGTGTTTTCACTACAAGCCAGCTACTGCAAAAAGCTAAAGTGGTAAGGGGCTTACAGAACTATAAGTCATTTGTCATGAATCCCAGCTGCTGACTTTAACAGAATCGTGTATCTGTTTACTAATACCATAGCTTATTTAACGAATGCTATAGCTTATTTCTTCTGTAAATTTGTCTGAGCTGGAATATTTTACATACTCCTTAGATATGAATATAGATTTCCCATAACTTGTAAAAAAAAGAATCTGGCTATGTTATACCTGTTGTACATCCTCTACTTACTGATCAGGCTTACCTGACAATCCTTAGATTTGTTGAATTTCTGTGTTTTACAACACATCTAAAATAATACTTCATTATGACTGACATTTAAGCACAATTAATTCTAAATACTTTCAGTAAATGACAAGTTTAATATGTCCTACATTAACACTGGTGGGAATTAATTACCTCATGTTGACATTGCATTTATAGTTACGTTTCTATGTAAGAAATGTGCATTTCCGAAATGATGTGGGTGATGAAATATACTTTGATGCTAGTGGAAATCTGCCTCCTGCTTTTGATATCTACAGCTGGCATGTGACCCCGCAAGGAATGCCTAAAAATATTAAGATCGGAAGATATCAGGTTACTTCTGCTGAAGGACACACTCTATCCATAAATGACGAGATTGTGGTGTGGAAAGGAGGTCACCAAAAGGTCAGAAATGTATTGTTATGAAGTGTCTCCATGATATGTAGAGGGATGGAGCCTTGACCATCCCAAGACAACTTAGATTCAGTTTGTCATCCAGACACTTTAGGAATTGGATGGAGAAGAGATTTAAAAGTCAACCTGTCCGTGCTGGAAGAGTGGCATCTAGGCCCCACTGCAGGGTTACCATCTGACAGAAGGACAAGTACTGCTTTATTATGCATAAGAGCTCAGGAGCATGAGCTTGGCAAGGAATACATGCCCTCTGGTCATACATCTTGAATGTACTGAACTGCACACTTGCAGGTAACTTGGCATAGACAGGCAGTGAGTGCACTTTGCCTACCAGCTAAGGGGGGGGGGGGAGTGTTGATACCAACATGACAAAAAAATCGTAAACTCTCACAAGATGATGGCCATTGTCACAGGCTCTTACTTCTCCTAGCCAGCATACTCTTCCCATGTTAGGAGTGGGAAGGAGAAAATAAGCCAGTTAGAAATATGGCTGAATGGCCACAGGGCCAGGAGATTAAACAGAACAATAAAAATGTAATGTTCTGTGAGTATCACTGGAATTGATGTATAATAAAACATGGCTAAATATCCCTTATCACTTACTAAACATTTTCCACAAATATATTATAGAATATTTATCATTTTGTTACCAGTACCTGTATTACCAACATACTATATATTTTACATCTAGGTATATAGGTATGACAGGCATATGTCTTAACATCTTAGCACAGGAAATTAAGACAGAGCCTAAAATAATGGGAGAACAAAAGTCTCAAAATAGGGACAGATTTTAAATATTGATTTTATAAACTTAGAAAGTTGCAAGGATAACAGGGTTTGTGTTAGCATGCATTTTCAGAAGGATGTGAAGTCCGAAACTCAAATATATGTCATTATTTAGTGACTTCAAGCCTCAGTGATTTGCAAGAAAACCACAGATTTTTATGAGTAACAGACCAAAAATATGAGGCAAAAATCTGGACATTCTGCAAAAATCTGTACTGTTGAGAGGTATGATGACAGGTGTAAACTGAAAAGTAGGACTTTGTGGAATTCATATCAAATTACAGATATTTGCAAACTTTTTATATTCTAAATTTGTACAATGTGTTTTTAATCATTTGTCCATACCATTCTGCAGAGAACCTAATGATCCAAGATAATTCCTCAACAATCTGAATTCCTGATTTATTGCAAACTCTTAACAATTTATGTATTTATAGGTTTCTTCCTACCATAATTTCCCAATGGTTTCTGTATTCCTCACGAACTGCAAAATCGTTGCAATTTATTTATAAGATTATTCCAAGGTAAATGGTCTGCCCCCTACCCCCCCATGCAAAAAAAAAAACAATTTCAGCCAATCCCCTGGAGTTTTACATAAAACAAGTGTCAATGAACAACTATAAAGTAAATATATAACTGAGAAAAGAATACAGATCAAGTACTTCAATTAATCTAAATATAGATAGGATTAGTGTTATATGCTGAGCACAATGTCCAAACATTTTACAATGATTTAGCAATATTATTAAGAACTCTAAACTTCAGCAGCAAAAGTAATATAGTTAAACCATATCAGGATATTTCTTCAGTGGTAGCAAACCCAACTAACATGATGAGAGGAGGAGGAGGTTAGAACCACCTTTGCAAGAAGCTAATAAGATGTATCAGTTGTTATTGAGCTGATCCCATTTCGGCAGCCTGTGTATTGAGTGATTCCAGATGAGTACTGACTTGTGCATTTTACTTCATGTCTTCTTGAATACACATCTGTAACTACTAAATGTACTTTTTTTTGAAATGGTACAATCTTGGAGGTCATATACATATAAATATTTGCCAGGCAGAACCCCAATATCTGGGGCATAAAGGATCATGTCTTCCTCACAAAAATGTTGTTATATTGTGTTTTTCTTTTTCTGCTTCTTTTGCAAGTAGTTGCATTATTGGGAAGATATCAGTGAGTATTTCAGACTTGAGTGGATGGTACTTAAGCTCATACAGCAGATCCAAATGTACTTCATGGCAGAACAGGTATATCCAAGATACTACACCCCTCCACCTTCTTATGATCAGAACTTCGTGTAATAGCTGTACTGTACAGTGAAGTAAATATTTGGTTCAGTACCATACATTTTGAAAATGTAAACCTTTATATATTTTTACTGTACAGCTTAAATAAACAGATGTTAGTAATTTTCTAACAACAAATCTCTGGGTAGGTAGACTAAAAATTCTTCAGTGAAACCACAGTATGTTTGTTCTTCCTCTTTTCCATATAAAAAAACTGTTCTACCACTATCACTGTTTGGTATCACTGTACTCCAAACCAGCCATCTTAGATTAATAGAGCCTCCCTGCACCCTTGTGGCAGAGGTGTGTACCTCAGGTTCCATCTCAGTTGGGGATTGCTGGAGAAAGGCTCACTTTGGGACTTTCCCATTAGTAGTTTGTCTTAAAACTGTTGAATTTCATCTGTATTTAAGCCTCACATTTGCAGTTAGCTGCACATCACACAATGGGGGTTAGCATTGCTCTGTAAAGATGTAATCACCTGGAAACAAATTTTTCCTAGGCATCTGTCAGTAGAACCCTCCCAACATGTTGCTCTGCAGGCAACTCAACTGCAACCTGAGAAGCATCGCTACAGCTCTTCACTTAAGCCATCAACAGAATAAGCCTCCCTGTCATTCCTACATCATTAAGTGATCTAATTTACCCACTCCCCAACAGTACTACAGTATAAACCTGCCATTATGGATGGTCACTTTCCCACCATTTCTTTGCCAGCCTGATTGACTTGGACATCCTGAGGCAATAGTAGTAATTGCCTCATGCATACTGACAACCACTTAGTCCTGAAACAAATACCATATGTCAGAGATGTAATTACACTATCAATTTGGAAACAATTCCCTCACATAACAATAAACAAGACACCAAACAGGTTGTCAGCTCACGCACTTCACCTGTCACACACATAAATGCATATATGCAGAGATACTCACTAGTAGTTACCAAAAGATCAGAGCCCTCTGAAGTGCAAATTACCTGCACACACCTCAACATGTATAGAAACCACAGCACATAGCAACACACATATCAGTGTCTCACCAAATAAGCCCCTAAAGCAAAACATCTCAAAACCTAATGTCTTGGGCATAGGAGACACACAGATGTCCCCCTCACCAGGCTGGGCAAGGAGAAAGTCACAGTCAGCTGCCTATTAGGTGGCAGGATCTGACAGATCATGCATGCATTCATGTCACTCAACAAGTACCGTTATGGCTCTGTCATAGTCCATGTTGGGTTGAATGACTTAAGATGTACTTCCATGGACTATATAAAGACATACATTACTGAACTCAATGATTATGTGTCCCAGGCAGGTATGAGTTTAGCCCTTAGCAGCATTCTACCTTCACCCAGGATGATGCCACAGTATAAACAAAAATGATTGACTTCAACAATTGGCTTAGCTTCTGCTGTCATTCCAGGGGGATCCAATATTTGGCATTTTGGGAAGACATGGTCAACAGGCCATGCTACTTTGCCAGAGATGTTCTGCACCTGTCACTCCTAGGCTTTTGGATACTGGCTAAGGTGCTTGCCTCCCCAATAGTGCCTTTTTTTAGATAATGTCAAAATGACAACATTTCCATACATAGCAAAATCCACTCAAGAGAAGCTCAAGGTCCTGCCGCTTAATGCTAGGTGTCTAAACATGAAACTGCATTCCCTGGAAGCACTCCTCACCTTAGAAGATGCTGATGTCTGTACAGTCACTGAAACATGATTCAAGGCTGCAGAGAGCACTCCAGCAGTGCAAGGCTACAATGCCTTCCACATGTTCAGACTTCAGAATGAACATAAAAGAACCAAAGGTGAAGGTGTATCTATCTTCATTAAAGTGAAGTAAACCTCCAGATTGGCCAAACTGTACAACTCTCTTGAACTACTCCATGGCCAATTAACTATAGGCAAAATGCCAACCGCATCATTGCTCGCTATAGGTCTCGCTCCATGAACCAAAACAAGCACAATGCCTACCTGGACTTATTAGAGTCACTCGCCATACAGCTCAACATCCTAGTCATGACAGATTTTGATTATCCCTCCATCAACTGGGTAACATACTTGAACTCAAACATGCTCATCCAGAGGTTCCTGGACTTTGCTAATGCAAATGCTCTGGAACAGATAGTCTGCACTCCCACAAGGGGCTCTAATGTCACTGCACTGCCCCCTGTGTGATGCCCTCCATGGTAAGGTTGGACCATAAATCAGTTTCATTTGAAGTAGCTATTGGACCCCGCACCCCCAAAGGAGCAAAACAAAAAAATGGAACTTTGCCAAAGCAAACTACAGCCTACTATGCATTGGTATAAAAAGTTTTATACCCCCTGCAATCATAGGCAGTAATGACTCCCATGCAGAGATGTACACAAATGCCCTGTATAATCATCTAAGCAACTTTATAGACTCAGCTGTACCTGACTGGATTAAAACCAGGCCATCTCGAAAAAAAAAAACCACCTTGGTGGGCATTTAGTATAAACAGATTGTATAACAAAAGGAATAAACCAGTGTCCAAGAACAAGAGGTAACTGCCTCTGCAGAGGAAGAATTCCCTCCACAGACTGAACAAGCAAATTAGAAGTCTTGTTAAGTCCTCTAAAGCTAATTCTGAAGCTAAAATAGCATCCCTAGCCAAGGACAATCATAAAGCATTCTTTAACTATGTCTGAAATCTAAAAGGGAGTGTCCAGCTATGTGCTGAATTAGTAGTAGATGGTACCACTCACACTATACCAGAAGAAATTGTCAACCTGCTAGCTAACAGATTTGGTGCAAACTTCAACCCCCATCCCCACCAGCCATAGCCCAAAGCTAATCGTCTTTTCAGGCTTGTTGGCTGTTGGTGAAGCACCCACCAAGAGGAGAAAACGCTGAGAGAAGAAAGGAGCCACTTTTGAGACTTTAAGTATTTTTCCTCTGCTTATTTGCATAGCCGCCTATTTTGAGCATTTTCTGGCTTGTTAAATTTGATTTCTGCATTAGTAACTGTATTTAGAGCACAACCTAGAGCTGTTTACTGAATTTCCTGTTTGCACTTATTTTTAAAATTGTTTTTTTCTCAAAACTTGCATTTTATCTGTCTTTGGCCTAGCACTCTTGTGTGGGGTCATTTACTGCACTGTTATAACTTGCTGATACTTGTTAACCTCTGCTATCTCTGAAAAAACAAAAAAAAAAAATCTTGCTTTTTTCCCACTTTTCTGAGATTTAAAAAAGTTCATTTGCAGGCTTGCTGTTCTTGAACTGTTTGTAAGTTTCTGTGAGGCCATTTTTGCTTGGGCTAAAGGAAAGTCTCTCTGTTGATCAGTGGCAGTGAAAAACATTGAGCAGCCTGTCTGCCCCTGTGGGAGTGGTTACTGACTTGAAACTGTAGTTTTATTGGCCATTCTGGGTCAATTCCAAAACTCCTTAATCTTCCTCTCTTAAAACCCTCTTTTGCGCGGTTTTGCGCGTTTTTGAGCATAGCGCAACAACGGGCAGCGCCGCCTAATTGGGTTTAAACTATTCTTAGCTCCACAAAGTCTGCTCTTCACTTTTTCCCTTAGAACTGCTCTATCTCTCAATTTAAACACCATATTCTCATTCTAAGGCCCTTCACTGGTCCAATTAAGTAATCCTACAAGTTAGCACTATTAAACCATAAGCACTACTTACTCTTATACTCTCTACGATTACCCTATCCTCTATTGGTCCGTCTTAAATTCAGTTTACCTATTACTCTAGCATGTCCAAAGGTCAGTCAATGGTTTCCTCTCCAGTCCAGCTGGTGAATCTGGGAATTTTGAGGCAATGTTACAACTGTCTCATGTACACAGACAACCCTCTCCTCCTCCAAACAGGTTCAAATATATGTGAGAGATGCAACTATTTAGCCAAACTGGAGGCTGAGCTCTCTCATCTCAAAACTGGTGTAACCAGTCAGGAGGAGAAGGTAACCTCACACAACAAAATTCCAGTATCACATAGTCCCACCACATCAGCGAACCAAACACATAAATACACAAAAACATACTCGGAGGCTCTAAATAAAAATCTACCTAAGCAACAGAGACCTCCAAAGCAGACATCCAAGCAAACGCTACCTCAAAACAAAACACACACAACACATAACCCACTAAGTCAGTGTGCCAAGCAGCCACAGCCCTTAAGGCTGAATAACACACCTGATACTCTTGTTATAGGTGACTCTATTGTCAGACACACTGACGTCCTGCTCACCAGGCTGAATAAAGAGAAGGTCACAGTGAGCTGCCTGTCGGGCGCTAGGATCCGCCACATAACACAAGCACTCAGGTCACTTCAAAGCAAATACAAATATGACTCAGTCATTGTACATGCTGGTGTGAATGACCTGAGACGTACCTCCCTGGACTACATGAAAAGAGACATAGAGGAGCTCTCTGATCATGTAGCCCAGGCTGGTATGACCCTGACCTTGAGCAGCATCTTACCCTCACCTAGAATGATGCCACAGTACAAAGACAAAATGATCGATTTTAACAATTGGCTAAAATTTTGGTGTCATTCAAAGGGGATCCAGTGTCTGTCAGCCTGGGATGACATGCTCGACAAGCCACGTTGCTTCGCTAGGGACGGCTTGCACCTGTCACCACTGGGCTTTCGGATATTGGCAAAGGCTCTTGCCACCCCCATAGTGCATTTTTTAGGCAAGGCTCAAAAGTCAAACCCACCCCCATAGACAGCACAAGGAACAAAAAACTAAGGGTAATGCTGCTAAACGCCAGAAGTCTTAACCTCAAGATGCACGCACTCGAAGCTCTCCTCAGTATGGAGAATATCGATATCTGTGCAGTGACAGAAACCTGGTTCAAGGCTCCAGAGAGCACCCCAGCACTACCAGGCTATACCTCATATCATGCTTTTCGGCCCCAAAACCCAGACCGAACCACAAAAGGAGGGGGAGTTTCCATATTTATCAAAGATATCCACACCTCCAGGTTAGTGGCATTGCACGAAGTATCGGAGACCATCCATGTGCAACTAACAGTGGGCAAGACTGCTTTTCAGTTTATAGCATCCTACAGACCACCCTCTCAAAGTCAGGAATCCCATTCGGCTTTCCTGAAAACATTGGAGAACATGAAGATCTCTCCGAACACCATTATATTGGGTGACTTCAACTACCCAAACATTGACTGGAAGCACTACTCAAGCCCCAGCACTTTAGCCCAAAGATTCCTGGAAATTATAAACTCAAATGCTATGGAACAACTAGTCACCACTCCCACAAGAGGGGACAACACACTAGACCTGATCATTACCAACATGGGGACTCTATGCTTCACACCAGAAGTATATCCCTCATTGGTAAGATCAGACCATAAATTAATTTCACTGGATGTCCACATCCCGACCCCACCCCCAGCCCAGAAAACCACAGTGAAAAACTTCTCAAAAGCGAACTTCTCACTTCTCAAAACCGAAGGGGAATCCTTCAAGGCCCCAGGGCCAGTGGAAACTACAGCCCTAACTGCAGAATCCTATATAAATGCATTCTACGGACATCTCCAGGAATGCATGGATCATGCTATCCAAAACAAAACCAAGACCCAATCATCCAAAGGCAGGCGTCCAGTCTGGTGGACCCCTGCCATAAATAAACTGTACAACAGAAGGAGGAAGCTACTACATGATAGAGCAAAATCCCTAATAGGGAAGGCATCTCTGATCAGTACTAGCAAAACATTACAATCCCTCATAAAATCCTCCAAGGCCAGCTTCGAGAGAAAAGTTGCACAGGACACCAAAGACAATCATAAGGCTTTTTTCAGTTATGTTAGAAACCTGGGATGCAACTCCCAGACTTGTTCTGAGTTGATTCTAAATGACAAAAAATACACTGAACCCACAGACATCGCCAATATCCTGGCAGACAGGTTCAGTGCAAACTTCTCCACCCCCTCCCTCCCAAAAGGGCAAATATCTATCCCGGCAGAGGGCTGCCTCCCAAACATCTCAGATGCTCAGGTGAAGGCTGCCCTCTCCAAAGCAAAAAACACTGCTTCCATGGGACCAGATGGCGTCCCAGGTTGCGTCCTACATGAACTACAAGAGGAACTAATCCCTCAAATAAAACAGCTATACAATCTCAGCCTCACTACAGGATATGTGCCCACAG
Organism: Protopterus annectens; assembly: GCF_019279795.1. Taxonomy (NCBI): domain Eukaryota; kingdom Metazoa; phylum Chordata; order Ceratodontiformes; family Protopteridae; genus Protopterus; species Protopterus annectens. The sequence continues at coordinate 1,589,469,881 of NC_056732.1, read as the reverse complement.
AATGGCGTACAGCAACAGTGGTCCCACTCCACAAGGGTGGAGCATCTATGGACCCTGGAAACTATCGCCCCATAAGCCTGACTAGCTTAGTCTGCTAGGCTATGGAGAGGATCATCATGGAGCTCATAAACAAAGACATTGGGGACCTACAGACACTAGATCCTACCCAGTTCGGCTTTATCAAGGGCAGATCCTGCCTTTTGAACCTGGTTGACTTCTTTGAAACAGTCACCAAAGCCATAGATGAAGGGAAGGTAGTCCACACAGCCTATCTGGACCTTGCAAAAGCATGTGACACAATACCCCACTCGGGCATCATAGATAAGCTATCCAGCTTAAATATAAACCCCTATGTCACAAGATGGGTCGCAAACTGGCTCAAAGACAGAACCCACAGAGTGAGAGTTGCTGGAGCCATGTCAGACTCAAAACCGGTCACAAGTGGTGTCCCACAGGGTTCTGTCCTGGGACCACTCTTGTTCGGTATATACTTTTCCGAGGTACAGGCAAACGTGGGAGGACTATGGCTCACCAAGTTCGCAGACGACTGCAAACTGGGTGCCATAATCAACTCTCCAGCTGACACAAACATCCTTCAAAAAGGTCTCACAGAGACAGATAACTGGTGCCAGCGCCATGGTTTAAAGCTAAATGCCAAAAATGTATAGTCATACCCTTTGGCAAAAACAATGTGCCCACAAATTACCACATAGGCGGAAACCCATTAAGTACAGAGAAAGTTATTAGAGACCTGGGGACCCAAGTTGATAGCAATCTCTCCTTTGAAAACCACATTGCCAAAGTGGTTAGAAAGACCTTCTACATAGCCCACCTCATCACGAAGGGTTTCACATCTAGATCAAGAGAGGTAATCGTGCCCCTTTATTCATCCCTCATCAGGCTCATCATAGAATACAATGCCCCTTTTGGGATGTACCTTACCCGACACCTGCAGCAATTAGAAAGACCCCAAAAGTATCTCACCAAGAGGATCAAGGGTCTCAAACAGATGCCATATACTGCTCGGTTAAAAAAACTCCAGCTCTACTCAGTTGCATACCGCCTACTTCGAGGCGATCTATGCCTGACATACAAAGCTATGTCAAATCCAGAATTAATGGACATGCTCCATCTCAGTAAATCTAAATCCCTTAGAGCCACACGCTCGAGGGACTTGAACCTCAGCACAGAAATAAATAGAACTTGCTGGAGGGACAGGTTCATAACCCAGAGGCTCCCTTCGCTCTGGAATAGAATTCCAGTTCATGTGAGGCAGAGCACCTCACTGAATCTCTTCAAGAAGAATCTCGATAAGTGGATGGGGGATCATAGGTTTGTCCCAGGGATTACTCCCGTGTCACTATTAGACAGAGGCACAGTAAACTAAACCTTAAAAAAGGGCACAGTATACTCAAATCAAGGGGTGGCGTAAGCCATACAGAATCGGGCTAGGCTTATAATTGCCCCAGGGCAGATAGCCTAGTATGAACCTATGAACCTATACCTGACATCAGTCCTCTGCCTAGTATCTCTAGAGAACAAGTCATATCTGTGCTCTCCAAGGCCAAAAACACAGCCTCAATGGGACCAGATAACATCCCAGGTTGCTTACTAAGCAATCTAAAACAGTACCCAGCTGACTCACTTGCCACTCTCTTTAACCATAGCCTGAGAACTGGCTTTGTACCAGCAGAATGGAGAACAACAACAGTAATCCCTTTGCATAAAGGGAGCCAACAACAGACCCTGGGAACTGTAGACACATAAGTCTAAACAGCCTCATCTGCAAGGCCATGGAAAGGATCATCATTGACTATATCAACAAGGTCATAAGCAACATTCATACTCTAGACCCAACCCAGTTTGGTTTCCTTCAGGGTAGATCACCTTATTGAACCTGGCAGACTTCTTTGAGAAAGTCACCAAAGCCCTGGATGAAGGTAAGACAATGCATGCTGCCTATCTGGACCTAGCCAAAGCCTTTGACATAATCCCCTACTCAGGTATCATTGAAAAACTCTCCCAGCTAGGTGTTAACTCTTACATCACTAGATGGGTAGCTAATTGGCCTACCAGCAGAACACGTACTGTCAAAGTTGGTGACTCCACTTCTACCAGTAGACCTGTCACCAGTGGCATACTGCAAGGATCTGTACTGGGCCCTTTAGTATTTGGAATCTGTTTCTTGGAAGCCCAGGCTAAAGTAGACAGCCTTTGGTTTACTAAGTTCATTGATGACTGTAAACTAGGGGCAATCATTGAGTCCCCCGATGATGTTAACATATTACAGGAGGGGATAACCCAAACAAATGACTGGTGCCAAAGTCACGGTCTAAAACTAAATTAAAAAAAGTGCACTATTATGCCATTTGGCAAAGTAGAATTTCCTACTAATTACAATATTGACAGATTGACAGCACCCCTCTAACTTCAAACCCAGTGGTACAAGATCTGGGAACACAGATCAACAGGAATCTGAACTTTGACCACCAGGTTTCCATGGAAGTAAGAAAGCCTTCTACATTGTGCATCTCATAAATAAAGGCACTAAGGATGTTATAACCCTTCTTTACTCAACCATAATCCGACCATTAATAGAGTACAATGTTCCCTTCTGCATGTATCTCACCAGACACCTGCAGCAAATGGAGAGACCACACAGGTTTCTTACTACGAAGATACAGGGCCTCCAAACCATGACCTACATGGATTATTTATTTATTTATTTATTTGACATTTGGTTACTGGGAAAGTATAAATGGGTAAGAAATCCATTTTCTGTGGAGGATCATGAAGAAAACCTCCAACACAGAAGAAAAAAAACTATACAGTTTTTTGATTAACAACATACAAAACAGAAAAAGAACACAAGAACATAGATGAAAAGAAAAGTAAAATACATACATTTAAATGGGAAAATAAGCAGATATCTCAAAGCATTTATAACATACTTATAACTTTGCACAGATGTTTAGCGAATAAATATTATCATGGGAAATTAACAAAATGTGGCCTATAGGGTAATTAAAGGAGGGACAGTACCATATAAATGACATTCCACAGAGTAAGTATGAAAGGCAGTGAGACTAGACTTCATGGTTAGTCATGTTAGCTGAATAAATGCAGTCTAATTTAGCGGTAGAAGAAAATGATAATACAGTAGGAAAACGATGCAAGGGACATGAAGGAAGGTAGTGGTGTGAAGAGGAATGGAAGAAAATTAGATAAGAAGATGTAAGGCTGATTTATCAGCAGAGCGAGTTGGCGTATAAGCAGTGTGGAGCAGAGGGATCTAAGATGCAGGAAAGAAGGTGAAAATGTGGTGCTAGTCGATACAAATCAGAGAATGGATGAAGAGAGAGGGGTAAGTGGGAGGGGCGGAAACAGGTTTAACTGAAACTAGGGTAAAGTAAAGGGGTGGGAGTTAGGCTGGCTTGCAGCAGGGACAGATATGTGATCTGTGTAAGAAATCTTTTAGTTTAACCTTGAAGGTCTTGAAATGAGAGGTAGTTTTAATTTCTAATTGTAGTGCATTCCATAGTTTAGTAACTGAATAGTATAGACATTTTCCGGCATTTTTATTTGGTTTGTTTAAAGTTAAGAGCTGTTTGTCTTCCGAACAAAGAGTATGGTTAGGTGTATAGATTTAAAGAATTGTTTTTAAGGTGGGACAGAGGTCAGGATTATAGACAACTTTATGAGCAGTTGTTAATTGGAGGTAGTTTAGATGTTGCGATAGTTCCAATCAGTTAAGGGGAGTAAGAGTTGACCAATGTTTGAAGTATGGTACACTTGTTACAAATTTAGCAATTTTGTTATAGCACTATTCTAGATTATATTTTACTGTATTTTGAAGGTTGGTTAGAATGGGGGCACCATATAATAATGAGGGTAGCAGGTTGATTGTGGCTAATGTTTTGGTAGTTGTATCCATAAAGGTTTTGTGCTGGTAGAGCAAACCTAGTTTGTGATGTGTGTGTGTTTTTTTAAAGTGTTTTACATATGTATATATATATATATATATATATATATATATATATATATATATATATATATATGGGACCCGGACACTTGCTCGAATTTATCTTTCAACGAAAGTCAAATTCGCGCTCACACATACCTGAAATTGCTGTTTATCGAAGCAGCAATTTCGGATATGTGTGAGTGGTGTGCCGGTCGCACTGTGGTGCAAGTAAGGGAATATTCCTTTACTCCACTGTAGTGCAACCTTGGAATGAGAATATTTAAGTGGGGGGGGTTTGGGGGCACATTTAATTAGTGGTTTTGTTTTTTTTTCACAGTTTAATGGAAACACTTCTTCGATTAAAGCGTTTTCGTTAAACTGTGATCAGTATATATGGATTCGGACACTTGGTTTTTCGAGCAAGTGTCCTAGATCCATATATATATATATATATATATATATATATATATATATATATATATATATATATATATATATATAAAATTTGGTATATGGGACCACTTTGAATTTTGTATTGTTTAGTGAAAATATCTTAAAGTCAGAGGAAATGAGTTTAGAAGAAAAAAGGAGGAGTTTGATTTTATTGGGGCTGAGTAATAGTTGTGCATTATTGAACCAGTACTCAATGGAGGAGAAGGCAGTTTGAGGTAATCGTCTAAGATATGTTATATTGTTGGGTGAAGAGATAAGAGCTGAATCATTAGCATGTTGGATTAGGGAACTTTGGCAGGAGGCAGTGTGGAGATCATTTATGAAGATGCTGAAGAGGAGGGGTCCAAGTATGGATCCCTGGGTAACCTCTGTTTTTTTAGTTAGATATAGAGATGGACACTCTTGCAATTTTGCACATTGTTGCCTGTCAGATATGTAGATGAAAAACCATTGTAAAGAGGAAATAGAAAGGCCAAGGGAAGAAAATTGGTGTAAGAATTTGGTATGTGAGTCGGTACTGAAAGCTTTTGATAAGTCAAGAAATAGAGCTGAGGTTAGTTGGCTGGAGTCTCTTGTTTTTATTGTATCCATGAAGGATATTAGTGCAGTAGTTGTACTATGAGCTGGTCAAAAGCCTTCCTAGGTGGGTGTTAGTAGGTTGTTGTGAAGTAGATGTTGTTTGTCAACACATTTTTCCAAAATTTTGGAGAGAGGAGATAGGATGGAGATGGGGCAGAAAATAGATAATTCAGTAGATTTGCCTCCATTAAGTAATGGGGTTATGATATATTTTCCCCATATGGAGGGTACAAAGGATTCTGTGATGGACCTATTGATGAGAATGCTGACTGGGTAGGCAATGGCATCAGCGGCGATTTTTAGGTATTTGGCTGGGAGGTTATCAGGAGAAAGACACCACTGTTTATTTTATGAAGTATTTTAAGTATGAAGCTAGTAGAGACAGGATGTAGTGTGAGGATTGGACTTTTGGGGTCTGTTTCTGGGATGTATTGATCAGGGAGGAATGGGCTTGAGGTAAGTATGGAGGCTGTTGGGGGGAGGTGTGTTGAGGCTGGCTGTGGAATTGTGACTAGAGGGTTTACTGGAAGTGCTGACCAATGTAGCCATACTTTCTACAAAGTGAGTGTTAAACAACTCTGCAATTTGGGTTGAAAACTTGTATGTGAATGGGGAGGGATATTATTTGGACCCTGGGGTGAGAAAGGATGAGCTAGTTGACCAAAATATTTTGGGGTGTTTTTGTGTTTAGTTAGCTGTTCTGAATAGTATTGTTTTTTGTTGTTAGTTTTTGTCTGATTACATAGGTATCTGTAGTTGTGTAGACTTTGATCATTTCTGCTTTTCTGCCATTCCTTCCAAGCTTTGTCTCTGTATACTAAGAGAGTTTTTGTAGACATTGTTAGCCAAGGTGCATGGTTAATTTTGGTTATTCTTTTCTAAATGCTGCTAGGCTATTGAGGGTATCAGAAATAGATAAAGTAGTTAACTGCATCATCTAGGAGTAACATTCTCAGTGTAGACCAATTTAGGGTTTTTATTATATTAACAAAGAGTTCTGGATTGAAGTTAGATTGTGGGAAGTTTTATAATTAGGGTGTTTTAGTAAATGGGCGGTTGTTCTATAAGTATAAGTTGGTTGTTGGTCACTTAAAGTGTTTTTAGTTCTTGGATAGACTGAAAGCCCTGTCACTGTACTCTGTATCATATAGGTTACTGAGAGGTGACTTGTCCCTGGTCTATGGGGCATTCTCTGACCCCAACCTTATGGAAATGCTGCACATCCACAAATCAAATGACAAGGGAGTCACTCACTCTAGGGATCTTGATCTTGCCAGTGACATTAATAGAACATGGTGGACAGACAGGTATGTCTCCCAGAGATTGCCACTGCTCTAGAATAAACTTCCAATTCATTTGAAGCAGAGCTCCTCAAATACCCTATTCAAGTGCAACCCGGTCAAGTGGGTGGGTGACTGCAAATTCACCATGGGGGTAGCACCCATGTCCCTCATGGAAAGATATAGTCAGTGCTGATCTGTAAAAAGTACATCCATCCAAGGGCAATTAGGGCAACCTGGGATTAACATGGCTAGGCTTATAAAGGGTCTAGGGCCACTAGCCTAATAACCTCCTATTAACCTATAAACCTAGAAATATAGTATGTTTACTGGAGTAGGGGGTTGCCTTTCATGAGCAGAATATATAGATGAGTAAGCAACGGGTATGCCACTTTGAACTTAATGTTTGTATAAGTTACTATCCTCTGGCCTCTCTTATTCCTCTATAAAGGTTCATCTTGCAGCCATTTCAGCATGTCTGCTCATGGATCCTGCTCTTTCTTCTCTGTATATTCAATCTATTTCTAAAAGGTGTTTCACACTGGAGACTCCCTTTTTGAGAGATTCACAGTGTTGTGCTTTGAGAAGTATGTTACCCTTTGAACCTGCCTGTCAGGCTGACTTAAGGTTCATCACTTGGAAAATTGTGCTTCTTATTGCTCTGACAACTGCAAGAAGAGTATCTGAGTTGCAAGCTCCAGTGGTGGGAGAACGTTGTCTCTTTTTTCATTTATTTGCTGTTCTGGGACTAAGGAAGGTCAACCCCTTATCGAAAACAGAGTATTTCCAGGTGGCTGTCTTCTGCTATTGTGTTCTGCTACTCTCACCATGGAAAATCTATTCCAGGCAGTGTTAAGACATGTTCCACTAGACCCTTAGTACTTATGACTGCATACTGGAAAGGGGGAATTCTAGGAGCATTGTAGAGGCAGCACCTTGGTCATCTATCCATTCATTTACAAAGCCCTACAAACTGGATTCCTTTCCCAGGTTCAGTGCAGACTTTATTAAGACCATTCCCAGGGGCACCTGGACCCTTATCTTTCCTCCTACTGGACTGGATAAGCTATGGTAGTCTACCCATAGGCTACTGCAGCAGTGAGAATGATGAACATTGTATAGTTACGTAATTTGCACTTACCCATAACAGTAGATGTTTGAATTCTTAACTGCTGCAGTAGCCTATGAGTAGACTACCATACCATAGCCAAACACACCCACTGTCCCCTTTCATGTATATAGTTCTACTGGGATAGAAAGTTAGAGTTTGGTTATTTATATATTGGTTTAGTTCAGGATGCGTTCCCCATTTTTTGGTTCAGGGCAAGAAAGTCTTGATTTTTAGTAACTGTAGCTGTTTATGTAGTTCTCGCAAAAAAGGGGTTTAGCCTATAAGCAGCCAGAGTGATGATTAAGGGAAAGAACGAAAGCTTCTGGAAGCTGGCCTTGGCAAGATACTGCCCAGTAAGCTACAGCAGCAGTGAAGGATCTGAACATCTACTATTTTTTTAAACATGAAACATCTTTATTTTATTATCACTTGTGACAAAGCTGGACAAACAGATTAAGCATAGTGTGAGACAAGATCAAGAAAAATTTGAAGAAAAGTTATATAAAGATATTGAGCATAATAGGAAACCTTTTTATAGATACATAAGATGTGGAAGGAGTAAAGACACACAAATTGATAAAATGTGTGCAGATTCTAAATGTATTCTCAGCCACAACAGATTATAGATATATTTACAAAATCTTTTGCAAAACAGTTTGGCTCCACAAAAGGTGTGATAAGTTGTCCTAGTGACATCCAGGTAACCCCAGATACTGGAATCAAATTAGATTATATCAAAAAAGAACTGTGCAAACTGTATCTAAACAAAGTGCAGGGAGGAGAGGGAATTAGTAACAATGACCTAAGAACATTTCAGCAAGAACTTACACTACCGTTATATCTAAAACAAAGAAATGCCAGACGACTGTTCTAAATCTCCCAAACTATTTATTGTTAACACTTTCGTTCATCCACAACATACAATGAACTTCATTAGACATTACCCAAGATTCCATGAAATATCAATTAGACAATTAGAAATCAATTAGTTTAAAAAGACTTTTTCCTAATAACATTTTAAACCAGAATTTAAACCGTAAGAATAAAAAAAATTCTTAATAGCATTTTAAAGCAAAATAAAAATATATATATAAAGTTAAAACTTACATGTATACAAAGAGACAAATATTGTTAAACCTAGATTCATTTTGTCACCCTAAAAATGTAAGAATGTAAGAAAGTAAGCTAAGGGCTAATGTACTTCCACTTTCTAAACTCAAATGTAAATAGACAAATCATGTTTAAACTGTTTTTTAGTAATTTTACATGACATTGAAAGAAAGGTTTAAAGTGTAAAAATAAATCTCCTATTACCTATCTAATGATTTCAGCTTAAGAATACATTTAATAGAACAATATTCATTCAGTCCTGGTGGAACATAGGCATTGGTTTTCAGTTGCCGTAATAATTCACATTCTCCCAATCTTAATTCCCAACGACCTCCTCTGATGTTCTTACTTACTTGTTCAATTACTGTAAATACAAATTTATGTGTAGGGTTTCTACAATGTGTTTTGCCAGTGCATTAGTACTAGATTTTTTGCCAATATGGTATTGGTGTTCATAAATCCTTTGTTTGAGTGCCCGCTCAGTTTTATCTATATAAAAACTTTTGCACTGCTGGCAAAAGGCAAGATAGACCACTCCTGTTGTTTCACAATTATATCTCCCTTTCACAAGATATGTCTTATTGTATAAACTAAAGAAATTACCAACCTTTACATGTTTACACTGTTGGCACCTTCCACATTTTTTCATACCCCAATTTGTTTTTAATGTTGGGTTATTACTTTCCAACAGGCTTTTTAGGTTAGGGCCCCTTCTGTATATAATATGTGGCCTCCTCCCTAAGTTTTTATATACGTTACTATCCTCAGCTATGAGTGCCCAATTTTTAACTATAATATTTTTGATATCAAATGCATCTATAGAAAAAGTTGTAAGAAAACTTAGTTTAGGGTCGTAATTCATAACTGAATTATTTGAAGGGCTACATTGTATAGTTGAATCATGTTCTCCTTCCAGAGAATAGGTTTAAAATGGCCATTACTCTTTTTCCTACTAACTTCATCTAATAGATCTTCAAATAACTGTGTAGGATGCCCTCTTTTACAAACATATTTTTGAGGTTATCACATTCCAGGTAAAAATCAATATCTGACGAGACCATTTTGGCAGCTCTAACCAGTTGCTCTTTGATTACTGCTCTCTTCTGGTGGAATGGATGACTACTACAAAAATGTAGGAAAGCATTGGAGTAAGTGGGCTTCCTGTAGATTGTAACCCTATACCTCTTATTAATTCTATCTTTATATAGTTGTACATCAAGAAAGTTGATGGATTCTGTCTCAGATTGGAAGATAAACTGTAAGAAGTTGGTTACTTCTGTAATAGTATTTACAAAATTACTGGTTGTAGCAGATGTCCCTTTCCATATAAAAAAGCTATCATCCTGATAATGGGTATACCAAATGGCATTCTCCTTAAAGATGGTGTTGTGTAACAGAAGCTCCCTTTCCTAATATGCCATGACACAAATTGCGAAGCTTCACCTGCAAGGGGAACCCATGGCAACACCCTTTTTTTGCAGGAAACATTGATTATTAAACATGTAATTGCTAGATAATACTAGCTCAAGGAGGGTCTCAACTAGATCTATCTACCTGTTGTCAGCTCCTTTTAATAGTAAGAATTCACGCACCCATTCTAAACCTAAGTCCTGGAGTGTGACAGTGTAAAGGTCTTTAATATCTACTGTCAAGAAGTTATAGTCTTCATTAAACTCCAATTTATTTATATTTTCTAAAAAACTCCAGGAATCATAACAACTTTGGGGTTCACTATTAATTAAAGGTTTTAATTTAGGTTCATAGGTTCATAGGTTCATACTAGGCTATCTGCCCGAGGGCATTTATAAGCCTAGCCCATCGTTTTGTGGCTTACGCCACCCCTTTAGTATGGGGAACTATACCCATTATTTTGCTGTGCCTCTGTCGAGCAGTGACACTGAGGTAATCCCTGGGGTATATCTGCGATCTCCCATCCATTGGTCAAGATTTCTCTTGAACAAGGCCAGCGAGGTGCTCTGCCTCACATGTACCGGGATTTTGTTCCACAGCATAGGGAGTCTTTGGGTGATGAATCTATCCCTCCAGCACGTCCTATTAATAGCCGTGTCGAGGTTTAAGTCTCCCGCCCTTGTGGCTCTGATGGATCTAGATTTTTGAGGTGAAGCATATTCATCAAATCTGGGTTTGACATGGCCTTGTATGTTAGGCAAAGGTCACCTCTGAGCAAGCGTGCGACTGAATAGAGCTGGAGTTCTTTCAGTCGGGCAGCATAGGACAGATTATTGAGACCCTTTATCCTTTTGGTGAGGAACTTTTGTGGCTTCCCCCACTGCTGCAAGTGTCGGGTCAGATACATTCGAATGGGGCATTGTACTCAATCATTGGTCTGATGAGTGATGAGTAAAGGGAGACTATGACCTCCCTTGATCTAGATGAGAATCCCTTCATGATAAGGTGGGCAATGTAGAAGGTCTTCCTGACTACTTTAGCTACATGGGTGTCGAATGACAGACTACTATCAACCTGGGTCCCCAGGTCCCTGATAACTTCTTCTGTGCTCAGTGGATTGCCACCTATTTGGTAGCTAGGGGTAACCTTGTTTTTCCCGAAAGGTAAGACTATGCATTTTTGGCATTTAACTTTAGGCCGTGGCTCTGGCACCAGTTATCTGTTTCTGTGAGACCCTTCTGAAGGATATCTGTGTCAGATGTGTTTTCTACTATGGTGCCCAGTTTGCAGTCATCTGCAAACTTTGTCAGCCATAACCCTCCTGTGTTTGCTTGTACTTGGAAAAGTAGATGCCAAACAAGAGTGGGCCCAGGACTGTGCCCTGTGGGACACCACTTGTGACAGGCTTTGAGTCTGACATGGCGCCAGCAACTCTGACCCTGTGGGTTCTGTCACTCAGCCAGTTTGCAACCCATCTTGTGATGTATGGGTTAACATTTAAGCTGATGAGTTTTTCAATGATACCCGAGTGGGGTATTGTATCGAAGGCCTTAGCCAGATCGAGGTAGGCTGTATGGACTGCCTTTCCCTCATCAATGGCTTTGGTGACTGTTTGAAAAAGTCAACCAAGTTTAAAAGGCATGATCTGCCTTTGACAAAGCCAAACTGGGTTGGATCCAAAGTCTGCAAATTCCCTATGTCTTTATTTATGAGGTCCATTATGATCCTCTCCATGGCTTTGCAGATAAGGCTTGTCAAGCTAATGGGCGGTAATTTCCAGGGTCGGTGGAGGCACCGCCTTTGTGAAGTGGGACCACAGTTGCAGTGCGCCACTCCTGGAGTGCGTATCCAGAGGTAAGACTTTGATTAAACAGCTGTCCTAGCTGTGGGTTTAATTCCTCATTGAGTTCGTGGAGCACACAGCCGGGGACACCATCAGGTCCCATGGATGCTGTGTTTTTGCTTTGGAGAGAGCATTTCTCACTTGGGCTGGAGATGTTTGGGGGGCTGCAATCGTTTGGTATAGATATCTCTCCTTTTGGGGGGGAGGGGGGGAGAAGTTTGCACTGAACCTGTCAGCCAGTATGTTGGCAATGTCTGTAGGATCAGTAATCTTCACATCATTTTGAACTAGTTCTGAGCATATCTGGGAGTTTCCTCCTAGGTTTCTAACATAGCTAAAGAAGGCCTTATGATTGTCTTTTGAGTCTTTAGCTATTTTTCTCTCGAAATTTGCTTTGGATGATTTTATGAGAGCTCCTAGTTTTTTACTTATAGTGATCAAGGGTGTCTTACCTTTTAAGGATTTTGCTCTATCTTGTAGTAGCTTCCTCCTTTTGTTGTAGAGTTTGTTTATGGCTGGGGTCCACCAGACTGGACGCTTGCCTTTGGTACAAAGAGTCTTTGTTTTGCTTGGGATTGCCTTATCCATGCAGTCCTGCAGGTGCTGGTAGAAGGCATTTGTAAGTGATTCAGCGGCTTGAGTACTGTTTTCCGCCGGTTCGGGGGCCTTAAAGGAGACCACACTAGTCTTTAGAAGTGTGAAGTCGGCTTTTGAGAAGTTCTTTACTGTGGTCTTTTTTATTTCAGGTGGGGTGGGATGAGGACCTCCAGCGAGATTAGTTTGTGATCTGATCTCACCAGTGGGGGGTATACTTCGGTGTTGAACATTGTGCTCCCATGTTCGTGATGATGAGATCAAGTATGTTATCTCCTCTTGTGGGGATGGTGACTAGTTGTTCCATGGCATTTGAGTTTATGAATTCCAGGAACTTTTGGGCTAGGGTGTTTGGGCTTGAGTAGTGTTCCCAGTCTATATTAGGGTAATTGAAGTCACCTAGTATGATGGTGTTTGGTGATACATTTATCCCTCTAGTGTTTTCAGGAAGGCCATGTGAGGTTCCTGAGTTTGTGAGGGTGGCCTGTAACATGCTACAATTTGCAGAGCAGTCTTGCCTACGGTTAATTGCACCTGGATGGTCTCCGATGCATCATGCGTTGCCACCAGTCTTGAGGTGTGGGTGTCCTTGATGAATATGGATACCCCCCCTCCTTTCTTGGTATTGTCCGGATTTTGGGGCCGGAACGCATGATATGAGGTAAAACCTGATAGTGCTGGGGTGCTCTCAGGAGCCTTGAACCAGGTTTCTGTCACAGCACAGACATCGATGTTCTCCATACTGAGAAGGGCCTCGAGTGCATGCATTTTGAGATTTAGACTTCTGGCATTGAGCAGCATTACCCTTAGTTTTTTTCCTTTTCTGTGTTCTAGGGTGGTAGGTTTAGAATTTGAGCCTTGCCTAAAAAGGCACTATGGGGTGGCAAGAGCCTTTGCCAATATCCGGAATCCCAGGGTGACAGGTGCAAGCCGTCCCTTGCGGCAGCGTGGCTTGTCCAGCATGTCATCCCAGGCAGACAGATACTGGATCCCCTTTGAATGACACCAGTGTTTAAGCCAATTGTTAAAGCTGATCATCTTATCTCTGTATTGTGGCATCATTCTTGGTGAAGGTAGGATACTGCTCAAGGTCAGGGTCATACCTGCCTGGGCTACATAATCAGAGAGCTCCTCAATGTCTCTTTTCATGTAGTCCAAGGAGGTACGTCTCAGGTCGTTTACACCAGCGTGGACAATGACTGAGTCATATTTGTACCTGCTGTTGAGAGACCTGAGTGCTTGCGTTATGTGGCAGATTCTAGCGCCCGACAGACAGCTTACTGTGACCTTCTCCTTACTCAGTCTGGTGAGCGGGACGTCAGTGTGTCTGACTATGGAGTCACCAATGACTAGTGTGTCTGGCATTGTGTTTGGCCTTAAGGGCTGTGACTGTTTGACACTCTGACTGTGAGGTCTATGCGTTGCAGGTGTTGTGTTCTGAGGTGGTGGTTGTTTGGGTGTCTGCTTTGGTGGCCTCTGCTGTTTTGGTAGATTTTTGATCAGAGCCTCCGAGTATGTCTTTGTGTGTTTATGTGTATGATTTGAGGTTGTAATGGTACTATGTGAGACTGGGTCTATAGTGTGTGTGGTAACCTTCTCCTCCTGACTGGTCTTGCCAGTCCTATGTTGAGAGAGCTCAGCCTCCAGTTTGGCCGTATAGTTGCATCTCGCATGTATTTGTGTTTTGTGGGAGGAGGAGAGGGTTGTCTGTGTACATGAGGCAATTGTAACATTGCCTCAATATTCCCAGGTTCACCAGCTGAGCAGGAGAGGACACTAGCAACTGATCACTCGACATGCTAGAAGGATAGACAAAAAACTTTAAAAAAGATTCCGGGGGATGTGGGTGACCGAGAAATGGGGTTGCCTTTTTGGGGTACTATCTATGACAAGAGTGCCGTATCAAGGTAATAAGTACTGTAGGAGCAAGTGCTAGGTTTAACAGATAGAGAATAGTCTACTTGGAGTCAAGTAGAGATGATCTTTTTAGTTATAGGATACGCTGATTAGATCAGTAGTATAGTTCGAGGAAGGTAGTTTTAAGGGAAAATTTGAAGAGTGTAATTTAGGTAGCCCTAATAGTTTAAACCTGCTTAACCGGCGCTGCCCTAGTGTGCAACAGTAGCAGCTCCGCGCAAACTCGCGCTAAATCGCTCTAAATCGCGCAAACACGCGTTTAGCGTTTTTTATATCAGGGGGCTGAAAGAAGCTAGGAACTGGCCCAAAACGACCAATAAACTACAAGTTACTGGCTGAAACCTCACAAAACTGGACCAACAGGCAGCTCAATGCTTCCCACTCCCACTGGTAAGCAAGGGAACCTCCTCTGTTCCAAATTAGGTAAAGATTCAGTAACAGGAACTGCAAACAAAGCCCAGGGATCAGCAAGCTCTGAAACTGGACTATTCTAGCTTAGTAAGGCGGGAAAACAAGAGATATTTTTTTTTTTTTTTTTTCAGAAAACAAGCAGAAACAGATACAGTAAACACTTATAAATGCTATAAATCGGCTATCACAGCCTACACAAACAATTTGCAACAGTTACAGATTTTAAAAGTAACAAATTGAGAAACAAGTGCAAAAACAGAATAAATGCAGAAAAACAGTAACAATGTATCAGCAAGCAGGCGAAATACAGTTGCTAGATAAATAGAAGTGGAAAGCCACAAAATTATACTTAAATCAGGTAAAGTCGTTTTTTAGCTCTCTGAAGCTTGGATTACTCTGCTGGCCACCACGAGGATCTGTGCTGAGTAGGTACAAGCCAAAAAACGCGCGTTTAGCGTTTTATATATCAGGGGGCTGAAAGAAGCTAGGAACTGGCCCAAAACGACCAATAAACTACAAGTTACTGGCTGAAACCTCACAAAACTGGACCAACAGGCAGCTCAATGCTTCCCACTCCCACTGGTAAGCAAGGGAACCTCCTCTGTTCCAAATTAGGTAAAGATTCAGTAACAGGAACTGCAAACAAAGCCCAGGGATCAGCAAGCTCTGAAACTGGACTATTCTAGCTTAGTAAGGCCGGAAAACAAGAGATATTTTTTTTTTTTTTTTTTTTCAGAAAACAAGCAGAAACAGATACAGTAAACACTTATAAATGCTATAAATCGGCTATCACAGCCTACACAAACAATTTGCAACAGTTACAGATTTTAAAAGTAACAAATTGAGAAACAAGTGCAAAAACAGAATAAATGCAGAAAAACAGTAACAATGTATCAGCAAGCAGGCGAAATACAGTTGCTAGATAAATAGAAGTGGAAAGCCACAAAAATTATACTTAAATCAGGTAAAGTCGCTTTTTTAGCTCTCTGAAGCTTGGATTACTCTGCTGGCCACCACGAGGATCTGTGCTGAGTAGGTACAAGCCATAAAACGCGCGTTTAGCGTTTTTTATATCAGGGGGCTGAAAGAAGCTAGGAACTGGCCCAAAATGACCAATAAACTACAAGTTACTGGCTGAAACCTCACAAAACTGGACCAACAGGCAGCTCAATGCTTCCCACTCCCACTGGTAAGCAAGGGAACCTCCTCTGTTCCAAATTAGGTAAAGATTCAGTAACAGGAACTGCAAACAAAGCCCAGGGATCAGCAAGCTCTGAAACGGGACTATTCTAGCTTAGTAAGGCGGGAAAACAAGAGATATTTTTTGTTTTTTTTTTCAGAAAACAAGCAGAAACAGATACAGTAAACACTTATAAATGCTATAAATCGGCTATCACAGCCTACACAAACAATTTGCAACAGTTACAGATTTTAAAAGTAACAAATTGAGAAACAAGTGCAAAAACAGAATAAATGCAGAAAAACAGTTTGTACTGTCAACAAACTTAGCAGAGGCATATGTAATGGATTTTTGTCCATCAACAATTGGCCGAAAGGGGGGATTACTAAGATTTTTGTGAATCTTAGGTGAACCAAATATAACAGGTGTCACTGGTGCTGGCATGGTTAAGTAATGATATGTGTCTATGTTAACCTATTTTTTTAAAATAAATCATTCAGCATTTCTTTCACCCTTTGATATGCTCTATTCACCTTATTTAGGCTTACTTTAACATAGTTATCACTTTCCAAAATACAAGACATTCTTTCCACATATTCAGCCTCGTCCATAAACACCAGCCCGCCCCCCTTACCGGGTTTCATGACCCTCACATTATGTGTTTTATGCAGGTTTAAAAACGCTTTATCATCCATAGACATATTTCTAGCATGATATTTATGACCTGTTTTATTAAGCATAGCCCTGATATCCATTTTGCATACCTTTTCAAACATAACTAATGTCTCATGAATCGGAGGATTAAAGACCCTAGAAGTTCTTAAATCATTCTGAATGTAAAAACTATTACCCAGCAGAACAGCCAAATTTAGTTTATGAATAAACAATTTCAAGTCTATTAATGTTTTAGCTAAATTACCTCTTGTGTCCGGTACAAAAGTCAATCCTTTAGAAAGGATGTTAACTATGTAGATTTGTAGATGAATAATTGTAAATTTTAAAATCACTTTTGGAATTTGCATGTACATCAGGTTTACTTACAGATGTTATCTCCTCCGGTGATTCTGCTTCCTCCGTTGTTGCTACCATTATATCTATTATTCACTTATATCTATTATTCACTAGGTCATATAAATATGGGGAGATTCCACAAGATTGGAGACATGCATGTATTAAACCTGTCTTTAAGGGAAAGGGGAGTAGGACAAACCCAGAATTATATAAATCCTTAGGTCTACTTTCATCTTGTGGAAAATTAATGGAGAAGGTAATATTGGCTAAGTTATTCTCAGAAATGAATAGGTTGGGACTAGAAACCATATATCAGTATGCATATGTAGAAAATAGAGCTATTACCATCTGTAACATGATGTTCTATAACAATATAATAACAGCTATGAATGAAAAATTGTGCTGTGATGTAATTTATATAGGCTTAACTTCATCATTTGACAGGGTCATACACAAAACACTGATCAATAAATTAGTGCAACTAGGTATTGATGTACTCTTGATAAGATGGATAGCTGCATGGCTTACAAATAGGACATGGCAAGTATCATAAAGCAACTGGACAGGTGCATTCCTTGGTTACAGTCAGGGTGTCCCACACAGCTCTGTCCTAGGCCTTTACTTGTTTAAATTATATCTTTCAGACCTAACTTTTTCATCTGAGGTGTTCTACAGTCTGTACGCAGATGACCTGAAATTGGGTAAACTGATAAGGCATGTCTGCAAAATAACTTGACTAAATTGACCATTTGGGCGCAGGAGAATAATATGCAGATAAATACATCAAAAGCTAAGCATATGAGATTTTGGAGACATAAACTGAAAGGTGAATATTTAATGCAGCACACAGTGATTGAAACTGTAGACTCATTTAAGGACCTGGGTATATGGGTAGATTCAGCTATGAGTTTTTCTAATCATATCAACCAATTGGTTAATGATAGTTATAGAACTATAGGTTGTATAAAATGATTTATAAAGACTAGGAAATTAAAAATAATGAAGTCATTGTTTGTTAGTTACATTACACCCAAACTTGAGTATGGAATAATAATATGGAAACCCTCTAAGAAGACAAGCATGAGTGAACTGGAAAGAGTACAACGGAAATAAACCAAGGGCATCCATGGATGTGAAAATCTAAGTTATTATGAAAGACTAAAATATCTGAACTTGTACAGTGTCTCTTGCAGATATCTAAGAGGAGATCCTATTCGGGTATATAGGGAATTTAGGGACAACTACCTCTGGGAATGTTTGGGGCTATCAAAAAGTGCCAGAGAATCATCAGAAAACCTATGTAGAAGATTCTATAGGAATGAGAAGTGTACTAATTTGTTTTCTGACAGAGTAGCTGATGCATGGAACAGACTACCAAATTACATTAAAGCAAGCACTAGTTTAGATATTTTTAAGAACAGCCTGGACACTTATTATGGGAACAAGCATTTTGGTATATTAGCAAGCTAGAAAGCATTTATGCCCATGCTTGAAATATTTGTATGTATGTATAGGTGATCATACATTTATATAAATGAAAACAAACAGTATTGACATAGTTTTACACCTCCAACATGTGCAATCTACCTAAGGAAAAATTCTTTGGAGTTTACTTGGGGTGTAAAAATACTCATGCAAACACTTCCAAGCAAAGATCCTAAATCTTCTAGACTTTGTTGCATATTTGGGAGGCATACATATATCCCCTTATTGTTTCTTTGTAAATTGTTTATCCAATCTCTCTTTCTAATCCTTTCTAACCTCCTCTGATTGATTCTTATAGTTATCATGCAATATTTTATATAGCCTACTAATTATCCCTTTTTAACAGCAGCTTCTGTTCTAGATTTTAATAAAAACTGTACCACTGCTAGTCTTTTGCTTAAGACCCCCCCTATTTTTGAGCATCTACTGTTATGATAAGTACAACTTACATAACCGTACCTTCTACCACCTAAATGATGGCTAAAGAAGATCCCATTGTTCTTTCCAAACAGATTGAACTGCTAACTTGAGTGGATGTTACTACACCTGAGGCTTTTTACCATCAGTCTAAAGCCTGGAAGATTTAACTGGAATGCCCTCAAAGATTCATTATTAAAAATGATACAAGGCCTAAACAACATGTCCTACATGGACCAACTCAAAGCCCTGTCACTATACTCTGTATCCTACAGACTACTAAAAGGTGACCTCTGTCTGACATTCAAGGCATCCTCTGACCCAATACTGATGGATTTGCTGCACATCAGCAAGTCAGATGGCACAGCAATACTCTGTGTAAAGATATAAACCCCTGCTGCAACATCAACAGAATGGTTTTGAGGGACAGATATATCTCATAGAGGATACTGCTGCTGTGGAACAGACTCACTGTCCACATAAAACAAAGTTCATCCACATCCATATTCAAGCACAACTTGGATTTATGGATGGGAAACAGAAAATTACCCCAGAGCTGCTCACTGTACTACTTATGGACAGATTTAGCTCCTAAATGCTTGATCCCATGCATGGGTCCCCTCAAATTATCTATAGTATGATCCCAGTTGTTCTCATTAGGGGTAATAGACTGAGGGATGGATAAGGCCAATCTCTAACCAAATGGGATAGGTTAATTTAAGCACAAAAGGGAAACTCGCTAGGCTTAAAATGGTCTACAAGGGCATTTAGCCCAGTATTTACCTATGAACCTATAACAGGCAAAACTAAAGAATGTATGTCTTCTATCATCACATGTGCAGGTAAGGCTTCTTCAAAGTCTGCTGGTGCTACAACAGCAGGAGGTGTAAGTTTCTAGAAGTGTATGCGAACAAGCCTGTTGGATCTTCAGGACTGGAATTTTTAGTTTCTTTTTCAGCTTCTATAACTTTTTTCTTGGCTTTGGCCGAAATGTCTCTTTAGGGATGAACTATAACCACGGACCATGCCATAAACAGAAGTTCTTAATAATTATCAGGTATGCCAAAGATCTGATAAAGAGCACTACCGCAGTTAGAACATTATAGAAGGCAATAGAAATGGGTCTACACTAACTTATGTTAATAAATAAAACAATAGCAAAACGTTTACCGTTCTCACATAAACTACATACCTAGATGAAAAATGTCTTAATTCTGGATGTTTATTTTTAAACCTGTTTCTGAGTCTACAGTCTACCGAGTTTTTTTTTTTTTTTGCTTTTACATGTTTCAAACATGAGCAGACTTCCTGAGATACATTTATTGCATCTTTTCCTTTGGAATCTATGCATCCTTCTCAGTTAGGCTGTTAAATTAAACACAAAATGTTATAGCAGATACATAAAGAATTCAATGTTTTCATAATATGTCCAAATTCCACACCCATGAAACAAAATCCATTATCATACACTATCATTTCAGAAATACAATATATGATACAACTTTGTTTCTGCTCTTTCATTTTCACTTACAAAGGATCAGAGTTTACTCTGAATATATCCATCCACTTTAAAAATCATCTGTTAAAGCAGGAAACAGTTTTCTAATGAATGGACCAGCAGCATCCACATGCCATTTAGACAACTTTTCAAGGCATTTCTATGGGCCTAAAGGTGCATTTGGCAGTAATTAACTGTTTGCCTGGCATTCACTGTGTCTTTACTTTTTTTGCATCCTCCTGATCCAAACCAGTCCATCGTGCAACCTGCCTACAGCTTTCATTCTGAGCATTCCATGAAAAGCTTGAAATAACATTTTCAATAATACAGAATGTCTTTATGGGGAGATTGTAACCATAGACCCTCCTAAATGTATAAGATGTCCTGCACTTAATACTGTTGTGATGGAATAATAAGGTATAAAAACTGACTCAGTCATTTTAGGCCTCCCTTTCAAGATTTATTAAAGTACTTTGGCGAAAATTACTTCTTGACACTCTATTGATTGATTTGATTATACAACAGTGATTGCATCTAGCATTATAACTTAATCAGTATTTTCAAAACTGTAGTTTTTTTCAGAAAAAGGCAACTTAATTAGTGCATCAGCATTATCATTATATTTTCCTGATCTATAAAATCTTGGTTTAACATGTGCTAGAGTATGAATACATAGTTGTAAATCCTTTTCATGTATTCATTTCTACTTTAAATTAAGTGTCACATGTCACAGAAAAAAAAATCCTACACAGCTTCAGTTACAAACTATGTGTCTTTTCTCCTCAGTCTAGCTGAATTTTGTTTTGCCAATTTTTCCCAAGCAAGCTGGGGTAGAGTATTACATTATTATGAAAGGTAACATTTTTGCTCCTTATAATTGACTTTCATGCTGGTAACAGTTCTCATAATTTTCATATATTCTATAATACATGTTTTTTTTAAAGCAAGATCATCTAGTTGCAAAACGGTGTCATTGATTAAAGGTTTCTCTTCATTCATCAAGGCTGTACTTCTTTCAGTCTCAAATTCAAAATTCAGGTGTTGGGCTGCTGTTTTTCATAGGCATCAGGAATAATTACCTTTTTCATAGATTTATGCTTTGCACACCACATAAAGGACTTAAGGTGGCACAGTAACACAGCAGATAGTGCTATCACCTCATAGCAAGAGGTTCTCTGCTTTGAGTCTTGGCATGGATGCCTTGTGTGTGAAATGTGCATTTCTTCCCTGTAATTATGTGGGTTTTCCCCAGGTGCTTCAGTTTCCGCTCACATTCCAAAGACATGCATTGGGTAGACTTGACACTCTAAATTGTCTGTAGGTGAGAGTATGTGTGTGCATGTCTGGTATGTTAGAAAAAACACAGCAGGGCTAGACACCAATCAGTGTGAAGCCTGGCTCTAGATTATTGTCACTGTTGAAGTGACATCCCAACCTCATATGGGAAAAAGGGGTTGTAGATGGATGGATGGATAGATTTGTCTTAGGACACTGTACTTTTCTTGTTTGGAAAAGTATGTCCATTCTTTATAACATACACATCTTGTGAAAACATACTTATTTGTTTTTGTGATAAAAGATTTTTGTGTGTCCAATTTTTATGCAAACATCATCATTTTCTAGCTTAAATTTGGAGTACAATGTTGTACACAAACATCAACTTTCCTGCAGCCCATAATCTTAGGGCCATGACCCGCACTGTACACTCCTGTACTGTTGCTTTACTTTATTGCATGCTCCTACAAACTGTTTTACTTACAAATCTTGCATATTTTTTAGTTACTTTCACCATTGTAAAAGCAATATTTAAAGCACTTCAGTCAAGCATCTTTCTTATAATTACATTCTTTTTATGCATCTATAATTTATTGCACATGTAATCCTATCTCTCAGAATGTGCTGTAATGTCTCCATAATTGTTTTTCTCAACTCAGCTATTTTTTCTGACCTGGATTTAGTAATCTTTCTAGAAAAAAAAGCAGAAATGCATACATCTCTCGTATTTACCTAAGTTTAGGATTAAAATAATTTTGAAATAAGCTGCCATTTCCATATATGTATTTTCAATGTGTTCGGTAGGCATTAGGAGATGATGATGTGTTATTATGTAGAGTTCCATTCCACGAGAGCAAAGTATGCCTCTTTTCTTTTTTTCATTTGTAAAGTTGTTAATAATACAGTATTCCATTTTTTTATCCTAGTCCTATTGGGAGTGGGTTTTCATATCACGTTCAGTAAGAGTACCTGTAGTTGCCAATTTGTACTTTTATTTTCTCCCTCTCGGGCAAAGTGTTGAATTAAAATTAAGCCAATACATTAAGGGTGTTATATACCGAATACATAAGAGTGGTTTAATAACACTAATAATAATTCAGAACTACAGTTGTAGTAAACTATTTTTCATGGCTTAGCAGCAGAGAAAATATTTGATGCCTTTATCAGAGGTAGCAGATCTTGTAAGCAGGATGTGGGAAGAAACTTGGAACCCTGTTTGACAAAAACTAATCAAATGTACTTTAATGCAGCATGTTTACTCCTAACAGTGTATACCATTAACAGTTTTATACTCAATATAATATATTCAGTAACATTTATTTTGTGATTTTATTTAGACTAAGTTATGCAATGCTAGGAAGTAAAAAAACTCCAGTTAGAAAAGCCGCCTGACCAGACAGTAGAAATCCTCAAAAATACTTCATTAATAAAATTACCAGTAAAGTAAAAAGAAGAATAGCAACTCTTGAAGACCCTCCCATGACTGCTAGGGTATTTAGACTTCTGTCAGTAATCATTCATAGGTTCATAGTTTAGTACAAAGCTAACTGCCCTTGTGAGCCTAACCAATTATCCCTTGTGAGACTCAAACCCTGCACAGTGTGTTTGCAAGGCAAACACCTTAGCCATTAAGCCACCCTCATATTCAAACAATCCAAATCAGCTGCTGCAGAAGATCCTTCTGCACTTTGTTATCTTTGGTGATGAATCCCTGACATGGCCTGTTACTAAACTATTAAACAGAAGTGTTAAAGAATCATTTGTCCCTTAGCAGTGGAATAAGGCATTTTTATTTTCATTTCTATACAAACACGGTCACTTTACCTCCCTTCACAGTTTTAGGTATGCAGCTGTCCACTCTCCTTTATAGGAAGTACAGGAAAATGTAATTAATTCTCAAAACATGCTTGTCAACTGTACAATATGACTTTGGTCTAGTCTAGGGGATAGACACTGGTCTTACCCATGCCATTGAACTTCTAAAACCAAAACTTAACAGAAATATGACTGTTTGCATGATGTTCTTTCATCTCAGTAAATCAATCTCCACAGTAAGGCACTCAATCACAAATCGTTACTGAACAAAATCCAAATGCTTGGGAATCAGCCTCAGGATTTCTTAGGATCTGGACTGGTTCTCAGGCTACCAGAGCAATAGAATGTTAGATATAAGTTATGAAAACCTTGCCTCTTTCCTAGCTGCAGCCCATATAAGCATATAATAGGGATCAGTGTTCAGGCCCCATCCATACCTGTCAACAGATTTGCACAAGAATTCTAGACAAATGAGGGGACAAAGGCCAAAAAAATCAGGGACAATTTTAGGTATTACCGTGATTCAGTTAAAAGTTAATATGACAAAAGATTTTGCATTTTGAAGTACAAAACTCTAATATCTGACATTACTGAATGATTATTAGTCTGAGTTTTTTACCAGAAAATGAAAAAATACAAGGGACGGGTTACAAATATGAGGCAAAGTCAGAGATGTTCTGGAAGTTCTGCGACTGTTGAGAGGTATGCCACGTATGATTTTGATATTCATGAACAACATGGAAAATCACTATAGTCACTTATATATGGTTCAGTGTTTGCTGATCATTGTTGCAATGTTTGTTTCATGAATGAAGCCTTAAATTCACTTCACAGCACTTTCTGTTTATCAGAATCCTGGATCATTTATTCCAATCTACTGCTCTATGCATCAAAAACTAAGTTTATATTTTTCTGTATTGCAATCCATTTACTTGCTGCCTTGAAGAGACTTAGTTATCACATCCAAAGAGTGTATCAATACAGATTTTTCAGGCACTATTGAATATCCTAAGGTTCTTCTGATCCAGAGACTTGAATGCAGTCAAAATGTTCCTGTATGTATTAAAACACCAGTTACTAAGCCGTTTATGCGGAGTCCCAGACTAAAGTTAGGAAACAAAGTTTTTCACAATACTTCTCCTTAAATTCTTCAGTTGCAGTACCCTCTACAACCCACTTGCCCTGTGACCTTTAACAAGTTGCAGCCAACTTACCTCAAAGTTCACAGATTTTCATTGGGCATCTAAATTATTGTTTATTCTATCAACATTGATTAGATTTAGTGGGCCCTCTAGGCAGCAGTTACCTTTACTCACACCATGTCCTTAGGGCAAATAATGTCTAGCTTCTTAACACCATTTATTCTGCAGATGAAACATTTATTATGGGGACACCATGATCTCTTACTGTTTTTACCACTCTAAAGAACTTTCAGCTCAGAGCATGTGAATTTAAAACATTTGTTTTAAGCAATTAGGCAGGCCTCCAACAATATCATAAGGATAACTAAGGCTGCCTTGACAGCATTATGCATATTTAATCCATACATCTAATTGCATCTTCCTTCCTGTTTGCTGTTTTTCAAGTAGTCTCCCTCCATGTCTCCCCCCTGATTCATTTCCATCTGACTTGTTATCAGACTTTACTTTTTTTCCTTTATGTCATGATCTGCATATGAAAGAAAAAGAGACAGAATGAGTGACAGAGGCAGAGGAGCCTACAACATATGCTGCTGTTGAGTTTAGAATACCCAATTAAGGTCTGATTATTCAGATTTCACTTTTGAATAAGGAAAGAAAAGAGTTTAAAGTGGACTTTGGAACTCAGGGAGTATTCAGAAATGAGTACTGCCATGAAAAGCACTGTTCAAAGAAATTTTTTTTTTAAAAAACTTTTTGAGCTTTACAGTATGGAGTTAATGTGGCTAGATATGTTTTTAAACTAAATGTGTTGTTTTATGTGCAGTAGCAGTTTGAATGCATATTTAGCCAATTTTTTTCACAAGCCAGTGCATTTCTTCATGCCAGTCCCAAGTCTGGATAAATGGGGAGGGTTACATCAGGAAAGGCATCCAGTATAAAACTTTTGTCAAATAATATTCGTTGGACAACAATACAAATTTTCATGCCAGATTGGTTGAGGCCCGGGTTAACAACGACTGCCTCCAGTACTGTTAGCCAACAGGGTGTTGGTGGAAATTGGGCTGCTGTTGGCCGAAGGAGAAGGAGAAGAAGAGGGGGAAGGCATGCCCAAATGCAGGAAGAGAGGAGGAAGGTTACATGGAGAGAGAGGACATGCAGCTGGTTGGTGTGACAGAGCAAGATGCAGAGGACAGGAAGAAATGGAAACAGATGATCCACTTTGGCGACCCCTAACAGGAACAGCTGAAAGAAGAAGATCTAGCCACCTTCTTTGAAGGTAGAAAGGTCTAGAAGAACAAGTGTGTTAACTAGTTTCTGAATACTCATCAAACATCTGTGTGATGTAAAGCCCACTGCTTCCCATGTGGGGGGTGCACCATCTTCGACATAATGGTCACTACACATTGGAGAAAGAAAAATTCCCCATGCAGCAATTTTTTTAAAAATGTTTTATGCTCATTAATACTTTCAGACAAGTGGCTACTAAAGAAATGTACTAATTCTCTGAAAAGATTACGTCACCAGAGTTAGTTTCTCACAGAACTATTTTTAGGTAGCATTCTAAGACTGTAATAAGTTGATGTTATGCTTACAGGAAATGTTACACTTTAGTACCTTCTCTTGTATTACTGTTATAACCTCTGAAAATATCTGACTGGATATACCTGCAAATTGAAATGGTATTTTTTAGGAATGGACCCATTTCAAACCTATGCCTGATTCAAAACACAGCAAGAAGAAATTTGTCACTAAAAAGAAAAAAAGATCCCTTGGCTGGACAGGGTCCAGAATGGTGTTCTAAATGATTAGTGTTTCTCTAAAAGGTTAAAAATATTTTAAGATGATTGACAGATTATAAAACATTAGAGAAACATGTCAGAAAAGTGAACATGTGCATCTGAGAGAAAATAAGCCAGTCAATGATAGGAAGGCAAAACAGAATCTCTAAAACCTGGCTAATGGAACATGGGAAAAGGATGAAAACCTAAGACATGGGCAAACTAATATATTGCTTCAACTGCATTGACAGTTAAACATAGTTTAAGTGTTTACTCACTACTAGCAGTTCATTTGTGACTTTGGACAACACCCAGCATGGGAAATGCCACTGATTTCAGGGGCATTAGATAAAGATTTAAGGATGTGACACCTCCTAGTTCTTTCTCAGCTGGTAACAATGGCATATATAGTAGAGGAGGACAGCCTGGGTGTTATATCACAGTCAAATTGTTTAATATCCCTGAAAATCATTCCTGCTCACTCCATTTGTAAGCTGCTCAGAATCTTCTGCATTCAACAGAAACCTATATATTGTATGGGATCCCCCCATTCTATTCATTGCAGTGCAGCTTGCTAAAGGCTGAGACCCATGAAATGGGTCAAGAGGGTGAAAATATGGCTGATTTATATTGAATGGGAGGGATATAAAAAATCTTCTACTTGTTCAGTACATCATCCACCTTGACAAGAGAGCAGCAAACATTGTTTCCTAAGACATTGGGATGTTAAATATGCATGGATAATGACCAGGTTCCATGCTTCATTCCCATTACCAAACATCCCATGAATCTGGATGCAGGATAGGGTTTCATCCATAAAGATGCATGGATAATGACCAGGTTCCATGCTTCATTCCCATTACCAAACATCCCATGACTCTGGATACAGGATAGGGTTTCATCCATAAAGATGCATGGATAATGACCAGGTTCCATGCTTCATTCCCATTACCAAACTTCCAATGAATCTGGATACAGGATAAGGTTTCATCCATAAAGATGCATGGATAATGACTGGGTTCCATATTTCATTCCCATTACCAAACATCCCATGACTCTGGATACAGGATAGGGTTTCATCCATAAAGATGCATGGATAATGACCAGGTTCCATGCTTCATTCCCATTACCAAACATCTTATGACTCTGGATACAGGATAGGGTTTCATCCATAAAGATGCATGGGTAATGACCAGGTTCCATGCTTCATTCCCATTACCAAACTTCCAATGAATCTGGATACAGGATAGGGTTTCATCCATAAAGATGCATGGATAATGACTGGGTTCCATATTTCATTCCCATTACCAAACATCCCATGAATTTAGATGCAGGATAGGTTTTCATCCACCAGTGTTTGCTGGTGTGCTGGTCTAAATATGCTTTATTTAATGGTTAGATCTGGCAGTCAGGACAGAGAATTAAACCTATGAGTTGTTAATGGGCTGCTTTCTGTGGTACAGGATGGGATGTCTTCAGCTTTCATTTGCCTGCTGTGTGACCTTGAGCATGATTCTTAACCAGACAGTACTTTGGGGTAGTTGTGAAAATTGAGCTATGTTCCTTAAAGGTCTTCTGGACTGCATTCCTAGTAACTAAATATAAACTATGAGAGAAATGGCAGGTGTGCCTGGCGAATGACTTGCAAAACTGTGTAGTTTGTTCTTGGAGACAGGAGTGTAGGCACATGAAGACACAGTTGAAAGGTGGTCCATTTGTACCATCCCTGACAAGTTCACAAAAAAAGAAGTAGGCTGGTAGAATTTTTAAAAGCAAATTCTTTGTTCTTAAACAGCAACAGTAGCATAGAATCACACAGCAGAGCTTCTGCCACTCTAACCAGAGCAGGTTTTATGACTGGTTATCCAGCGGTATTGACAAGGGAAATACATTGTATGGAATACATCTACATATCAATGTATTCAATGACACTATGCCTCAGAGGGGATCAGTGCAGAAATGAAGGGTAAGAGGGTAGAATACTGCCCAGTATGGAAGCTATTTAAGTGACATGGACAGGTGCTAGTATATCTAATAAGAGGTAGAGATTGTCTGTGTGGGAAAAACTTTTCAACAATATTTATAATTTAATTAATTGGTTGATTTTTCTTACTGGGTTAATTCTGTTAAACTAAAAGCTCCTTTATGGAGGAGACTCAAGGAGAAATCTACACAATTCTAGGGTCATTTCCTGAGTAGTTTATTAACCTAATTAGCATGTCTTCATTAGGTGGAAAGAAATGAAATTACATACAGAAAACACATAATCACAAGGAGTACTACTAAGATCCTACCACACAACAGTCAGAGACGTGAATAAATCTCCAGATTCTGCAGCAAAGGGGCAGTAGCACTAACCAATGGACCACAGGGCCGCCCAATTAACTACTGACCAGTAGGATGGTACTGTTTTCAATGCTGTGGAGATAAATAATAAAGTCAGCTTACTCAGTGACAAAACAAAGATTGTCTCAATGATCTAGAAAGGGTTATCTAACTTCACATAGACCTGAAACAGACAGGGGAAAGTGCAGAGCTATGCACTTTGGTTACGAAAAAAAAAAAAAAAAAAAAAAAAAAACAAGGGATCTTCTTTGTTTAGAAATGTACAACGGAATAAAATGATATCATGCTGAATTATGCTGTGCAATGTCAAGCAACATTGACAAAGTCTAACATAATACTGAGGGTTCATTACCAAGGACAAAAACTCTGGACATGAGAAAAGTTGTGCTACTGTCATGATAAATACCAGGAACCCTTGGGTACATCACTGTGCCTTATACATTTCCACCAGCATGTTTGCAGTTATTGTTAAAGCTCCTTACTTTTATCCACAGCCACTGACAACCTACTTCTCATGAAAATACAGAACTTGCACACTTACACACACATACACACACACACACACACACACACACACACACACACACACACACACACACACACACACACACACACACACAAAATGGAAATGTTTATTTCCTTGTACACATGTGCTGAGGAAGAACCTCTGTGTATGCACCTTTAAAACATTGTTTTTTGCAGGGGGAAAACACACACTAACTCCAAGATCGCACAATCCCTGGGGAAGGGAAATATTCCCCTACCCAGGACTGTAGATCTCACATACCTGTCGACTATCTGTATAGTCAACCAAATGCAGTTGATTAAACAGATGTCAGCCAAACTCCCTGCCAACCAAACCAAGGGAACACGTATGTATGTGTGTGTGTGTGTGTGTGTGTGTGTGTGTGTGTGTGTGTGTGTGTGTTTGTACAAGAATTTGGGTGAGGTTCCTTGACTCTATATATTGCTATAAATGAAAAAATGCCTTCTCATGTGTTGATTTATGATTAAATAAGGGATTTTTTGAGTTTGGCAGATTTCCACGTATAAAAACCTAAATAGTTTTCTTGACACTAGTCTAAATTTTAATTTAGGCACTAAATTACTTACCTCTAAAGTTCGTTCACAACTTAAAGAACATATGCAGTAAATTAAGTATAGTTAAAAATATAGATACATGTATGCAAATTCCAAATTCATTGTTTTAACCAATTGTTTGTAATAAAAGAAAGTTGTAAACTGATTTTAAAAAGTCCAGTGAATACATGGAAATGAAGTCTGAATTCCTGCCTCTATTCTGGCTCAGTCATTTATCCAAACTGGACATACTGGCATCATTGTTGGGTCAAGCTTTAATGACTTCATTAATTACTTGCTAAACAATTGCAAAAAATTAGATAACTGCCAAACTTTTTATTGCTTTTCTGTTTTTTTGGCAACCTGTAGTCCCCCTATCTAATACCTTTTGACAATCAATAAAATGTGGCGTCTCCAACAATTTACGAAAAGAATAGTTGCTTTCCACGTGTCACTACAAAGACATAACCAGCATGATGTAAATGTTCTTGTCACAAGAATGTAGTAACAACCTTTCTGTTCCATGTATCCATGGCACTTTCTAAAATTAATGTAGAGTTACAAAACTACAAAAAATGCATTTCATTTTATTATGAACAAGTGACCCCAACAATGAGGCTAGTGTTGAATTATTTACACATGATCTTTAAGCCATCCTGAAGAATTACTCACCTCTTTTACTTGGCATAAAGTTTTACATCGTCAAAAGTTCTCATACATAAACATTGCCTTCTGTTTGCTTTAGCTAACCCACTTACAAATTGCAGTTTCTTACAGAAAGCTTTGAATAGAATTGTTAACTTCATTAACCTGTATCATCCTTGGGTACACCACTGTGGCTTACACATTTCCACCAGAATGTTGTGAATTAATGTTACAGCTCTTTACTTTAGCCATAACCACTGACAACCCACTTTTCCTTGGTCTTTCCCCTCTGTTGGATTACCCATCTCTCTGTCGAACTACAAAGACAGTGCAAAACTCTTAAAGCAACATATCTTTCCACAAATACCTTAGTTTTATAATGCCGCAGTGGTACGGTGCTAGCATTGTTACCTCACAGCAAGAAGTTCTCCCGTTCGATTCTTGGTGTGGCTTGGGAGTGCCTTCTGTGTGGAATCTGCATGTCCTCCCCGCGGTTGGGTTGCATTCGAAAGACATGCATGCGTAAATGGGCATGCCTTCGTTGAAGGTCGGGCGTCGAGCTGGCACCTCGGCATTTCGTAAAATCTTTCCATAAATTATCTTCTGCAATTTTCCTCAAAATATCCAGACTCACCTATTGTATTTTCTTTAAAGCACACATTGAAATTATACCACTTTGTTGAAATTCAGTATTACTTTTATAAGCTACCTTAGATTTTTACATTCTACTGTGCTCACTATCCTTTTAATACAGGTATTTATTTCACTTAAAAAGCAATGTATTTATTTCTAAATAACGTACATATTTAATTTTCTGCTATTTGCAACTTTTTTATAGCTTCATTTTTAATAATTTTGTGTTATATTCCTGCACTTTTTAATCAGATTAGAGCACTGATTCTGTTGGCCGTTTTCAGACTCAGCCTGGGAATATAAGCTAAAGAAATATAAAATCACATAATCACATAAACAAAAAATAACAATGTAAAATATTTGCAGAATAGTAACAGATCAGTAAAAAGCAACATGAAATGTTTGAACTATAACCTGCACAGTACATCCCGTATGATGCAATATAATAGCTGCTTAATATGTATCGTTTTCTTCATTATACTGTGTCCATTTGAGAAAGACAACATATAGGAAAATCAGGCAAAAATCAACAATATGCACACTTATTTCTCTCTCTCTCTCTCTCTCTATATATATATATATAAAATAGTCCCATTTTTTTTAGTATTTGGGTTATGTATCTGAAAGAGAAAAAAAACACTGTCGGTATTATAATATTTTGTTGGGGGAGGGAGTAAGAATGTTAGGGTTCCTGGAACTGGTGAAAGTGTACATCTGAGTAATTACTGTTTGGATATTAGTAGAAGCTAGGGAATTTGTGGAGCATTCTATCCTGGAAGCATTTGCAATTGTCAGTTTTCAAAAGATGAAATAAAATAAACAAATACCCAAACTTATGCATGCTAAAACACTCATCTTAAGATGCAATGTGAGTTTTGTTGCATTTGATTCTATATTTTGTGCATACTTTATAGAATATTCATTAGATTATCTCTACATTTTTTAACTTGTATATTTTTAGACACAGTGATTCAGATGCTAAGAATTTTCTTTTTTTTCATTGGTTTAAATAGAGCCACTGTTTTTAGTTAAATGTGACAAGTGATAGAAGATAAGATGGTGTGGAGGTGTGGCGCAGCCGTAAATGTCGAATGTCGAAATATTTTCGACATTCAAAATGTTTTGCGGTTTTGGTTCACTTAAATGAGTCAATTAAGTGTCCGGTCAACGAAGTGTGATCAACGATGTAGAAAGGTAAACTCTGATAGGTTTACCTTTACATTGTCAATCTCAATATGGGCAAAACGACTTCCGCGAATACAGAAGGGCGAACGTCTCCAACGTCAAATTCTGAATAAGCGAATAACAAAACCTCGCCCCTTTTTTACCCATGGTAGCAATGGTGTGGAAGTGTGGCGCAGCCGGAAATGTTGAATGTCGAAATATTTTCGACATTTAAAATTTTTCGCAGTTTTGGTTTGCTTAAATGAGTCGATTAAGTGGCCGGTCGACGAAGTGTGATTGATGATATAAAGGTAAACCATTCTGATAAAGTGTTTGTAAGTCATTAGGTTGACTCTTTTAGCATGATTTAGATGTTTATTTATTTGGTAGTTTCACTTTTTTCATGTTATAGCCTTAGTCTGTTTTTAGTAGTTTTCAGATGTTTTTTTTCAAATTGTTTCAAAACATGGGAGCCTGAATTTCATAAAGTTTATGGAATATAGCACATTTCACAGTGTTCCACACTAAAGCTGCAGATAAGCAAGTAATATGCCAATATGCCTTAGTGTACTTTGAATAACTTAATGTAAAACAAATATATCCAGCAAGGATGGGGCGCTCTTAAGCATTTAAAGCAAATATGTATATGTCCAGACAAGTGGTTCATAAACCAGACAATACATTATCAATGCCCATTGATTGTTATACAACCTCAATGCAAATAACATGAAATCAGTAAAGGAAGACAAATTACAGCAATCTGTCCAATAGTTCAAATTTATTTATAAACACATATGGATGTCATGCAGCAACATTCCAGTGCAAACAATTACAGATTTTCTCGTAATGCTTATACGGATGTATATATGTTTATTATAATACACGGAAAAGACAGGGACAGAGGAAGAGGAGGAGAAAAACAACAGGGATAATCATATAACAAATATCATAAAACACAACAGACAAAGGTTGGAAAAAAACATTTAGGTGAGGTAAATTACACAGACAGCATACTGTACAACAAGGAAAATTGACAGAGGTCAGGCATGCCTGCCAGTCATGGTACAATGCAGAAATAAAGATGTACCCATGCATTACGTAGTGCTGAGATGTTGCAAACTATATGACAGCCATACCTAAAGCTGTACAACTGCTGGTAGCTCTGGGTTATAGTGAAATAAACAGTGATTGCAGTACAGAGTGGATATTGAATCCAATCAAGTCTGTCAGCAGTGCAAGTGTAAGACAAGCTACAGCAAGGATAAGCAAATCCATCTGGGGAAATGCAGGAGAAGACAAGTGGAGGATAGACTGAAACCTCTGACCCTGCATGTGAAATCACACAAAGAAGCACAATGCCAAACAGAAGTACTGTAGAAAACCAAGTATGTGGCTGTGTAATATGCATTCACCCTAAACATAGGTGAAATGGATTGCATATGTGAAAGACATATGCCATGTCAGAGGCAACACAGGTGTGTTGTCATATACTTGT
Organism: Protopterus annectens; assembly: GCF_019279795.1. Lineage (NCBI taxonomy): Eukaryota > Metazoa > Chordata > Ceratodontiformes > Protopteridae > Protopterus > Protopterus annectens. The sequence goes on along the minus strand of NC_056732.1, from coordinate 1,589,436,245 downwards.
GGCCTGCATTTGAAGTATGTCCATCCAAATGGAAAGCAAAGTCAATACACTTACACACAACAATGACATGGAATAATAACCAGTAATTAAGGTATACAAGTGTGCAGGAATGAAGTAAAAGAAGTCCTGATCAGGGAAGGAAGGTGGACAACAGAGGTCCACATCAATAAGGATATGCAAACAAAAGAAACAGACACATAATACAGCTGGACAACTCTATATATACGGACAAATTGCACATGCATATGTTCATCACATAGAGAGGTGTAGAAGTCCACTGAAGCTACATTGAAGTAAATGGCTAGTTTACATCACATGGGTAAACAGTATATCTGATGGTTCTAAACATGTCTGTGTACGGGTCTACTTTTAAAGCTTGAAGTTTCAAAACTCCAAATTTCTTATGGTCGAGATCATCAGATCGAAGTTTTGAAACTTCAAACTGTTTAAATGGAGATCATCGTATAGTGCGGCATGGGAAATTTACCGTTTTCCTTGCTGTAGTGCAATCTCAGAGTTGGTATATTTAACCAGCAGGGGTGTGCCCCCTGTAAGAACATATAAATAAATTGTTTTGATTTTTTTTTCCTGAAGTTTCAAAACTTCGATCTTATGGTCTCAACCATAACAAATTTGAAGTTTTGAAACTTTGACCTTTAAAAGTAGACCCCTATGTACATATTACAGAAACACCGTATTGTGCAATAATTAAACACCAAAATGCATAGGTACACAACATAATATTCATTATCCCTTACACGTATATACTTTCTTGACAACATAATGGAACAGGTGCAACAAATGCCCTTAATGATATATATATATATATATATATATATATCGGGAGAGAGAGAGAGAGAGAGAGAGCGCGCAATGTCCATGTGGATGACTGAGCAAGGGACAGTCATGCACATGAAAATGGAAGAACTGAATGTACACAATTCCAATATACTGGGGCATTTGTGTCTTAATCATACTACGTGCAGAGGCATACTATGTAAATCCTTGTATATATATATATATATATATATATATATATATATATATATATATATATATATATATATATATGCCAAATAACTAAATATGGGTATCTATGATGATATGATCATGCATGCTGTAATATAACTTACAATGAGAAGCAATGCACACAGAAATTATGATAAATATAGCATCCATAAATATACAGTAATAGAAAATGACCCATGAAGAGCATTCACATGAACGTGATGCAACATGGCAAAATATATGCCACAACATATATGCCATCAAAGCTATTGTGCCAATGTGACAGCATGTTAACACAATGTTACACAAATCACATGGCAAGGACTGGTCATGTTGTTGAACAGACATAAGACAGCAACAACCAAGAGAGAAATGGGTGCTTTGCTTACACATTGATAACATGTGCAAATAAAGGAAATGGGTCCATCTCACTTTGTTATGTGTGAATTATGTGAATAATACATTTGTTAAGTTGCTGTCATCCCACCCATGTATACAGTGAAACAATACAAGCAGAACAGTTGTGTTTCACTTGCATCATGGTAACTGCAACAGTCAGAGCTGTCACATACAGGGCCGCAGTGTATTGGACATAATACTATTCTGCACTGCATGCATAGAAGGACACACATTCTGACACAATTAAGGTGTAGCGCTCCTGCCTTTATGGAGTGACGTATGCACATTATGTAAATGTAATTGCGTAATGCATGTGTATACTGTGTTAATGTGTATCATATATCATGTGCAACCTAATGCCACCTATGACGCAATATCTGCTCTGTATGGTCAAACTTATATAATCTATATATGACAGAAATGTGCTATGTCTGCAATAAATTACATTTTGTGAAAGTGCAAACACTATGGTTGCAGCATCACATATCTGGATCACATGTACGTACAATCTAGGGGGCCCACTCTGATGGGTTCAAACATCATGAATGTTGTCACATGCAATCTCATGGAAGGAGTTGTGCAAGGCAGATGCCATGCTATGAAAGCAATTCCCAGTCAGGTCCCTCATCTGCATTTGAAGGATGTCCATCATTACCTCCCATATCTGGTCCCATAAATTGTCTCCCTGTCATGTCATGTCTTCAACTATGAGTAGATACCTATGAACCTATATGACTGGATGGAAAATAGAAAATTCACCCCGGGGATCACTCCAGTGGCTCTACTCAACAGAAGCACTGGGAACTAAGGTTGGGTGCCATGATGCCAGGGTAATCCTATGAATCTATGAACCTATAAGCCTATGAACCTATGAGCAGCAGGAATGATGGCATGTGTAGTTCTGTCATCATTGTATCATCTATCCTGTCATCCTCCTAGTCCCCTGACTCTAAGTTGCCTGACAGGGGTCTGGCATATCATCTCTTCTGTTGCCCAATCAGTGAGCCACCAGTGGTCCCACTCTCTGTCAAGGTTAAACAAAAAAAGATTTATATATTGGAAACAGTTCATTATGTCACATCACAGTAATGTACGACCATACGTAACTGTAACAACATATGTAAATAAACGCATTTCAGTACATTACAATGTAAAAAAGTTGTCAATCATACATTCATGTGCAATGCATCTCTCATAAAATCCTATGTGATGGCCACTTGGCACTGCAAAAGACATATGTTATACTGTTAATATGACAAAAAAATGACACTAACTGTGATATTTTTGCTGAAGGTATATCACTGTACACTACAGGTGTCATTTAAACATATCTGTCAGATAATATGACCCATAATGTGTCTATATACTTTGCATAATATAAATAACTAAAATAACTAAAGGTAGCAGGTGTATGGTCAGAATCATGCAACATTCCCGATATTCTATTATCAATGTGTATGGATGAAATCAATAAAAAGTTATGTGTGGGACACTATGTCCATCATATTGTGTCCTTACTTTATTCCAGTTCATTACAAGTCCATGCAACACACAGTTTATCTGAGAAAATGCTGCTATTACTTGTTCAAATATCAAACAGCCATCAGTAAGCCTGAAAAACTGGAACGTCTACAAATGTTGCTCACAAAATAATACAGGGAGTAAACATAATGTCCTATGCTGATCTCCTCAAAGCCTTGTCTCTTCACTCGGTATCATACAGACTTCTGAGAGGTGATCTTTGTCTGGCAAACAGGCCATCCCTGGACCTCATTTTGATGAATCTTTTTCATATCGACAAAACAAACAGCATCAGAACTATTAGATTAAAAGACTTAAATTTTGCTTGTGATATAAATAGGACATGCTGGAGAGACATTTATGTTTCTCAGAGAATTTTTGTTCTCTATAACAGGCCCCCTATTCATGTGAAGCAGAGTTCTTCCCTATCTCTTTTTAAGCACAATTTGGACCAATGGATGGGTAATTGGAAATTCACCCCTGCTTTAGCTCCTATGTCTCTGATGGATACAGGCAGTCAGTAAATCACCACATATATAAATCAAATTTGTGTGTCACATTTGCGTTGCATGGCTGGGCTTATAAGGACCCTAGTGGTTGTTAGCCTAGTATATACCTATAAAAACAAATGTGTGCAAAAGCAGAACAAACATATAGCAAGACAGATCAAGATAAGCATGACACGGCAGTGTTGCATGCAACAATGACATTCATCTACATTCAAAACAATTATTACACTGTAAACTAACAACATAAGATTTTGAATGGGGCCTGTGACATTAAACCCTTGACATATACCTTACAACATAGTTATACAAACAAGCTACCAGAAAAATAATTTCAATGGTCCATGATTTGTGAGTGTGCCTGACACAATTCAGCAAAGGTGTCCATAACAGAATTAAGCCCGTGTAATTGCGGTTTATGGGCAACTATGGTGTTATTTTGACATCCCAAAAATAACAGATATTTCTTGATAATATATAGTAAGAAGAGCAAACAGTGGAAATAGTAATATTTATATGCAAATGAGATGAGCAATGCAACATGGTTAATGGCTGACAACACATCAGAGTATTAGAATGCAATACAATGCCACAGAAAAACTTGACAATCATAAACACAGTGACATCATGTGATATCTACCAATGTTTATTCATTTATTTATTTATTTTACATTGGTTAACCGGGAAAGTCTGACTGGATACATGCCCATTTTCAGTGGAGGCCCGGGTAGTAAAAGCTCCAAATGTACATAACAAGTGTTAATACAGTGATATTCTTGCATTGATGTATAAAAACATTGCTATTTGTTTAATGATATATACACACACGTATATATTTTTCTGAAGGACAAACAGGAAATGGCTGGAAGTTGATAGCGGAGAAGGAAATAGTTAGAGATTACATATGAAAAGGGGAAACACATAGCCTTAAAGTGGCTAACATACATATCAACCTAATTTAAAATCTTACCAGTAGATGAGAGACAAATTAATTCTGATCACTTAAGGATCAGAGTATTATTCTTGTAGCAAGGTTCTCATATATAGTTTATGTTTTGAGTGGGGTTAGTCAAGGTTTGTACACGGGCAAAGCCAATGCGTTTTTAGGTATTTCTTTAGGGATATTTTGAATTGGAATAAGGAGGACAGAGTAGTAAGTTCAGCAGGGGGTAAGTTCCAGTTTTTACCAGCAGAGTTGGAGAATAGTGATTCACCAGCTGAATTGTTGGCTTTAGCAGTTTGTACTAGCATTCTGTTGGAGGAGCGGAGGGCTTTTAGGTTACTGTAGGGGTGATAATATTTTTCAGTATGGGTGTACTGTCTGGTTGGAAGAGGATTTTGTGAATGATTATAAGTTGGTCATATTGAAGTTGATAGGGTAGTTCTAGCCAGTCTAGCGATTAAAGATTTAGACAGTGATGGGTTCTATAGGCTGAACCTGTAGCAAATCTAGCTATATTATTGTAGCAGCTAATACATTTTTTAAGGTTTGATTTGCTTAGGTTTACAAAGATGGGTGAGGCAAAAAGAAGGGTTGATAGAAGGTGTGTCCAGTCAATAACAGTTTGATAGTTTTGTCTATGTGAGCATCAAACTTTAGGTTATTGTTGATGATTATCCCTAGTAGTTTAGTACAACATTCTGGGGAAATTATGGTGCCATTGTTAGATGTTATGGTGAGAGGTGGTGATGGGACCTTACAAGTAGGGGAGAAAAGTAATAGTTTGGTTTTATTTGGGTTTAATAGTAGATGGCGACTAGTGAGCCAGTTCTCTACTTTGTTGAAAGTGATTTGGGATAAGGATTGTAAGTCTGTGGGTGAGGTGGCAGAGCAGATTAGGGTGGAGTCATCTGCATACTGAATACATGTTGCATCTGGGATGACTTTGTGTAGGTCATTAATGAATATGGAGAATAGGAGGGGACCCAATATAGATCCTTGGGGGACTCCAAGGGTGACTGGTAAAAGGGAAGATATGGTCTCTTTCCATAGTACAGTTTGTTGTCTGCCATTCAGGTAAGAATGAAACCAGCTAATTGCTAGGTTATCTATGGAGAGTGATTTTAGTGTGTCTAGGAGTATCTGGTGATTTACCATGTCAAATGCCTTGGATAGTTCTAGAAAAAGAGGTGAGGAGCGCTTGTTGTCAGTACGATTTTGATTTACTGCTTGATCTTCGACTTCTACCGATTCCCTTCCTCTATCACCAGCCACTCTTAATTCTTACAGTCTCAAAACAACCTACCTGTCTAGTCTGTCTCCTATACTCTACCTCCCCTACATCTCCTACTAGCTATTCCTACTTTCCTTTCTTGTTTCCAAACTCCTATACAACTAGATCCTACCCACTTTAAATAAGCATCTGCCTAACTATTAACTCATTTTGCTCTAAGCAGCTTAAATAATATTGTAACTAGTCACATTTTCTTCTGCTAATTGTTTAAAACCTTGTTTGTAACAACTCACATACTTGTCTGCCAGTTGTTAATAATCTGTATAATTGAATTGCCTGAGGAGCTTTTTTTCTCTCCAAGTCTCTGCTTGTAAGATCCTATAGCTGATTGTTACTATGTTACTAACATTTAATAAATTGTTTTCTACTCCAGAAGAGCTTTTTTTCCCTGGGTCTCTGCTGAAAATGAGCCAAAAGCTCAGCCAGACTAACCCGGTTAACAAATGTAAAATAAATAAATAAAATAAATAAAATTATTGTGTAAGAGAAGGAGAGAAGGGCTGAGGTTGTATTATGGGAAGGTCTAAGTCCGTGCTGGGAGGGGGCTAGGAGAATGTTTTGATTTAGGTAGGCTAGAAATTGCTTATGGATGCATTGTTCCATTATTTTAGCCAAGGGAGATAGGATAGCTATAGGTCTATAATCTGAGAGTTCAGTGGAGTTTCCCCCTTTGTGAAGAGGACCGCACAGTGTCCATCATTAAGAAATGTATAATTGTCACTGGATGCATTTGTAGTTATTCTTATCTATGTACTTGATCAATTTAAACACTGCAATGCTGCTCAGTGGATATTTAACAGATAGGAGATAATAAGACTGGGTTTGTGCACAACAATTGTAGAAAAACGATTGGCAATTGTGTATTAAACAATCTATCACAGTTGTTTACTCAGAACTGCATGACAATCTAAAGTGCACTCCAAAAATTATCTACCAAAATCACAACAGCAATAGAATAGGCAGGCTATGTACAACATACCAATAAACACCACTGCACATACAAGTTTACCATCACCTTCTTTTCCAAGCACAATAACTTACATAAAACAGTCCAGGTAAAAGCATTGTGACAGTTACAAAGATATGGCTGACATTTAAGTTTATTTATTTATTTATTTATTTGCAGTTGGTTTACCAGGATAGTCCATTGGGCCAAAATAACCCGTTTTCAATGGAGTCCTGGGGAGAAAAGCTCCAATACAGACAAAGACAGGTACATGCAAAAATTACAATAATACTTATACAGAGTAAAAGATAAAACATTTAACACATTTAGGCTCAAAAATTCAAGAAGCTGTGTTTATAAAGAAAATATTTTCTCACACATACCCTGCTTATAACTCAAATTTGAAATTTTGCAATACATATATGACGTGAAATCATTGATTATTGCTGTTGTCTTGCAGATGCATTACGGGGTAGTCTTACAATTGCATTAATATTTTGTCTGCCTGATTATGCAAGCAAAACCAGCTGTTTAAGACTGTTATGATTGTTTCTTTGGAAATTAATGTTTACAATTAGAACACATACCTCTCTTCCTCAGCTTTTGCTACACTCAATGCACAGTGCCTGATTTCTGGCTCTGTCCTCATTACCTGAAAAAATAAAAAAATAAAATAAGTATTACTGGCATGGAAGGATTCTGTCATTTGATAATATATTGTTTGGTATGTAAAAATTAACAATAAAAAATAATGAGGGTTGACGTGACATAGAAGTTCACATTCAGTCACTGTTGTGTCACTGTCAATAATTCACACGAGGAGTAATGTATACAAACTGTTAGAACGCAGTTTCAAGCCTACAACTCTCATCTAAGTTTGCATGCCCACTCTGACATCTAACTGCCAAGCTAATCCATCTTGAATGTGATTGCATGGATTTATGTAGCTTAAATAACTTACCTGTATGACTATGCATGGAAGATTCAAAACATGGACCGCTAAAATAAGAGGCTAACTTTAAATATCTGCCATGCATTTGAAACAGAACACCATACAATCCTGACTAAATGACATCACACTGATCATAGCACTAACAAAAGCTGTAACAATGCTGAGTTCACAGTCTCAGGCATTGCAATATACCTGTGCATGCACTTGACAGACATGTATACACACAAAAACATGTACATCACTGCTAGAATAAACAACATTTCACTTATGTAGGTCAGTCAATGTTAAAATACAATTGTATATATTGAGCCAATAGGGGTGTACAGCTAAGATATAAGTGCATTGGCAATGAGAAGCACATACAACCATAGTAATATTATTGGGATGTTTTAAGAATCTTTGCAGATAGCAGAGATATTTGTAGTCATCCATAAATTAAGCATTATAGGTGTTAATGCAACTCCTGCATACCTGATGTTGAAAAAGCTATAACACATAACTGAACAAGCTAATATCTGCCATATCTGTTCTTAATTAGTCATTACTGAAATCTAAAAATAATGTCAAAGAATCAAACCCACATTTCTCCCTGAGACATTCATGCTGGACTATTGCTTAACGGGTTAAGCTAGGTCACAGAAATATCATATAGGATTAGTAAGGAATGTTTTCAGAATCTAACGGATAATGGAGAAATGCTTAATTATCTGAGCCCTAGGTGCTATAGGTGTTAACGGACCAGGTGAGTACTAGATGTACAGTATAGAAATCTGTACTGCATATCTGAACAAGTATGTAATTATCAAAATGAAATATAAATACTCTATACCAAAAGTCAAATGCAGACATAACCTTAAGATGTACACACTGACCTAGAGCTCAATATTTTGAGCTAAGAGACAGCACAATGTCTTACAGCATACAGCATTATTTATATGGTATCAAGATGTATTCTGTCATATAGCAATAGTATATTTCACTGCATCTTTATTGGCCTGAATGTATCTATAAAGACTTAAAAAGAAAAAGTCATATATCTGAAACACTTGATGTCCTTAAGGGGTGTTTTGCATATATCCCATGGGCCTCTATCACAGGAGATTTAGGGCAACATACACTGAAAACTCTAGCTTGGTTAGGTTTTTCTTGTAGTTTTTACTAATTGGTTTGTCCGTGGGACTTTTTTACTCTTTGGTTTAGATGTTAGTTGGGATATTTTGCAGACATCTTAATTTTTATGGACATCAGCTAGATTTGAAGACACTGTGTTTTTAAAGTATATCTTACAGTGGACTTCTACTTCTACTGTGTTACGAGGCTATAAGAAGGCTGAACTATGTATGCACACACCTAGTGGGTTTGGCTTTACAGGTCTGAATATATCTATAAAGACTTGAAAAGAAAGAAAGCGATAGACATTCAAAAACTAAAGCACTTGCTGTTCTCAAGACCATTTTTTATATATCCTATGGGCCTCTATCACATGAGATCTAAGGTATCATGCAACAAAAACTCTAGTTTGGCTAGAGATTTTACTAATTGGGTTGTCTGTGTACTCTTTTTACTCTTTGGTTAGGCTTAAGCACTATAGGTGTTAGTGCAACATGGCAGTCCTATTTCTTTAGAAATTATGTACTGTATACTTAAAATAAATAAAATAAATAAATAAAATAAAATTAAAGAAAATAGAGGGCTTGACTATCTAAACAGCAACATTTCAGAATTACTTGCAATATGCTTTGAACCCAAACACAGGAAATCATCAATCACTGTGGCTCATTGCTCAACCAGTTGAACAAATTGACATAACTGCCTGCTGTGGCTTGTAATAAAAACATTTATAGCAAATGATTTACAGCTTTGTGCATATAATGTTAAGTAAATTAGCATTACTCTTATTACACACACCTATGAAATCAATTTTTAACAGTCCCATAAACACATACAGGTAGTAAATACTTTTGTTATGATGTAGGTGTTAAGATGAGAATTATGAAACTTACTGTAGGCATCTGCAGGCTGGTGTCAGACCTCTGTGAGCCTCCAGGAAAGATCTTCAGCATCCTTCCGATGCAGGACATATCAGTGATGGACTTGCATGCAGGCTAGAAAATCCCAGTCCATCAGCAATGCTCCCATGCAGTCTGATTCCAGATCTCTATCATAGTGAAGTTCCTCGGGTGTGCTTACATCATCTGCTCATGTCCAACATAGATGGTTAGCATCTGGGTGGTTTCCTCTTCTGTTCAGTTCTGCTCCCGGGCATGCCAAAGCCTCCTCATGATTGACATCTTTACTTCTGAGGCCAAACATTTGTCCAAAAAATACCTTCAGATAAATACTAACTGAGGTCCCACTCTGTTCACAGGTAGCAATGGTATGACCATTAAAAGTATCCAAATCAGATTTTAAAATTGGTGCATATAAGATGGTATCTGACTACTGCAGGGCAGTGGTCACAGACAGTTCCATTTACTGATACCTATTGGGCAGTTGCACTGAGTACATTCCCATTACATTGAGCTTTAATGTGGCAAATTTCAAGAAGTTACATGGTTGTGAACAAATGGGATTCCAAAACATTGAATATTAATGAAGCTCATTAATTATGTATAGTGCAAATGGTACTTAAAGCATACATAGGTGCACTCACTGTAAGGCATGGCTGACTTACAGCTAGCTTCAAAGGAAAGCTGTCATCAGATAGCATTGCTGTGGGGGAACACAGCACTGTCATTACATACCTATGTTATATTTAATGTCTATAATTCAAATTATGCATGTTGACAGGCCTTTTTTGGTCAAACAAGTCTGCAATTCAAACTGGTTGTGACAAGCATGCAGATGGGTGTTAAGCTAAAAACAAACAGATCTTGTAAAAAGTGGATGAAAACGGCATTCACGTCATCTGCTATAAAGCTGGGTTTGCCTTGATAATGTCTGTTATGCTTAAAGAGAACAACGAATTCCAAGGGATTCTGTAAGTTGTATGTTCATAGTGTATGTTACTCTCAGAAGCTTACTGAGGCTTCAGTCAATAAGCATGAGAGAGTAATGTACAGTATGATGTTTACTAATGCATGTGCTATTGATAAAGCTGGAATGAAAAAGTATCCGTAGTTCATTCTAATCTGTACAGTCTGTGTTATGCTTTCAAAAAACAACAAATTCCAATGTTTTCTGTAAGTTTTATGTTTAATGCTTAGTTTACCGATGCACTCTGATGTTTAGTAATGCAGTGTAAGTTTTATGTTTAATGCTTAGTTTACCGATGCACTCTGATGTTTAGTAATGCAGTGTAAGTTTTATGTTTAATGCTTAGTTTACCGATACACTCTGATGTTTAGTAATGCAGTGTAAGTTTTATGTTTAATGCTTAGTTTACCGATGCACTCTGATGTTTAGTAATGCAGTGTAAGTTTTATGTTTAATGCTTAGTTTACCGATGCACTCTGATGTTTAGTAATGCAGTGTAAGTTTTATGTTTAATGCTTAGTTTACCGATGCACTCTGATGTTTAGTAATGCAGTGTAAGTTTTATGTTTAATGCTTAGTTTACCGATGCACTCTGATGTTTAGTAATGCAGTGTAAGTTTTATGTTTAATGCTTAGTTTACCGATGCACTCTGATGTTTAGTAATGCAGTGTAAGTTTTATGTTTAATGCTTAGTTTACCGATGCACTCTGATGTTTAGTAATGCAGTGTAAGTTTTATGTTTAATGCTTAGTTTACCGATGCACTCTGATGTTTAGTAATGCAGTGTAAGTTTTATGTTTAATGCTTAGTTTACCGATGCACTCTGATGTTTAGTAATGCAGTGTAAGTTTTATGTTTAATGCTTAGTTTACCGATGCACTCTGATGTTTAGTAATGCAGTGTAAGTTTTATGTTTAATGCTTAGTTTACCGATGCACTCTGATGTTTAGTAATGCAGTGTAAGTTTTATGTTTAATGCTTAGTTTACCGATGCACTCTGATGTTTAGTAATGCAGTGTAAGTTTTATGTTTAATGCTTAGTTTACCGATGCACTCTGATGTTTAGTAATGCAGTGTAAGTTTTATGTTTAATGCTTAGTTTACCGATGCACTCTGATGTTTAGTAATGCAGTGTAAGTTTTTTGTTTAATGCTTAGTTTACCGATGCACTCTGATGTTTAGTAATGCAGTGTAAGTTTTATGTTTAATGCTTAGTTTACCGATGCACTCTGATGTTTAGTAATGCAGTGTAAGTTTTATGTTTAATGCTTAGTTTACCGATGCACTCTGATGTTTAGTAATGCAGTGTAAGTTTTATGTTTAATGCTTAGTTTACCGATGCACTCTGATGTTTAGTAATGCAGTGTAAGTTTTATGTTTAATGCTTAGTTTACCGATGCACTCTGATGTTTAGTAATGCAGTGTAAGTTTTATGTTTAATGCTTAGTTTACCGATGCACTCTGATGTTTAGTAATGCAGTGTAAGTTTTATGTTTAATGCTTAGTTTACCGATGCACTCTGATGTTTAGTAATGCAGTGTAAGTTTTATGTTTAATGCTTAGTTTACCGATGCACTCTGATGTTTAGTAATGCAGTGTAAGTTTTATGTTTAATGCTTAGTTTACCGATGCACTCTGATGTTTAGTAATGCAGTGTAAGTTTTATGTTTAATGCTTAGTTTACCGATGCACTCTGATGTTTAGTAATGCAGTGTAAGCTTTTTGTTTAATGCTTAGTTTACCGATGCACTCTGATGTTTAGTAATGCAGTGTAAGTTTTATGTTTAATGCTTAGTTTACCGATGCACTCTGATGTTTAGTAATGCAGTGTAAGTTTTATGTTTAATGCTTAGTTTACCGATGCACTCTGATGTTTAGTAATGCAGTGTAAGTTTTATGTTTAATGCTTAGTTTACCGATGCACTCTGATGTTTAGTAATGCAGTGTAAGTTTTATGTTTAATGCTTAGTTTACCGATGCACTCTGATGTTTAGTAATGCAGTGTAAGTTTTATGTTTAATGCTTAGTTTACCGATGCACTCTGATGTTTAGTAATGCAGTGTAAGTTTTATGTTTAATGCTTAGTTTACCGATGCACTCTGATGTTTAGTAATGCAGTGTAAGTTTTATGTTTAATGCTTAGTTTACCGATGCAGTCTGATGTTTAGTAATGCAGTAGTAGTTGTTAGTACATTCAAGTTGAAATGCAGACAACACGAGGATGGTTTTGACTGTTCACTATTTACTGTGTTGATATGTAAAGTAATGAGTATGTGGCACAAGGGTTGTGTGGTTGTTGTAATGCCCTCTACAATGGGTTCAAATCCCCAATATGGCCTATTCAGGTAACCTAAGGGATTGTTACGTGTGATGATATTGTGACCTGTTGTACATATTTGGATGTTTTTTTTATATCCATTATGTTCTTAAATACATAATAGTAATATACATGGTAAAGGATTATTTTACATAACTTGCACTGGTAAGGAGAACAGAGCAAGTATCTTGACAAATGCATATAACATTATCATGAAAATTGTCATCCTCCATAAAGTGTATAACATATGCATATAACATTGTCTACCAGATGTCAAACTGATCTGGGGTGACAATTTTTCTCAACCTGAAAATGACATTATAATTGAGGCTCTGTGCCAGCATTGCCAAAGCCTCTTTGGATGGATGGGAAATACTGTGTGAAGGCATGAGGTTTGGACTGAACTGACAAACATGATCAATGCTGTAGGTTTGTCACAATCGATCCCATGAGGTCTGGTGCTGATGTTGCTTGGACATGATCCTGTGTGCTGCTAACTGAGTGTGCCAATATAAGAGGGTGAGGAATGCAATGGGAGGAGGTCCACTGCTATCTCCCCCAGATGAAATCATGATTTTCCTGGCATCACACAGAGGTATTGAAGCCAGTGTTCCAGGACATGCATGTAAGTCATAACTTTAACAGCATTGCATCATATACACTACATCAGTCGGACTGTGCCAATTATTAACGTATTTCCATATTATTTTGCTCAACAGCACAATTGGACAGGGAACATGGTCAAACACAGGACGTGGATTCCCACTGTAAGTGTTATTGCATATTGTGTTAACAACATATTACATACCTAATACCTCAAGCAACATGCGTGATGCTTGTCTTTCTCAGTTGTAGAGATTCATCAACATCTGCACAGCAGCAATTCATGTCATGTGAGTGTCTCCATACACTATTATTGTGATCCACAGATGTCTTTGCCTCTGCCATCATGATGATGGATTATGCTCACATGCTGATTTGTTTATGGCACTTAATATTACAGATACATCATTACAAGACATGGCCCATACAGATGCAACTACAGATAGACCTGGTATGGTTGTCCAACTTTTTTATAGGGTACAGCAAATTTGAGCACAGCTGTGATGTATGCTATTCATGATGCTTTTTCCCATACTCAGGGACATCTGGACAACATGTTTACTGTTTGTCATGTAATTGTCTTCATGTCTTGTTAGTTTGCACAGTATTTGTCCTGTACCTTTCCCTGCAGTGATGACTGCAGAGCATTTCCACATAGGGATGTTAGTGTGCTTTATCATCTAACAGGCTCTACATTATGACTGATGATGTGCTCCCTAAACAGGAATAATGTAAAAGACATTCCATATGTTTAATAAATGTCAGTAGTGATGATCATGTCTGTACACTTCCTGATTACTGAGTTCTTCATCACCTGCCTAGGACAGCAGCTTTCACATCAACCACAGGCAAATATGTCTATAGTATCTTGTGTGTGTGTTATATCTCTGTTGGAATGCAGCATGATGGCCATTATTTGCTTACTGATGATGTATTGATGTATATGATTCTCTATGATAGTTTCAGTTCAAACCTCACCTCTGGTGATGAAGTCTCACCAGGACATGTTAGGTATGTTTTACTATTTTAATTATTCCCAATTGTCAGATGTGTGCAATATGTGCCATACATGAAATCTCTTTGTTATATAGGGTCCATGAACCTCACCCAGGCACTATGTCCTGTTATGTCCATATCCTCATTAACATTCTAGACATACAGTTGGCCTATATATCATTAATAAGCTGCATCATGTATTGTTTTGTGTGTAATCAACCTGTGTCATCACTCTCTTCTTGTAGCCCATCCACTACCTGCTTCCTCCAGTAGCCTGTCCACTGGTCCAAAGTTGGGAAGTGATGTAGCTCACTGTGATAGCACAGCCTGTGGCACATAGGCCACAGATTTGGGTTTATTTTCCAGCCCAAAAGGGGACAGTTCTGTGGATCATGCTGTACTTCAAATATTGAGGACAATGTGGGCAGACATTCTGATGAGCGGTGACAGCAGCTTCCAGACATGATGATGTTCTTGTGCCATTGTCCCATGCAAAGTCAGCAGATGAACGTGACTCTTCCCCACAACTGAGATGTACTGCCCATTGCAGGACATGTGAGAGTGTTGCTATGTATGAACGTGTATCAAGAAGGTGTCCGCCTACTATTGCAGGTGAATGAACATTCCCAGTCACTCATGGAGCTGACCTTTGTACTCTTGCCCTTGCAACCAATCATATAGTATGTCCGCTGAATGTGTTACATGAAGGTCAAAAGTCCAGGCATGGTGAGATCTTAATTGCACTGGCTGCACAGCATACTTCACCAAAAGTCCTGTCATGTTTGTGTTAGAGCAGTGATGTAGTACTAACAGGTATTACATAGTATAACTGTATAAAGCAGAGAACATCCAATGGGCAGATGCCGATCCCCTTGCATTGGACTCACTTGCCATCAGACTTCAATCAATGTCTCTAGTGCAGTATGCACACACATTTGCTAATATCTGGTCCACTGTGAACTCAGCAAGCATGTTCAGACCGCCACAGGGCTGTTGTGTTACTTCCCACACTACACCTGCAAGTGTCACCACATCCAGCTCCTTTGCTGAGAAACATGGGCTGACTGTTTCTGGATGTGGCAGGTGCAGCCAGGAACACACACTGCTTTAGTGTAACACTGACAATTGATCCAATGCATGTTTTGTTGTGTCATTCTGACCCTCTGGCAATGATGAATACTGTGCCGACCACCAACACAGTAATGTGTCTGCAGTTGTTGATATGTCTGATGCCACATTTTTTTAATGAATAGATTTATTTGTTGATATGTATTACCTGATTGACACTGACATATGTCAGTGATGATATTGAGAACAGTAATGCAATATGTGATGTCATGCTTTAATTTTGGCATCTTTGTTAATAAACAGATACAAGTCACATTTTTCTTACAGTTTGCCTTGTTGTCTGCCATTCCACATGCACAACCATACCCCTGTCTACATACCTGTGTCATGTATGTCATTTTAATATAGTCTTGCACATGCTTAACACCAGAATTAACTGCCTTTCTATATGCCTGTTTCCATTTTCAATTGCCATGTGTACGTGTATTTCCCATGCTTGCCTTCCCATATCTGACTAAATCTGCACATAGGTGCATATATACATATGCTGTTGTATCAACAACATTGATGTATATTGCAGGTATGCTGTGTGGTCTACGTCATTGCCGTTCTGCATATCTGCACATATATTACATGGAAAGGACCCAAATTGCAGCAATACCATGTATAGGGAGTCAACACCGTTATTGTATGGCCAGTGTTTTTGTGTATGTATATGCTGATCCATTCCCATACACATCATGGACTATGCTTTCTTGTGATTGTGCCTACTGGATGGGTAATGTTCTATGGTAGTACTCTGTGTGATAATATCCTAACTGTGAAGTGGGTAATTCAGTTGTGCATACCTCCTGCATCCCATACATGTGCCTGTGTGCTCCTGTGTAGTTGATAATGCTATACACTAAGACTAGGTTATATGTACAACTGATGGGTCATTTTCATTAATTGTAAACTGCGCTGCTGTTCTGGGGCAAGATGTGAACACTGATGTTTACTCTGTGTACTTATATACCTGTGGCCTGTCATGACTTGAGCTAGGACTTGTGTCCACATCCTCCATCATCCATGCCAATTTCCTCTAGCCCCTGTGTCCTCCTGATCCTCTTCTGACAACTGTGGAATGTCATCTTTAGACATCTGGAGTTCTTGGGGTAGATCACCCGTACCTGCCACTGGCAAGCTGTCAGGTTTTGATATTAACATGTTATGTAGCATGGTACACATAGTAATTATCTGTGTTGCCTTTTCAGGTGTGTATTGCAGTATAGCCCTGGATGTGTCCAGAAATATGAATCTGGATTTCAGCACACCAAACACATGCTCAATAATGTTTCTTGCTACAGTGTGTGATCTGTTATATGCATCGCCTGCAAGTTTGGATGGGTCTCTATATCATGTCATTAACCACTGTTATAATGGATAACCACAGGCACCTGTTTGTGGGATGGAGGTGCCACATATGTTGTCATCATGCATACTGATGACAGGTTTGCATTCTGTTTACAGCATAGCTGTGTTCCTGTACCTACCAAGTAGTAGTCCCTTGGGTATTTTACCATTTTATAAGGAGGCCTTCAGA
This sequence comes from Protopterus annectens, assembly GCF_019279795.1. NCBI lineage: Eukaryota > Metazoa > Chordata > Ceratodontiformes > Protopteridae > Protopterus > Protopterus annectens. The sequence continues at coordinate 1,589,419,136 of NC_056732.1, read as the reverse complement.
CAACTTTTTTGCCATATAGCAGCATCATGTACACTCCCAGGGTGTGTCACCATTATATTTGTTATGATGCCCTCTTCTGTGCACACCACCTGGCAATTAGGTGATGGCCATCCATTTCTATTTAGGTAAATTTCTATTTCAGATGCTGCAGGGATTTTGACAGAAATGTGCATGCAGTCTGTTGCTCCAAGTACACAGAGGAAGGTGGCAATGCTATAGAATTGATGCATGACATACTTGTACTCTGTGACTGTGGCTGGAAGATGGATGTACTCAAAAACATCAATGCATATTGCTGTCAGGAATTGGGAGATGATGTGAATGGCAGCTGTCTGGGACACTCCTACTGCATCTCCCATATGACACTGAAATATCCCTGATGCCCAGTATAAGCATACATTGGTTTTAACAGGACATGCGTACATGTGCACGGCACACATGTTACACACAGCCTGCACCTGCTCTCCATCTAATTAGTACCTGTTGATTATTTCTTGATAGAGAGCTGGTTTATATGTTGCCTGGCTCAATGGCTAGCAAGCTATCTTGCCACATATTCCTTTATGGCTATCACTACCCTAGCCTCCTGTAATGCATTAGATACCAGTTTTGTGTGTGTGTGTGTGTGTGTGTGTGTGTGTGTGTGTGTGTGTGTATCTACATATATATATATATATATATATATATATATGGATTTTCGTTCAACAGTCCGAATCCAGAATCACCGAACGCACTTTACCGAAAAGCACTTTTGTTAAAGTCTGTCAAAAAAAAAAAGGAAAAACAACATAAAGGTGTTTATGCAGGGGGGCTATGCTCCCTGCACCCCCCTATGTGGGGGGCTGTGCCCCCCCACTTTAATATTCTCACTCTGAGATCACACTACAGTGGGGAGAAGGCAAAAATTCCCTTACCCACACTGTAGTACGATATCCACAACAGTCATTCCCCCACGACTCCCTCTGGCTGCAGGCATACATATGCAAAAGTGCTTTTTCGGTTAAAAGCACTTTAGCGTAAATATGCCTGGCCATTAATTCTTCGGTGAAAAGCACCATCGAGCATCAGTCCTAGACCCACACACACGCATATATATATATATATATATATATATATATATATATATATATATATATATATATATATATATATATATATATATATTTTTTTTTTTTTTTTGGTAATGATGCAGCTTCCACAAGAGTCCATAAGAAAGAGCTTTCTCTTGTAATAAATGTAGCCTCCAGCAAGTGCTTTCATAAAGTTTTTGGCAAAGCACTTTGTTACATTTAAGTTGCGTTGCGCAAGCTTTCTGTGTTTTGGAATCTGGCGGGTATGTGTAGATTCCATAATTATCCTACTCTGAACAGATAATTCCTCTGACTTGCTGAAGTGTACTTTATGGAATCATGTCTGCCGTCCATGAGCTGAAGTTTTCCTTTAGTGTGCTACACTGCTTGTAAATGTCTTTTGGAATCCAGCCCAGGGTGTGTCTCACTACTGTTTCAGGGAGACTGGCAGTGATTCTTAACGTCTGGTGGATAGCATTGGAAAGCTATAGTCACTGCAAGCATGTTTATGAGGGGAATGGAAATGACAAAGCGATTCGATGAGGTGGCCTAAGGTAGTATTGAGTGTCAGATTGTAATCTTGCTTTTAAAAAGGGGAAATTAATGAAATGTTGTCTGGCTTCTAAAGGCTTCTTAAAAGTATATCTTTTTGAAATTGCATTTGAAGGATTCAGTGGTTACCTGGTCTGTTTTTTATTTTATACACATTTTATATATTCTTGTCTTCTCTGGTTCGGTGTCTATGTAATTTATAAATTATTTACAGTTCATTCATGTTTTAATTTTGATTTTAATTTTTTACGCTGCGTTTTGTGAAAAATTACTTTAATAAAGTTGAAGTTTAAGCAGTTTATAAAGAAGGGAGGCCAGGATCAGTTCCACTCAATGCTGGATAAGAAGTAGCTAGGCTGTAAAGACCCAGCAGTGGTGCTGTCGATGAGTAGCACGAGTCATGATCTTAAACATTTTGTGAGCAATTAGCTGCTGTGTGCAGCAATAATGTAGGGGCTATGCTAAACTTGTGCCACGCCATGAACTGAGAACTGAGAACATTTCCAGGCTAAGAGCATTAATTCATTAATTTTTGCTCCTAAAAGGAGGGGGAGTATCCATATTCATAAAGGATACCCACACCTCCAGGTTAGTGGCAACGCACGAAGCATCGGAGACCATCCAGGTGCAATTAACCATAGGTAAAACTGCCCTACAGTTTGTAACATGCTACAGACCACCTTCTCAAACTCAGGAAACCCACACAGCCTTCCTGAAGACACTGGAGAGTATGAATGTCTCTCCAAACACCATCATATTGGGTGACTTCAACTACCCAAACATAGACTGGGAACATTACTCAAGCCCCAACACCCTAGCCCAAAGGTTCCTTGAGTTCATAAACTCAAATGCTATGGAACAACTAGTCACCATTCCCACAAGAGGAGAAAATATACTAGACCGGATCATCACAAACATGGGGACAAAATGCTCCACACTGGAAGTATATCCCTCATTGGTGAGATCAGACCATAAATTAATCTCACTGGAGATCCACATCCCGCCCCACCCCAGCAAAAGACCACAGTGAAGAACTTCTCAAAAGCAAACTTCACACTTCTTAAGACTGGAGTGGTATCCTTCAAGGCCCCCGAGCCAGTGGAAACCACAACCCACGCTGCTGAAACCCTTACAAATGCCTTCTACGAGCACCTCCAGGAATGTATGGATCAAGCAATCCCTAATAAAATCAAGACCCTTTCCACCAAAGGCAGGTGCCCGGTCTGGTGGACTCCAGCCATAAACAAACTCTACAACAAGAGGAGAAAGCTACTACATGACAGAGCAAAATACCTAAATGGGAAGGCATCTCTGATCAATACTAGCAAAAAACTACGATCACTCATAACATCATCCAAGGCCAACTTTGAGAGAAAAATCGCTAATGACACAAAAGACAATCATAAAGCCTTCTTTAGCTATGTTAGAAACCTGGGTGGAAACTCCCAGATATGCTCAGAATTAGTCCAAAATGATAAAAAAATCACTGAACCCACAGACATTGCCAACATACTGGCAGACAGGTTCAGTGCAAATTTCTCCCTCCCTCCCCAAAAGGAGAAATATCTATCCCACCAGAGTCTAGCCTCCCAAACATCTCAGATGCCCAGGTGAGAGCTGCTCTCTCTAAAGCAAAAAACACAGCATCAATGGGACCGGACGGTGTCCCCGGCTGTGTGCTACACGAACTCAATGAGGAATGAAACCCACACATAAGGCTGCTGTTTAATCTTAGCCTTACTACAGGATACGTACCCAAAGAATGGCGTACGGCAACTGTGGTCCCACTCCACAAAGGCGGTGCTTCTACGGACCCTGGAAATTACTGCCCCATAAGCTTGACGAGCCTTGTCTGCAAAGCTATGGAGAGGATCATAATGGAACTCATAAATAAAGACATTGGGGACCTACAGACACTGGATCCTACCCAATTTGGCTTTGTCAAGGGCAGATCCTGCCTCTTGAACTTGGTCGACTTTTTCGAAACAGTCACTAAGGCCATTGATGAGGGTAAGGCAGTTCACACAGCCTACCTTGACCTAGCAAAAGCGTTCGACACAATGCCCCACTCGGGCATCGTAGAAAAGCTCACCAGCTTAGATGTAAACCCATATGTCACAAGATGGGTTGCAAACTGGCTCAAGGACAGAACACACAGGCTAGAGTTGCTGGTGCCATGTCAGACTCTAAGCCGGTCACGAGCGGTGTCCCACATGGCTCAGTCCTGGGCCCCCTCTTGTTCGGCATTTATTTTTCTGAAGTGCAGGCAAACATAGGGGGATTGTGGCTGACAAAATTTGCAGATGACTGCAAACTGGGCACCATAATTGACACTCCATCAGACACAGACATCATCCAGAAAGGTCTCATAGAAATGGATAACTGGTGCCAGAGCCATGGCCTTAAGCTAAATGCCAAAAAATGTATAGTCATACCCTTTGGGAAAAACAAGGTAACCCCTAATTACCACATAGGTGGTAATCCATTAAACATGGAAGAAGTTATCAGGGACCTGGGGACCCAAGTTGACAGTAACCTCTCTTTTGACACTCACATTGCCAAAGTGGTTAGGAAGACCTTCTACATTGCCCACCTGATCATGAAGGGATTCACATCCAGATCAGGAGAGGTCATTGTACCCTGTACTCTTCACTTATCAGACCAATGATTGAGTACAATGCCCCATTCGAATGTACCTTACCCGACACCTGCAGCAGTTGGAAAGACCCCAAAAGTTCCTCACCAAAAGGATAAAGGGGCTCAAACATATGTCATACGATGCCCGACTGAAGAAACTCCAGCTCTATTCAGTCGCATACCGTCTGCTCAGAGGTGATCTGTGCCTGACATACAAGGCCATGTCCAACCCGGAATTAATGGACATGCTCCACCTCAAAAAATCCAAATCCACCAGAGCCACGAGAGCAAGAGACTTAAACCTCAACACGGATATAAATAGGATGTGCTGGAGGGACAGATTCATCACCCAGAGACTCCCTACACTATGGAACAGAATCCCAGTCCATGTGAGGCAGAGCCCCTCACTGACTCTGTTCAAGAGAAATCTTGACGAGTGGATGGGAGATTGTAGGTTTACCCCGGGAATCTTCTCTGTATCACTGCTGGACAGAGGCACAGCAAACTAATGGGTATAGTATTCTCATCCTAAGGGGTGGTGAAAGCCACACACACTCTGGCTAGGCTTTTAAATGCCCTAGGGCAGATAGCCTAGTATGAACCTATGAACCTATGAACCTATGAATCATTTCTGTGAGATGGTGAAAGCTTAACATTTGGTCCAGTCATATCCTCAGACATCTTTACATGCAAGTGGTCTCAGTTGTATTGGTAGAATTAATTTAGATTTCCTGAGTTTTCATTGCATGGATCTGCTTTTGCTGGGTCCTAAATAACATACTTTTAACATTATTTTTTGTAGTTAAAAATATGGTACGTATGATTTAGCCAGGTGATAGGGTAATCAAGATCCTCTAATATGGGTTTTAAATTGTTGAAGGGGAGAGGTCTGATCTAAAAATAAACATTTTATTCAAACAGAAGATTAACTGAAGAGTGGGAGTTGGTTAGAAGTCTGTTAATAAATACAAAAATAAAGTAAAGGAGAAAGGACTAGGAGTGGAGAAGACTGACCCTTGAAAAACTCCTTTAATTTGAAATCTTGATCTGAGTGGGATGATCTTATTTTTACTAAGATGTTTCTGTTAGGAATAAAGTTTTTAAACCAGCCTGTTTGTGTGTCAGTGATGCCTATTAATGAGAAGGTATTAAAAAAAGGGTTGGTTGTGATCAGCCAGTTCAAGTACCCTGGAAAGATGCATAAATACAGCACTAGTCAAATTGCCTTTATCAATTTTAATTAAGATGTCATTGAAAGAGTACAAATGGTAGTTATAGTGCTTTGCCTATTACAGAAATCAGCACAGGGATGCATAAATGCTACATCCACAATTGCGGCCAAGACAACACTGTTTACATTTCATGCATGATGAACTCCGAGGCTTATTACCTATGCAAGTGACCAAGCCAGTCAGCAATACTGACAGTGCATGAGCACCTGTGGTAGTCAATGCAAGTATTCATACACAGGTATAGAATGGTGATGTTATGCATGGCACACAATGTATACATTTATGGAGACATGCAATGGAAGGGAAATGCCACTGATGGCAGAGGGTGGAGTAGAGCTTACAATGTAGCAACAGAATTCACAAAAATAGATGGAAAATGTGCAAATGGAGGTGCAGAACAACACAATTGTTGGAAATGCAGAGGTGGAAAGGAGGTGTAGCAATATGTGAATGTAGAAGAATATAAAACCTTGACAAGAGAAGTGGGATGCAATAAAATAATGTGAAGTAACAACCTTCATCACTCCTGAAAACATCAAAGTATGAGCAATGTACTATACTGTGAATATCATTAAAAAGGAATATATGGCACCCCAATGGGAAATGATCCATCAGTTCAGTCCACATGTCAGTACAGCCACAGTTTACTGGCAATGTGAGCTACTGCAGCAGTCTGAGTAAAAGAGATCATAAAATATACATATGAGGAAAATGTAGCACGTGTGCAAAGCGAGTGAAAGAAAAGAATGATGAGTAACCAGGGAAACAAACCCATGAACTTTCCGCTGAATGATTCAAAAGCCATACATTATCAAGGGAAGTCACTGCAAAGGGGTCACAAAACACACATAGCAGGAAAATGTACCACATGTGCAGACTGAAAGCAAAAAAAGAAAGAGAGGTCTCCAGGGAACTGAGCCCATCACTTTCCCATTGAATGTTTCAAAAGCAGTGCATCAGCAAGGGAACCACTGCAACAGTAAGAGAAAAATTGTCATAAACTGCACATATCAGACAAATGCAGCACATGTGCAGACTGCAAACTGAGCAGATGTAAAACTAGATGCTACCCCTAGGGAATATGAAACACATAACCACTGCAGTCACATAGAATGAATAACTGCATGAGTACAGTGAGCCATTGAAGGAGTTCAAATAATGTCAGCAGCTGTATATTATTTCAGACTGGTATGTGCAGTGAGGCTTAGCTCATTGTGTGACAGGCTTGCACATGCCAAAGAATTTTCCATCAGTTGTGCAATGGGATATGGAGTGCCATTTCTCTATGGTTATATATGGCCATGGACATGATTATTTACAACTGTGGTGCAACATATTACCACAGGAAGTTGATTTTTGCATTTAAATTCTCTTTGTGGGTGTATGTATGGTATTTATGTATGTTTTGACCATATTGCAGGATAGAACTGGGAGTATAGGACAGAGATGAAAATGGGAAGCAATTAGAGGGTATAACACAAAGTGAGCAAGTAAGGAATGAGCAGGATGGAGGTGGCATAGGAGTCATATTTCTCTATTTGTCAGCTCAACAATGGTACATGAATTCATAAATAAATTAGTTGAAAACGTACCAAACTCCATGACATAATTTGTAACATAGTGATAGGGATTTTGCAATTCAGTGACATGGAACTCATGATAGGAAAAAAAAAGAGACATATGCTTAAATAGATTTAACCCCCTGCTTTCATCACCGATATTCTCTAAACTAGTACAATATCATGGCGTAAGATGGAAGCACTCAGAGGAAATGATTCTGGAAAACACATTTCAGGGGAAAGGAAACCACAATGGAAAGAAAAGAGAAATACACCTAAATGGATTTGAACTCCTGCCTTCATTACAGATATTCACTAGACCAGTGCATTAGCAAGGCATTTAACAGACGTACTCACTTGAAGAGATTCTGGAAAACCCACTGAAAGGAACAATACACAATTATAGCAAGAAAATAGAAAAGCACCTACATGTAACTCATGCCTCTCACTCTGAGAGTTCCAGACCCAGAACATTAGCCAGCCACACCACAAAATCTAGGGACTGTATCAATATATCAGATTTCAGGAGAATGGAACACATGATAGCAAGAGAAGAAACATGCATTTATATGGGATTTAACCCTCCTTGAACAGTGTATTATTCAATGAAAACAAAATAAATCATAGTGAATGGAGTCAGATAGTACATATTCCCAGAAAATGTTAGAACAGTGCTGAAGAGTGGAAACTGAACATAGAAAAGAACACATCAATCACCAGGGAATTAAAACCCTTCTGCCAGTGTACTGGCAATATAAACAGCAGTGCATGAGCAGACTGAGCACTTAACAGTCAGCTCTTTTGTGTGATAAAAATCAAGATCTTACTGTTTCCAAAGGATTTTTTTTTCATTTCTTGCCATAGAATGAAATTAGTCATTTCTCTGTGGTTATGTATGACTCACAATGTTGCTCATTTCCAACCGTCATGAAATGTATTCCCACAGAAAGATGATTTTAATAATATAAACCCTGTTGTGAATATGTGTGTGTGTTTTGTGCCTATTTTTGATGATGTTGAAGGCTGGAAATGGGATTATATGGCCAGGATGAAAAGGGAAGTACATAGAGGGTAGCACACTAGATGAGCTAAGAAGGACTGAGTTGGATGGGGGTAGGGTAGGAGAATATCTCACACCTTCTTATCTCAACAATGCTAGATGACTCAATTCTTACATTTTGTTAGACAGTGCCAAACTCTATGACAAATGTACACACTAATATTAGGAATGGTTCATTTCAGAAAAGAGGAACACATGATATCAATAGAAAATGATCACACTAGCATAAAATTAAAATCAACCCTGTGTCACTCACATTCTCCAAAACCAGTTGTGCCACAGAATCATACATAGGAAGTTATTTGTAAAACACACATATCAAGATAATTGAGCATAGGATAGCAATAAAAGTGATACACACCTGAATGGATTTAAACCCATGCTTATATTTGGCAGAGCATTAGCCAGATATGACACTGAAAATTCAGATCTTCTTTTTCTTTCGGCTTTTCCCGGTTAAGGGTCGCCACAGTGGATCACCTGTCCGCTCATGACTGGCAGTAGAATTTTACTGTGTCGAGTTGCCAGCCCAGCGCCCAACCTTCCACAGAAGGCACACATACACACTCATACCTATGGCCAATTTAGAGTGTCCAATCCACCTACAGCATGTCTTTGGGATGTGGGAGGAAACCGGAGCACCCGGAGGAAACCTACGTGACCACAGACAGAAGGCACCCCAGCCGAGGATTGAACCGGAGAACCTCTTGCTGTGAGATGACAACGCTAACCACTCACACTGAAGCATTCAGATGAAATGTATAAATAGTATATAATGCAATGGAATGGAAATACAGTCACACAATGAAAACATAATCATGTAAAGCAGCTTCTCACCCAGAGGGGATTTGAACCTTGAATTCAATACACTGAGCATGGCCTTCACACAGAAATTATTAACTTGACCATATTTCAATACTGCTTGATGATGCACATGCATGCTCATCTTATTTGCATGACCAGTGGTAAGATCTTAGCACATTCAAAGGATTTTTCTTCATTTTTGTTATAGGATGAGAACTATCATTTCCCTGTGATTATAGCTGACCAGCAATATTGCACTGTGCCAACCCTATGTGTGTATGTGTGATGTGTGTGTGTGTGTGTGTTTGTGTGTGTGTGTGTGTGTGTGTGTGTGTGTGTGTGTGTGTGTGTGTGTGTGTGTGTGTGTGTGTTTACCTACTTTTGTCCAGACTAAAGTTTTGAAATGCGAGTATAAGACAGACATGAAAAGAGAAAACAAGCAGAGGATAGAACATAAGCTGAACAAATGAGGATGGGGTGGGATAGAAGCAATACTTCTCAACTTCTTAACTCAATAATCAGGTGCGAGTTCAATAATATTTATACAGATTCAAAGACTGAACTTCTCAATGATAAGTCAGAAGTCTATACACCTTATAAACAATTGTAACCAGTCATGTGTACATGAATTAAAGGTCTGTGAAGTTGACAGGTTGGGTGGTAGAATTTTTTTTTTTTTTGTGGGACAGTTGGTCTTTTTATTTTACTACTGAGAACTGAAAGTTGGAGAAGGAAGACAGGGAAATAAAATGTCAGTAAGGTATGGTAGGTCACAGGAAAAGACTGACATGGCTGACAGGGTGTAGGGTAACATAAAGATGGAGGGAGAATACAATAGTGAAGGAGACATTAGTCAAACAGAGGTCAGACAATGGAAAGGGAGGTCTTGTATAACATAATGTGTGGGTATAGACACAAAAGGGAAGGGACACCAGCTGTGGGGATAGGACTGAGTGTTCTGGGATGCAATATTTGCCAGTTTCACCAGAGGGGGAGATTACTGCTCACCACTGAAGCCATTACCACAGGATTCAGTTTCCCCAGAGGGGGAGATTACTGCTCACCACTGAAGCCATTACCACAGGATTCAGTTTCACCAGAGGGGGAGATTACTGCTCACCACTGAAGCCATTACCACAGGAGTCTGATTCAGGAACTGGAGACAGTGCTGGGAAGGGGCACGACTGAAATGTATTCTGATGAAGTCGTGAGATGAAAGCGGTTATTAAAGCATTTTGTACGCTATTTGGTTTGAATTGCTGCTGTTCTACAGTTATCTCTGCCATTTTTCTGGATTCAACAGTTTTTGGTCAATTTTTTGGTTTAAGGGGCACGACTCACTGAGTTGCTGGACTATGTTCTCTATGTGGCTGATGCAGGAATCAAACTTTCTGTCTAGTATCTCCCCCACAAACACATGTGGTTAACACTGTGCCATTCCCCATTGTAGGGCTACCTGAACCAGATGGTGCAGGTAGAAGAGGAAGTGAGGCAGCAACTCGGGCAGGCTGGAACCCAGATATGCTGGGTGTCTACAGCAGTGGTGGTACAATACTGATGCTACCACCTGTGTGGGGATGACAGGACATGATGGTATGGTCAGTCCAGGGCATTGTGCTGATGCAAATAATTGTAACAGAAATGGAGAGATATAAATAAATACATGTATAAAAGAGATAAAGAATAGCAGCAAAGCAGGCGGGTGAAGAGAAAGACAAAAACAATTTGTAATTGCATTCTGACTATGCTCATATTCATAACACAGTGAAGGAAAATAAGCTTTTGATAGTATGGCCTACACAGCTATGTCTTTAAATTTTTTTTCTGTGCAATTTTCTTTGAGGATGTGGGGGCCTACACCAAAAGCCATCATCATATTCAGCCTGGCATAACAGCATGATAACTGCAGGAGAGAGTTATCAGAACAGCACATCTGTGCTTGTATCTAGTAATACTATTGCAGTTTTAGAAATAACACGATGGCAGATATACATGAGAAACTTGTGGGGGTTGTAACTATTGTTGTTACATAGAGAGTGATAATATTTTTGTACATCCGATCACGAAAGAACAACATAGGTTTAGAACTAGGGCTACATGTTCTAGAACTAATGTAGTTTATATGTCATCCTGTCAAGAATGTTCCTGCTTTTATATAGGAAAAACGGTGAGGATGTTCAAGGAAAGGATATGGGAACACCTGTTAGCTATTAGGAATAAGGACCTTAGAAATGCCCTTGCTAAACATACAGTTGAAAAAGGTGACACATATACTTTCACGTTCAGGGCATTAGATGTAATGGAACGAAATGCATGGTTGGTTGATGTGAATAACATAGTGGAACAGAGGAAAACTAAATGGATAGTAAGACTGCAAGCTGATATACACCCAGGGTTAAACGGTTTTGTACCTTTAAAGCCCATCTTGAAGGCTCGTGATTTATTTAAATAATTGGTGACATTATTAAATCATGTGCTCTGTGTTTTAGTATTTATTTCAATATGCATTTTAAAGTTTTTGTATTGGTCTGAAGAAGTGCTCATGAAAGTGCTAACCTTATATTAAAATTTTTGGATTTTAAGATTGTCATTGTTGGCTCTGTGGATTTTATTTCCTGTGCAATATACATGAGAAACTTGCTGATCATGCAATAAAATTGCCAAGCACAGGTGATACACTGTGGACAGATATATGTATTGTATATTATGAACTGCCCAGTCAAGTAATAACTATAATTAAGACAAATATGGATCTTGTAGTGGTGTAATAACATTATTGGGATTACACATATAAAAGTATGCTATGATAACAGCCTATATTGGGGGGGGGGGCTGAACCTACAGCCATCTTAACTGTAAGAATGGGAATGGCTGTAGAATACTGGAATAAACTGGAACTAACTGGAATGAGGCTGGAATGAATGTCTTTATCTTTTAATTACCCAAAACTGTACTGAACAGGTGCCAGTGTCTCTTTATGGGCCAAATCTTCTTGTACATTTCAGAATAAAAGTCTGCATACACTGTAGTTCAGTTAAAATGCTTTATCATGTACAGCAGAGATAGATGCCAATAATATCCAAATCAAATCTTATTATCACCAGTAACAGTGATGATGAATTGAAATTGACTGTATTATAATATCTGTTACTTCTGTACTCATTATACTCAGAATTATTCATTCCATTCCTCCTGAATAATATAATTAATATCCCGGAATGCTGGATATGTGACCTGACGTCTACACTCTCAAAGTGTCTGTACACAACATCTGTGGACTGCAATGCAATGGACTGTCTGCGTATCAGCCAAACTAACTTTTTCCTTCTGTGTCTGAAGTAGCTCTCCTAATAACACCAAAACTCTGTAAATTTCCTAAAAGTTGTACATGCCTCTTTAACCCCAGCCTGTTTGTATTTAATGTACTGTGCAGCACATTTTATTCTTATCAGTAGTCTTGAATGAAGTTATTCATTTGTACTGAAACATTTCCTTATGCACATCTAGGCCTATGCAAATAGAATAACACACTACATTTAAGTGAAAACTAATTGTACAATCCCACTAAGACCCCTAAACAGGGGTCTATTTTTGTAGTTAATTTAAAATATGAAATATAAAATGAAGACACAGGCCTAACCTTACATTTTCAGGCCGATGCAAGGTCTTTCTTTTAAGTATATTTATGTAGAGTTTATGAAAATATAACAATTATGCCTGAAATTACTGAACTGGGATTTACTTCTTTAATTACTTTATAAATTGCGTATGGCAGTGCATACAGGTTTAACATGATGAGACATTTCTCCACCTATCCCACATTCATGGATAAAAGAGTGCTTAAAATGTATAAGATACACCCTACATGGATAACTACATCACAGCAACCATGAAACAGTGGCACATCACTTTGCAGTTAAGCCATGATAAAGGACAAATTATTATTCCAGGGATAAAAATTCAAAAGATGATATTTCAGGGTGACTCTCTGTCACTGCTGCTATTCTGCCTCGCCCCTTAACCCATTAAGCTGTCTGCTTAATCAATTAGGTCATGGCTATAATTTGGCTCCCAGAAAACAGCAAAGTGTAAAGACTTCTCATCTTCTCTTTGTAGATAATTTAAAACTGTACAGCTCATCAGATGAGAAACTGAAAGCAAGTAGTCAAAACTTTTGTTCTTGATAAATGTGCAAAAGCAACCTTTAAAGCAGGAAAGCTACAGCACCAAGAAAACATCAGTTTGGGACAAGAATGTGATATAAAAAAAACTTGAGCAAGAGGGAGTGTATAAATATTTGGGAAGTGATGAAGGATCAACAATAAAACATGAAGAAATGCGAAAAAACTTAATAAGTAATAGTTTAGAAGACTTAAATTATCCCTGAAACAGCACTGACATCTAAGAACTAAGTTCAGACTATAAACCAATTTGCTCTTCCTGTCTAACTTACTTAAGGATGCTTCATGCTCATCAAATGATTTATAAAAATCAGTGCATACCAAGATTATATATTCCCCATTCCGAAGGAGGTATGGACCTCCTTGAAATTGATTACATATATAGATCTGCAATCATGGCATTATATATGTATCTGCTGACCTCACAAGATCCAAACATAGTAAAAGTTTTGAAACATGAGGAGACTAAATCTAAGACGACTTCCCTGCTTAGTCTAGAAGAAGCATGTCGGCATCAAACCGGAGTGGAAATCAAACAAGAAGTAGATAAAAATCAGGCAGCAACTGAATGTTCCAAAAAAACAAAAGAAAGAATATATAGTGAAGGATCAGATGAGAAGGCTAGAAATCTGGAAAATGCATAAATATAGTTGCAAGTATAGAAAACTCCTGGAACAGCCTCATTTTGATCAGGATATAATGCAGGAATGGTTAAGGAGAGCCAAATTCAAACCAAAAGATGAAAGGTTAATATTGGCGGCCCAAGACAGTGGACTACAAGCACATTGGTTTACAAAGTCCATTGAACATGTGTGAGAAACAGACAAATGTAGGTTTTGTAAAACAGAATTGGAAACAGTTGCACACCTCGTTGCTGGTTGTGACATACTAATGGCAGAAGAACTGTATACTGAAAGGCATAATAATGTGGCAAGACTATTGCACTGGGGATTGTGCAAACATTATAATACTGAAGTAGCTGAAAAACACTGGAAACGAGCCACAAAGCATCATAGAAAATAATAAAGTCTACATCATATGGAATCACCCATTACCAGCAGTTCAAAAGAGAGGTGTGAGAAAACCAGATATAATGGTCCAGGAAAAGAAGACAAAAGTAGCATTGATCACTGCAATCTCTATACCCATTGACTACAGTGTCTTGAGTAGAGAGAGACACAAAGTCATAAAATCAGGATTTGAAGGCAGAAATGAGAGCAATGTGTAAGAAAGATACCCAGACTGTTCCACTAGTAGTAGGAGCAACAGGTCTTATAAAAAGAACCTACAATCGTATTTAGATATGTTACCGATACATGTAACTCTGTACAGATTGTAGAGAAGTCATTACTGGGCACATTGAGCACTTCTGGCTATCATCAAAGATTGAAATAATACTAATTTCATGAACTTTTGTCATACTTTGACTTAGGAATTGGATCTATTCCTGTCATGGTATTAGAAACTCAAAAGACTTAGAGAAATTAAAAAAGGGGGTCATTGCATAGTCATACTACTTCCAGTAAGGCATGCCAGTGCTAACAGATGTGGTCCTGCTGTATAAATGGTATATGCCATTAATTTTAATTGCTGCAACTGTCAATATGCAAACATAGTCATCTTTCATAACAGCAGCTATACTATCCTGGTGCTCTGTTATGTGCTACAGTCTGTCCCTATGCATCTCCTGGTTCCTGTCAATCTCTGCAGGGGCTAGAGATAAAGAAAGAGCAGAATAAAAAGGTGTATGGTGCCATGCATTGGCAAGATGGATGGGTAGGTACATTATGTTATACTTACAATATGAAGGTGGTGGTTGTGCCTTAATTTTATCATCGCACTGGCTATGGAGATTAGGCTTGTGGTGACTTGTCACCTTTGGGATGATGGCACTGTTCCCCCTTTAGTGCAATGCCAGTAGCAAACACGACAGGCTTGATCAAACTATTCCAGGCATCAGCCTTATATTGTTAACATTATATAGCCCTCCTACAGGTGCCTGTAGCTGTACTGCTTATGGAAGATGTCCAGAAAAATCATGGACTCCTCACACCACCGCTGTGCTCTAAAGAGAGCATTATACTCACCTTCTCCAGCCATAATAGTCTCACCTTCAAAGATTTCAGAATCTAATGACTATGGCCTTGTACTGTATTAAAGACTTTTTGACAAGGTTATAGAGAGTTGTAATCTGTCATGAGCAGATGATAGCTTGGATTGCTTCTATTAGGAACAAGCTCCATCCCTGAGTATAAACAGATCTTTCTGTTCTGGAGTTACCCTATCATTAACTTTTGGTTTTAGGAGCCTAATTATTATTGAAAAGTATGTACTTAGAAGATTTATAAAATGGATTTTAGGCTGTTACATTATTTCTAATCTTGACAGTTAAGCACTGTAGCCTATTAATTCAATTTTGTGACTGGTTGGAATGAGATTTTTTGTGGGTGATTATTTTTGTAAGGGGAGAATAAGACTAATGGACATGTGGCAATGGTCAGTTAGGCTAGGAGGAAGTATATATAGTGAGAATATGAAATGGGGACATATTAGTCATGATCGGGTTCAGTAGGGCACATTTACCTACTCTAAGATTTAGGCAGGTGAGTTAATGCACTACTTGTAGACCAAGCTTTGCTAGTATTTCATTAATATAATTCTTGTTAGGGCCAATATGGTTTATATTGAAGTTACAAAGAATTATTAGAGATTTACAGCATGATGTTGCCTTAATTACTTGTTTCAGTGGAGTGTTAAACTTATTTTTATTGGAAGGTGGAAGAAAGTGTGTAGCTGCAAGTTGAACTTTCGTTTTGTTTAAAAAAGTTGATTGATAAAATTATCCACTTTGGGTAATACCCATTTTTGTTAAGGGACTATCTATGGCTTTCAGATGGGCAGAAAAATATTAATGAAAATATGGTTTCTGTTCCGCGTTTTCTGTCTGGTCTAGAGTCAGACACATAAGAGTAGCCTAGAAAGTAGTAGCTCAGCTCAGAGACACTGTCTTTCAGTCCTATAGTGGGTTCAGTACTATGACCAGTCCTTTTTAATTTATTTATGCCTCATTTCACTATAAGATTTGAGTAAAGGTGACATTGGCAAAAGGTATGTTGTTATAGTGGGTAAGGTCTTTACCTCTCAGATACAAGGCATATGGTTTGATTCTAACCTCTTGTTGTTGGCTTGGCTTGTAATAATCTGTAGACATATAGCCTAGTGTTTACTTGTGTACTTATTATCTGAGGAGGGGTTGACATAATGATCAGGATCTTTGCCTCACAAATACAAGGTACAGGGTTTGATTCTGAGCTCTTCTAATAGTCTGCAGACTGATAACCTACTTTTAACCAATGAAAAAAGACTCCAAAACTGGTGCGGAGGTCACAGTTGGAGATACTGGCCTCAGAAGGGACAGAAAGAAGCTTGTAAGGTGGGAAAACAAGCACCAGCTGAGATTAAACCAAGAACACAATGCAAAGTTATGTAGTTTGTTAATAACTCAAAGAAAGCATGAATTGTAAGAGACATGCTCCTAGTGAGGCCAGAGGAAGAAATGATCTGGGGGTAAGTTATATCTAGGTTAAATCACATACTTTAACAATGAATGTCATTGATGAAAGCCAAAGGGATGCTGGGATGCACAGCTAAGCTAGAGGACTCAAGTCATGTTGAGCTCATATTTTCATTATATAATATGCAGGTAAGACAATACTTGTAGCACTCAATTTATATCGTCCATACAGAAAAGAAAGTCTAGATGATAAATAAAATACAGCTCAGAGCTGCTAACGTGGCAAGGGAACTGGAGAATTAAGAAAGACTCAGAAGATCTGGCATATTAGCATGGCAGACAGAAATGGGTGGGTTTGATATGAACATTTGTCAGGGACAAATGCAATGGGTGGAGTTAAAGAGCAGTGTTAATAAGTGATATGTTTAGCACGTGACATATGACTCACTGATGGCTAGGATGTAAACCCAGCAAACATGCCAAACCCAAGAGTGATGTCTAAGGGCAGGGTTCAAGGACAACTGCATAAGGATTGGTTGTAATGCTTGTACAAACTTAGTCACCATCCTTTTATGTTTGTTCAGTGAGAATTAAGGAGGCAGAGGTAATACTGCCAGCCACTGTTCTACAATAGTACGAATTCATCATTTGCCGCTGTTGGCACTTTCAACCTAGTTTCCCCTCAGATTCAGCTAGCCAAATAAGGGAAGCATTATATAGCCCTTTCTTTCCAGAAAAGTAGGTGGAATATAACTACCAGAAGAGAGCAAGTGCACATCTTTTTAAGCCTGTGAAAAGGATATGTTTATTTATGTAGATTTTGTTAATGCATCACTTGTAATGTTCCCAAAGGACTTGTGTTATTATGAGACCCAAAAGATTATAGCTTTAAAATATATAGGCAGGAGACCAGATTTGTTATTAACACATAATAGTAATACCCATTTTAATTTTTGTCAATGTTGTATAATTAAGGCCAGGATTCACAAATGACTAATGCAGTACATAGTGCAAGTTAACATATGCAGGGGTAATGACCACCATGTGAGTAATTCAAACAAAAAATTAGTGTGACTGCAGAATTTGAAAAACTAGTACAGCAGACAGCACAAGCAAATGACAATGTAGTAATGTGGAAATGAGGAATCCCATGCAGTTGAGGCACTGGCACATGGATTATGCAAAAGACGACAGCAAACACAGAGAAGTGGTTCAGAAATGTATAAAACAGGCATGTTGTGTCATGGTACAAACCTATTTCCAACACCAGAGTTGTATGGTGTACAGCCAAGTGGAGATGCCAGGAGTAGCGGTAGCTATAGCAGAACAGCAGGTGCGAGTGACCATTACTGCCACAAACAGTACTTATGATTTGGTATGCTGCGGACATGGCTGCCAGCAAATGATGTGCCATCAGCATTTGACATAACACTATTTAACAGGCCAGCAGATAACTGACTGATATCACGCGGACAGTACGACCATATGTGACCTAGCTAAACTGCTTTGCCCTCAAGCAGAATCAAGGGAGATCAGTGCATTGCTCATTCCAGTGGGCACAATGGTATTTCTACCATTATCTTTCTTAGTTACATGGACTTCTGAGGGACCTGTAGAGGCAAATCACAGACATGAGCCTCATGAGTCCTACACCAGTTCAGTTACTTAACATTATGCTACATGTGGAGTAGAACAGTTGGTTCCCCAGAACTTCGCAGCAGAGAACCAACACTATTCAAACATTTTACAACATATCTTACTTCCTTGAGGTCTTCCATACCTTTCAACTGTAGAAATTTTCACAGAATGTCCACATTTTTGCCTCAGGTATTTAGTCTGTACCTCATAAAATGTATAGGTGTCAGGCAAATCACTGAGACCAAAGTCACTAAATAAATCAGACAGCTGAGTTTCAGACATTGTACCCTTTAAAAATGCATGCTTATTCATATTTTAGGCCTTTGCCTAACCATTTATTTTTAGTTTTGTACAGAATTCACACACTAAGAGGTTGAGAGGTGTGAAGCCATTGTTTACACACATCATCATCAAGGCCACACCTGTTCTAGAGAGAGTGAGATACACCAACAGGAAGGGATTTCACTCCCTGAGCTGCCAGATGATGTATAACACCCAGGAAATTATATCTAATGTGTATGTGTGACCAAAGCAATTCTCATGATTCACACATATGATACTTGTCTGAGTAATGTTAATGGTTCATACAAGTGGATTTCTGACAGGGTCACCTAGCTGCTAAGTGCTCAGACAATGTGTTGCACAGGACATTATAAAGTATTAGCATGAGGGAACAAGCCACAAAATTTGTATAAATGGATGGGGGAACCATAAATTTACTCCTGGGGTACTGTCCATGTCCCTTATGGACAGAGGCAGTCTGTAAAATGACTCAGGGCTCCAACACCAACACTATAATGGTGAGACTGTTGTGTGTTGCAAGTGATGCTGTATATGCCATAGAGCTGTGGGTGATGACCCTATCTGTAACCAGAGACCATGGCAGAGAAGGCATACAACACAGTCAATGCTGAAGCATGGAATGTTGTAGACTGCATTCAGGCAAATCATGGGATACTTCTTTTGACTGCATGCATCAGATGGAGCACTGCAGAATGGACATGATTCTTTGTGGTGCATGCCATTTTGCACAAATGGCACTGTGGAAAGAGTTGTTACAGTAGGGAAACATTCCCAGCAGGGTCAACCATAACACTAGAGACATCAGTGGAAGGGCAGGGAGGAGACTCTGGGAATGAATAGGCAGCAGTGGTATCACATGTAGAACACAGGTAGGTGTAATACATCACGACACTGACCAAGATGATGTCTGGTCCACAAGTACAGGTAATGTAACAGAAAACACAGAATAAAATGATACAAGTGTTATCACACACAGGCTATGCGAGGCAGCACACTGACTGACAAGGCTGTGCATAAGACATAACCATATTCATGCAGGTGAACAGGTGTGCATGTCATAGTCATCATCATCAAGTGCACAGGAGGCAATACAGTGACAGGTAACAGCAACCTAATAATATGGTATAGGGTCATGGGAGGTTCATATAGTAGCCACATAATCTGGTGGAGGTTCTAAGGAGTCAGGAATCACATACTTCAGTTCTTTGATTGAGCTGCCATATTGTGACCATTAGCAATGTCCACTGGGGTGGCTTCTGGTATCTAATTTTGATGAGGTCCATGGCAGGGAAGGTGTAGAACTATAGGATCGTGCATTTGCACCCGGATGGGGTATCTCATGTCATGACCCTAACGAACATCATAAATCCATGACCTGGATGATAGCCACAAGCAGGAGTGGTGTTCTGTCTACCAACAGGGATACTGAAGGGGCAGAACTACAGAAAGATTTATCAGCAACCTGGTAAGGCATCCCAGGTGATTAGCCTGAAGAGTGTTAATAGCCATGACAATGAGACTATTAATGGTCAAAAGTGGCCGGCTATGTAGCCATACCTGATAATCAGCAATGGTCTATGTAGTTTGAGTAGGGTTGCATGTGCCAAGCCAGCCTGGATCTTGACCCTCCCACAACCACAGACTACATTTTCTACAGAGGCAGACCTGAGGGCAGTTGCCATGTATGTCATAAAAGCACTCATAGAGGCAACATTATGTACTACTTGCTTTTATACTCTGTGTCACTGTGCAGGTGTTGCACTTTATCAAACAAGCTATGTGTCATACTATCTCCAAATCATAGTGGTAGCAACTCTCCATGCCTGGATCACTGACCTGCATATCTGCTGATTAATGCTGAGTGTTGTACCAAGATCAAGGACAGTACTGGAGTCACAGAGGATTTGCAACCTCATACCCTCCATTATAGTTAGGATGTGCACTCTTGAGGCAGTCTAAATTCCACATGCTGTGTGGAATGATAACTCATGGGGATCCCAGGAGGGACTGACAGTTGCAAGATGTTCACCATGCAAAACTGAGGTCATGGGTTTTTGCCTGTACCTTCACAACATCATATGACATATGTATGTGCATGCATACTCACACAGTAGTGTTGCAAACAGTGGCACTGTGTTATTGGACTGTGCCTTGTGCATGTCACCATTATTATCATCACCACAGGTGACCTGCTGACATGAGTCATATGATGTGTTGTGTTGTGCTGGTCCCTTCACCAGTAGCACCTTTGAAAGCCAGAACATGTGATACCTTTGGCAGAACTCACACAGATGCATATACCTCCATGTGGTATGGATAATGGTAAAGAATGAGATGCATGTCAAACATATAGAGACATACATATCCTGACATGTGAAGGTATTGTAGTTACATCCCAGAGCTACCGATAATTATAGATTTAAAGAAGGTCTCTGATGAATCAGTCCTATTACAAATACAGTGCACTGTACCATATAGATCTTTAAATGGGTATTACTAACTTGAAGTGAACCAAGTCTCGGGTGATCATTGCCAGCTGAGATCCCATATCCAAGCCACCCCATGATATTAATGTCTCCTTCCCATCCCCAGAGAGGTACACCAATAGCATCTCTGACTCTGTGAGCCACTTCTTATTTGTGGTTCACTCCCTATGGTAGACAAGTTTGTGACAATGTCACTTGAGTTGCTTTTTGGGGTCTATATTAGATAATCAAAGCTTTAGTAATCGAATACCTAAAGCTCAACACCTAAAGAGCGAATGGCACCTTTCTCAAATGTTTTCACAGGGAAAAAATTTGCATGGCCGGACAGAAAAAAAAAAAAAAACTTTCAATCCCTAATTGAGTGTGTGGGGGGGCTTTGTCCCCCACACACCCCATGTGGGAAGGCTGTGCCCACACCCCCAACTAAATATACCAACTCTGAGATCGCTTTACAGTGGAGAAAAGGGCAGATTCCTGATAATGGCCAAGCCAATTATTTCCCTATGAAAAAATTTGCGGAAGTGGCCATTCGTGGTTTACAGCTTTCGCTGTTTAGGTGTTGAGCTTTAGGTATTCGATTATCTAAAGTTTCGACTATATTATATAGACCCACTTTTTGTATGTACAATTACATCTGTTACCCTTTAATGCACCTGTTGCAGTGATCTAGAGTGGCTGCCCCCAAGTTTTACATTCAGCACCACTCTATGCCATAGCATGTTCTGATAACACTTGTTTATGACATCTTTGCAAGGAGGTTTATGCTGTGTGTGTGAAAAGAGCTTGCAGAAACACCAATATCTTCTAATTGATGAACTTTTCCAGCCATTGCCTGTTTTGGGGAGACCATGTCATGCAATAGACATCTATGGTTTATACATATCAGTTAGTGGGTGTGTATGACATGCTATGGAAAGCATGTACTGAAGACCACTGCTCCATTTCCAAATTATGCAGCCAGTCATCAGTCTCTTGCAGTGCTCTAGAAAGCCCCATATCTACACACTGCTGAAATGGTAATGGCTTCCCTTGACCACTTTATGCTATGTGCACCTTGTTACATCCCCCTTACAAAGTGTTGAAAAGCCTTGCCCTATGTATAGGGTCATTATGATCCTTGTGTCATGTCTTTCCTTAAGTGCCCAATGTCCAAGGTGTGTCTTCCCACCACAGCAAAATATAACATAGCTATGCCACTGTGCTGAATTTCCCATAGTATTTATCTCAGGGTTACTGACATCCACAAGAGATGTTGCTAACAGTTCTGAGGCACATTATCAGTTGTGTTTCCTTCCTTCATTATTTATATCTCAAAGTCCACAAAGTTCCTATGTAAAGTCTTAGATTCCACATTTCTTTTTATCTTTTAGTGTTGCCAGTGAAAAAGGTGCCCACATTTTACACCTCACTAATAAGTGTCTTTTAGTAGGGAAGGTACGCTAGTGAGACCAAATAATGTGATTATTTCTGAATCACCACTATAGCACAATGCACTGCTCTCACCTGATTAGTACTAGCCAAGCTTGGCATAGTGATATTGAAATATGTGACCACTGTGCTCATGCACACAACCTGCGTAGACCTGCGGCAACACAACATAGTACTACAAACATTTAGTGGCACTGGATTATAGACCTATTCTGCCCATCACTTGATGTCTGAATGTATTCACATTTATCATAGGAATACCATTTGGCTTCTTGCATGAGCCTAACTGAGTTTGACCATGGCTTCTTGAGGTACAGTGAACCCTGGGGTTGCAGTATGATGGGACATGGAGAGAAAGCTATTTTTGTCCATCCTGCCTAGAGACTTTGGGGAGTACCTGCTGGGATAGTATGATGACCTCTTGTGCAAGGTACATTGCAGGCACAAGCTTACCAGGATGGTAAGCAATACAATTGGCATCACCCCTTCTGGTGAGCAGTGCAAGCATCATCAGCACCTTTATCTGTGAAGGCACCATAATGTCCTGCTTTAACACAAAAATACAGAGGTTAAGAAGAGAGACAGACAGACAGATGAACACATGCTACAAGCATGTTTTTAGGTTACCTAGTGCACAGGTATACTGAGGTGTGCAAGCGTTTTTTTACAGAGGTGGATGAGTGAGAGCACAACATTGTAGGATGCGCACTTTATATTTAATAATGCATTTAAAAGCTAAATAATGAGGGTAGTTAGGTTGAACACATCTGGTGCCTTAATGAACAGTCAAGAAGAAGATATGGTCACAGATTTCACTGGTATGGGTTATGCTGCAATTACTGCTAATAAAATATGTGATAAAGTAGTACATCAATGTACAGCTAGAAATATACTAACGAATCTAGCCTCTAATGATACTAAGTCCAGGTGCACACTTACATATAATAAAAATAGCACTCAAGTGAAACAAATTATTAATACGTACTGGCATATATTACAAGATATACCTGAGCTGGGTTTTAGTGATACAAATAAGCCATTTTTCACTTATAAGAAATGTTCAAACTTGAAACAGTTGTTATGCTATAAAGAACAGCCAAAAACTTTTATGCCCTTTAAGACTGTCAAGGAAAGGACTTTTAGATACGGTAAGTGTGTTTACTGTAGGCACGTTTATACAAGTGGTTCCTTTGTTCACCCTGTTAATTGCCTTGATTTTGAATTATATCCATCTGGGAATTGTAACACTAGAAACCTTGTATATCTAGGTTTATGCAAGAAATGTGATGCATACTACGTTGGTAAAACTAACCAGAAATCTAAAGAGTGAATAGGAAGTTGTATTTCTGAGTGCAAGCGACAGGTTCTCACCAATGCTCTTTATGAGCAACAGATGGACAAAGCCATGATCATATTTTTAAATTATGTATATTACACATCTTGCATGAATTTATACGTGGTGGGAATATCACACACAAAACTTAACTAGATGAATTTTACTGGATTTTACATTTAAAAGCATATATTCCACCTGGATTAAATGGCTTTGTCTCTTTGAAATTGTTACTGAAAGAACTTTATCTGAAAGTTTAAACATTGTTTCTCTAATAATTTTTAGTATTTAGTAAGTTCTCATCATAATTTAAGAAAGTTCTCTTTTTAAATATTTTATATACTGTTTTATATGCATATGTTTTCATTATATATATATATATATATATATATATATATATATATATTTATATATGTATAGGTCTACTTTGATTCACTGAAAACTCATTTCATTGAATTTCAAAACCCTCACATCAAATCTTTGAAAACTCATTTCACTGAATCATATTTCACTGAATGCAAGTACTGTTGGGCAAGTAAAATGTATATGGCCTTTTCTCCACTGTAGTGTGATCCTGGAGTTAATATATATATAGTTAAGGAGTGTGTGGGGGGCACAGCACCCACACTGGGGGTGTGTGGGGGGGTGTAGCCCCCAACCTACTTTTGGCTTTATATTGTTAGCTTTGAGTGAAATGAGATTCATAAATATAAAAGCTAAGTAGGTGGGGGGGGGGGCTACACCCCCACACCCCCCAGTGTGGGAGGCTGTGCCACCCTCAACTCCCCAACTATATATACTAACTCCAGGATCACACTACTGCGGGGAAAAGGGTATATCAATTTTATTTGCCCAACAGTGCTTACATTCACTGAAATGTGATTCAATGAAATGAGTTTTCAGTGAATCAAAGTAAACCTATGTATATATATATATATATATATATATATATATATATATATATATATTTTTTTAATGGGTCTTCTTTATTTGAATGAAACCCACATAACCAAGACCAAGTTACTGAAACTTCAAAATAATGAAACATTAAAATAAAACTCAAAAACCCAAAAATAACTTACCTGAAAACCCTCACCTTTCAGAAACAAACACAAAAAAAACCCACCGCTGCACCACCATACTTCTACTAACCCTTCCCATAAGTCCACACCATCTTAAAGTAACATGAAAAAAATTATGTACATCATTTTGCAGAAGGGCAAGCGTCCCTACACCCCCCATAACTTAAATATACCAACTCTGAGATCACACTACCTTGTAGAAAAGGGAATATTTCCATCCAGTTAGCTACTGCTGCAACTGACTGCAGGTCAGTAATGGTTTTTGAGTTTCGTTATTTTGAAGTATTGGTAACTTGGTCTCGGCTATATGGGTTTTGTTCAAATGAGCGTTCACTCATTTGAAGTAGACCCATATATATATATATATATATATATATATATATATATATATATATATATATATATGGATCTACTTCAGAACAACGAAACCTCACAACACCGAAGACCAAAACACCGAGATCAAAACAACGAAACCCCACAACACCAAAAACCATGTAAGTATAACACACACAAAAAATACACAAATACATACACAACTGCCCCAAACTACCAACCACACCACCCTACACTACAAATAGGCAGGGGGACAAGCCCCCCTGCACCCCCCACACACCCCCCACTTTAATATTCTAACTCCGGGATCGCACAGACGCACAAGGCAAACTCATACCCACACACTGCAGTCCCTCACACACACACCACAGTCACAACACACACTTACACACAGCAATACCCCTCACAAATACACTTACACATGCATACTCACCCACAGTGGAACACCAAAACGCTAAATCAAAATCCTGTAACACCGGGATTTTGAATTTTGTGCTTTTTGGTGTTCTGCAGTTTCGTTGTTTTGCGCTCCTTCAAAACACTTTCGATGTTCTGGTCTTTCGGTGTTTTGAAGGAGACCCATTTTATATATATATATATATATATATATATATATATATATATATATGAGTCTACTTTGTTTCATTGAAAGCTCATTTCACTGAATTTCAATTAACCCTGACCAAATCGCTGAAAACATAAATTACTGAAAATTGATTTCACTGGATCTCATTTCACTGAAGTATTGGCACTGTGTAGATTACTGTAAGGCAAGTAAAAGTTATATGCCCTTTTCCCCACTGTAGTGTGATCTTGGTGTTATTATATATAGTTAGGGGGGTGTGGGGGGCACAGCCGTCCACATTGGGGAGGGTGGGGGGCATAGCCCCCCACTTAGTTTGGGTATATATTGCATTCTGGAGAGAGTTAGTTATTGGTGTTGTTAAGTATGCATGTCTATGTTTTCATAGGTTCATAGGTTCATAGATTAGTACTAAGCTAACTGCCCTTGCGAGCCATTTTAAGCCTAGCCAATTATCCCTTGTGAGAGTCAAACCCTGCACCTTGTGTTTGTAAGGCAAACACCTTAATCATTAGGACACCCTCCCAACCCCAATGTATTGTTTTGAAGCCTTCAGTAAAATATAATATAAAACCAAACTAGGTGGGGGGGGCGACGCCTCCAACACCCCCCAACTATATATACTAACTCCAGGATCACATTACAGTGGGGAAAAAAGGCATAAACCATTTACTTGCCTTACAGTACTCTACACAGTGCCAGTACTTCAATTGAGTGAAATGAAATTCAGTGAAATGAGTTTTCATAATTTGAGCTTTCAGCGATTTGGTCAGGGTAAATTCAAATTCAGTGAAATGAGCTTTCGATGAAATAAAGTAGACCTACATATATATATATATATATATATATATATATATATATATATATATATATATATATATATATATATATATATATATATATATGGATCTATTTTTCTTTGTCAAAATCTCATTATTTCAAAAAAGAAAAGTAGAGGACCACTTACACGAAAGTGCA